>NC_086449.1:428973297-429283797 GCF_028390025.1 Pseudophryne corroboree | reverse complement strand
TCTGGTCTTGACCTTTTGGGGGTATCCTTCTCTCTCATTCCCTCCATCTCGTTCAATGAACTCTTTATTGGTTTCAAAAGGTTTGAGCTGTTCTTCTTCAATAAAGAGTTCATTGAACGAGATGGTTTATTAAATACGGAGATTAAGGATTTTGAACAATCACTTATTGCTTTCAAAAGGAAAAAACTGGAAAGAGACAATAAAGATTATAACCTGGACCAAGTGAGATCCTATAATAGGAGATTTAGGAATGGAGGGAATGAGAGAGAAGGATATCAGGTTAGAATGAAAGAACAAGAGACAAATTCATATAATAATAAGCAGTACAATATAAATAAAAACAAGAGAATAAACACTTCATCCACATACGGTCATCATGAGATAAAAACGACCAGTTATGGGGGAGGATCAAGTTATGAAGGAACCCAACAAGAAATAGGAAGAGGTTTCAATAAGGAAGGGAATTATATTCAAAATAAAAGGAGAGGGTCTTTTGAAAGTAGAGGAGCAAGACCCAAGGAACCATATAGGATGGAAGGTGAATATAGATTTGAACAGAAATCTAAGAAAGATTTTTTAGGAGTGGGGAGGGGTCATCTGGAAATACAAAACAGATTCCAGATGTTACAACCAAATACCCCCAAAAGGTCAAGACCAGAAGAACCAGAGGGTGTAGAGGAGGAATTAAGACACAACACCAAAAACGGAAGGCTAGGGTAAGGAATAAGGGTATTTTTAATTTATCATCCAGAGTACTGAGTGAGCATGAAAAATCTGTAATTGCCAAAGGTCTTAAGTTCGCTCCATCAGTAAAACCTGATATTTTTGAGCTTTTTGTGGCCCTTAACAGGTATACTAGAGATTTGTGCCGCAAGAGGTACTTTATTAATAAATCTTTAAAACAACATGACATTGAAGGTATACCCATCATATTGAATGATGAAGACCAAAGGGGAGTGGAGATTTTGAATTCGTTATTAATGGAGAATGATGATGGAGAACAAGATAGTGAGAGAAGAATCAAGAGGGTCTTTGATATTATAGACAATACATATGAGGGGGTTGGCGGTAATAAAGCCTTTAAAAAGAAGTCAGAATTTTACCCTCTACAACACAGAAGTTCCTATATTGAGACCTTCTATACTTCAACAATGAATGATTTTCGTTCCTTATGTATTAAGAAAAAAGGAGTTAGAAAGGGTGACAATTTAAATATTAATGAAAGACGAGCCCTCAAAGCACTTAAAGATGATCATACCATCATCATCAAAAGTGCGGACAAGGGGGGAGGGGTTGTGCTACAAGATAAGGCTACATACCATGAGGAAGCCTTGAGACAATTGGGGAATGAGAAATTCTATGCTAGACTTCCTTCCAATCCCACAACGTCCTATGTTCAGGTCTTTAAATCCTTTCTCCAGCAAGCCCTAACCGAGGGAGCAATCTCCAAAGATGAGTATTTATTTCTTTTTACTCCCTATCCAGTTATCCCCACCTATTACCACCTTCCCAAAATTCACAAGTCCTTGGTAGCACCTCCTGGGCGCCCAATTATATCTGGTGTAGGGTCCCTCACATCTAATCTGTCAGCATTCGTGGATTCCTTTTTACAACCCCACGTCGCCGGGCTCCGGTCCTACATTAGAGATACCAATCACTTTCTCCATCTAGTGAGTGGTATCGAGTGGCGAGAGAGCTATGTACTCTTGACGTGTGATGTCGAGTCTCTTTACACCAACATCCCCCATCGAGGAGGGGTGGAAGCTTGCCGCCAATTTCTCGAATCTACTGTGGGGCTGTCGCCCGAGCGATGTGGGTTTGTATTGGAATCCATGAATTTCATTTTATCACATAACTATTTTTTATTTAATTCACAGTTTTATCTTCAAGTGCACGGTACCGCCATGGGCACCAAGTTCGCGCCGAGCTTCGCCAATTTATATATGGGGCTCTTTGAGGAGCAATACATTTGGGGGGGACCTTTCGGCGTGAATTTGGTGCTCTATGGTCGGTACATTGATGATCTGTTTATTATTTGGGATGGGGCTTCTAGTGTATCTTCTTTTCTTTCCTATCTTAATTCTAACACTTTTGGGCTTAAGTTTAGTCACTCTTGTCACTCTACACACATTAATTATCTGGATATTGCTCTCTCGGTTAGGGACAACAAATTGGTCACTAAAACCTATAGAAAGGAGGTGGACTGCAGCAGTTTTTTAAATTATGGCAGTTGCCACCACCGTAAATGGAAAGACAATATACCTATGGGACAATATCTTAGGATGAAACGCAATTGTACTGATGAAGATATGTTTTATGAACAATCCAATGTTCTTACAGATGCATTTCTTGACCAGGGTTACCCCAAGAAACTCCTGGAGGATTCCCTCAAAAGGGTAGTCAATAGAGAAAGAAATTCTCTCTTATCTACGACTACCAGTTTGGGGGCACTAAAAGCTAGACATGATAACAACCATATCATGCCCTTTGTAACAAAATATAACACGTATGCTGAGGATGTTAGGAAAATCATAAATAAAAACTCTGAACTCCTGAAATTGGATAAAGTTCTCAATCCTTGGTTGGGAGATTCGGCTAGAGTGGTATTTCAGAAGGCTAGGAATTTAAAAAATCATCTATCTCCAAGTTTTTTTCAAGCTAGTACACAATCATTGGTCAAAAAAACCTGGCTTAATCAAAGCATAGGCTGTTTTAGATGTGGTAAGACCAATTGCATCACTTGTAAATTTATAATGCATAGAAGTATTTCTTTTAAATCAGCAACAATGGGAATGGAATTTGCAATTGAGACCTTTATTAACTGTCAACAGACGTACGTCATTTACCTGATAAGTTGTATATGTGGGAAACAATATGTGGGGAGGACAGTTAGGAGTCTTAATATCAGGTTTTTGGAACATAGACGAAATGTCCTTAAGAGGAATCTTTACCATAGTGTGTCAAGACACGTTACTCATCATCATGATGGTAATGTGGACTCACTAAAGGTACAAGGCATTGAATCTGTGGCCCCCACTCCGAGAGGCGGCGACAGGTTCAATAAATTATGCACAAGAGAAGCATTCTGGATTTTTAATCTGGGCACCTTGATGCCCGAGGGTCTAAATGAGAATATGGAGATCAATAATATCAGATGATTTCAAGGTGCCAGTTGAAATATTTGCTGTCAGTTTTTCCTGGTCATGCATCTCTCCATTTCTATTCCCCCCCCCCCTTTTTTCTTCCTGTTATCTCATTCCCTATATGTTTGATTATATTTATATATATATGTTTATACCTATCTGGTAAACGGTGGGACCACGCACAACATCTCATAAATAGACCTATTATTAGGTTGTTGAGTTTGTTATTAACCTGTCAATTTTGTCTCTTGTGTAGTACTAAGTGTACTCTGAAAAGTACATTAAAATAAGGGGTGCGTTTTTTGATTGGGATTCATTTTTATTGATTATGGTCCCCTATATAAATAAATAAATAAACAAAATTGTATAAAATTGCTCTGTTGTTGTATTGATACATTTTCTCTTTTCTTCCCATTTCTGTTTCTATATACTGGTTAGAATTACGCATTTGCTGTAATTTATGGGAGTATATAATGGTTCAATAGAAATAACAACAATATTGAAAGAAATAAAAAATAAATAATAATAATAAAAATAAAAAAATAGAAAATCAATGATACATGTAGGAACACCTTGGATTCAAACTTGGGACCTTGTGTTTGTTAACACAAGGCATTAGACCGCTAAGCTAGAGTAGTCTGCATAGGAAATATAGATTCTGTGTAGACTTGTTGTTTCCATTTGCAATTAGTGAACGAGTGCCATCAACCTTTGTCTTTTGCTAATTAGATAATATAAAGAGTTTTATTGTTTAGAAAGCACTTCATGACCTATGAATGTATAGCATTATAAAGATATGATATAATAAATCTATCCTATGTATTTATACTGTAAAGTTGGTAGTATATGGGTTGTTATGTGACTGGAATTTTATTTTACACATGTGTGATTGAATCAATGATTATTCAGGTGTGCCAATGTAGGTAATCCTTAATGTGATTGGTCCACCGATATTTAAATAGCATGCTGGACAGCCCTGTGTCATCCTCTGACGAAACCGCACACTGACAATTGCGGAGAAACGCGTAAGGACTGGGGCTTATTCTATACGGATGTCCTTCCTGCTACCAGCGGATTCCGGCTGAATAATACCCTCTTGGTGTTATTGTCCATGTATGGATGCTAATCGTCTCTAGAGATTCTCCAGGTATCCCGTAATCCAGGAAGGTGCCTCTCTCCACTGTGGCTGTGTTCGACAACGGGGGCCGTCCACGGAGATCAAACGGATCCACTCCTGGCTGTGAGTAAAGTGGACAATTTTGCAAATGTGGCCCTATCTAGCACAGTGAGAGTAGGACGAAAAAAGTCCGTTAAACAGATACTAAAGCATAAGTATCCTACGCACCTGGCCACTCAGCGGCATTAATTAACGGGAGTAGAAAGCCGGCTTCTATCTGACATATAAGGAGATCTCTATGAGCATGTGGGAAAAAATCCTATAGCTGGAATTAAACAGCAAGCATCCATAAATTGTTCCTAATAAGGACTATATACTGTTCGGGACTTTTCACTGAAAATATGGTTACAATAAGTACTTCTATTTGGATATAATATAAATAACCGGTTAAATTTAATCAGCTGCAGCTGGGAGGATTTTTTAACTTCAATTATAATTTTATGTGTACATGTGTTTATTTTATATTTTATTGTGATATATATGTAATAAATTCAATATATTTGGATAAAGCGCTCTCTGGTAATATATTATTATCCTTGGTGCAGTTTTGTGTGTGGACAGGTCAGTACTGTCCAGTTGAGAGCTGCTTATTTCAGCACATACGACCCAAAAGTGCATGAGTTAGGTGTTAGTGACGCGCTGGAATATTTGTTTCTTTTGTTGTGTTTATTTACTGTTTTGTTTCTGGCAGCGGTTATAAGATATTTTTAGATTATTGCAGATATGTCTTCTTTTAAAAGTGTGACGGATAGATTATTAAGGAGACAGAGGTTGATGGCAGATAATACTATACAAAATGATGTTGTGGGCACGGATACACCAGAAATTGGCAAGTTATTTTTTGAACTAGAAACATTATTAAAAACAGAAACTCGCCACTGGTGGGATCAAGTGACCCTCACAAAATATTTGGACACAAAAGTGATTCCACGGGGTTTACGTATTCACAAGTCATGTTCATTTAAAGATGACCCTGACTTGACGAAACAATGGAATGATATATTAGATTCCTGTTCTTTTTCCCTTATTAGACTTTTAATCAAGTATAGGGAAGAAAAGGTACATAAACTTTCCAGAGATATTGAAAAGATACAAGAACAGCTCAAACCTTTTGAAACCAATAAAGAGTTCATTGAACGAGATGGTTTATTAAATACGGAGATTAAGGATTTTGAACAATCACTTATTGCTTTCAAAAGGAAAAAACTGGAAAGAGACAATAAAGATTATAACCTGGACCAAGTGAGATCCTATAATAGGAGATTTAGGAATGGAGGGAATGAGAGAGAAGGATATCAGGTTAGAATGAAAGAACAAGAGACAAATTCATATAATAATAAGCAGTACAATATAAATAAAAACAAGAGAATAAACACTTCATCCACATACGGTCATCATGAGATAAAAACGACCAGTTATGGGGGAGGATCAAGTTATGAAGGAACCCAACAAGAAATAGGAAGAGGTTTCAATAAGGAAGGGAATTATATTCAAAATAAAAGGAGAGGGTCTTTTGAAAGTAGAGGAGCAAGACCCAAGGAACCATATAGGATGGAAGGTGAATATAGATTTGAACAGAAATCTAAGAAAGATTTTTTAGGAGTGGGGAGGGGTCATCTGGAAATACAAAACAGATTCCAGATGTTACAACCAAATACCCCCAAAAGGTCAAGACCAGAAGAACCAGAGGGTGTAGAGGAGGAATTAAGACACAACACCAAAAACGGAAGGCTAGGGTAAGGAATAAGGGTATTTTTAATTTATCATCCAGAGTACTGAGTGAGCATGAAAAATCTGTAATTGCCAAAGGTCTTAAGTTCGCTCCATCAGTAAAACCTGATATTTTTGAGCTTTTTGTGGCCCTTAACAGGTATACTAGAGATTTGTGCCGCAAGAGGTACTTTATTAATAAATCTTTAAAACAACATGACATTGAAGGTATACCCATCATATTGAATGATGAAGACCAAAGGGGAGTGGAGATTTTGAATTCGTTATTAATGGAGAATGATGATGGAGAACAAGATAGTGAGAGAAGAATCAAGAGGGTCTTTGATATTATAGACAATACATATGAGGGGGTTGGCGGTAATAAAGCCTTTAAAAAGAAGTCAGAATTTTACCCTCTACAACACAGAAGTTCCTATATTGAGACCTTCTATACTTCAACAATGAATGATTTTCGTTCCTTATGTATTAAGAAAAAAGGAGTTAGAAAGGGTGACAATTTAAATATTAATGAAAGACGAGCCCTCAAAGCACTTAAAGATGATCATACCATCATCATCAAAAGTGCGGACAAGGGGGGAGGGGTTGTGCTACAAGATAAGGCTACATACCATGAGGAAGCCTTGAGACAATTGGGGAATGAGAAATTCTATGCTAGACTTCCTTCCAATCCCACAACGTCCTATGTTCAGGTCTTTAAATCCTTTCTCCAGCAAGCCCTAACCGAGGGAGCAATCTCCAAAGATGAGTATTTATTTCTTTTTACTCCCTATCCAGTTATCCCCACCTATTACCACCTTCCCAAAATTCACAAGTCCTTGGTAGCACCTCCTGGGCGCCCAATTATATCTGGTGTAGGGTCCCTCACATCTAATCTGTCAGCATTCGTGGATTCCTTTTTACAACCCCACGTCGCCGGGCTCCGGTCCTACATTAGAGATACCAATCACTTTCTCCATCTAGTGAGTGGTATCGAGTGGCGAGAGAGCTATGTACTCTTGACGTGTGATGTCGAGTCTCTTTACACCAACATCCCCCATCGAGGAGGGGTGGAAGCTTGCCACCAATTTCTCGAATCTACTGTGGGGCTGTCGCCCGAGCGATGTGGGTTTGTATTGGAATCCATGAATTTCATTTTATCACA
The DNA here is from genome assembly GCF_028390025.1 of Pseudophryne corroboree. NCBI lineage: Eukaryota > Metazoa > Chordata > Amphibia > Anura > Myobatrachidae > Pseudophryne > Pseudophryne corroboree. The sequence goes on along the minus strand of NC_086449.1, from coordinate 429,276,605 downwards.
TAACTATTTTTTATTTAATTCACAGTTTTATCTTCAAGTGCACGGTACCGCCATGGGCACCAAGTTCGCGCCGAGCTTCGCCAATTTATATATGGGGCTCTTTGAGGAGCAATACATTTGGGGGGGACCTTTCGGCGTGAATTTGGTGCTCTATGGTCGGTACATTGATGATCTGTTTATTATTTGGGATGGGGCTTCTAGTGTATCTTCTTTTCTTTCCTATCTTAATTCTAACACTTTTGGGCTTAAGTTTAGTCACTCTTGTCACTCTACACACATTAATTATCTGGATATTGCTCTCTCGGTTAGGGACAACAAATTGGTCACTAAAACCTATAGAAAGGAGGTGGACTGCAGCAGTTTTTTAAATTATGGCAGTTGCCACCACCGTAAATGGAAAGACAATATACCTATGGGACAATATCTTAGGATGAAACGCAATTGTACTGATGAAGATATGTTTTATGAACAATCCAATGTTCTTACAGATGCATTTCTTGACCAGGGTTACCCCAAGAAACTCCTGGAGGATTCCCTCAAAAGGGTAGTCAATAGAGAAAGAAATTCTCTCTTATCTACGACTACCAGTTTGGGGGCACTAAAAGCTAGACATGATAACAACCATATCATGCCCTTTGTAACAAAATATAACACGTATGCTGAGGATGTTAGGAAAATCATAAATAAAAACTTTGAACTCCTGAAATTGGATAAAGTTCTCAATCCTTGGTTGGGAGATTCGGCTAGAGTGGTATTTCAGAAGGCTAGGAATTTAAAAAATCATCTATCTCCAAGTTTTTTTCAAGCTAGTACACAATCATTGGTCAAAAAAACCTGGCTTAATCAAAGCATAGGCTGTTTTAGATGTGGTAAGACCAATTGCATCACTTGTAAATTTATAATGCATAGAAGTATTTCTTTTAAATCAGCAACAATGGGAATGGAATTTGCAATTGAGACCTTTATTAACTGTCAACAGACGTACGTCATTTACCTGATAAGTTGTATATGTGGGAAACAATATGTGGGGAGGACAGTTAGGAGTCTTAATATCAGGTTTTTGGAACATAGACGAAATGTCCTTAAGAGGAATCTTTACCATAGTGTGTCAAGACACGTTACTCATCATCATGATGGTAATGTGGACTCACTAAAGGTACAAGGCATTGAATCTGTGGCCCCCACTCCGAGAGGCGGCGACAGGTTCAATAAATTATGCACAAGAGAAGCATTCTGGATTTTTAATCTGGGCACCTTGATGCCCGAGGGTCTAAATGAGAATATGGAGATCAATAATATCAGATGATTTCAAGGTGCCAGTTGAAATATTTGCTGTCAGTTTTTCCTGGTCATGCATCTCTCCATTTCTATTCCCCCCCCCCCTTTTTTCTTCCTGTTATCTCATTCCCTATATGTTTGATTATATTTATATATATATGTTTATACCTATCTGGTAAACGGTGGGACCACGCACAACATCTCATAAATAGACCTATTATTAGGTTGTTGAGTTTGTTATTAACCTGTCAATTTTGTCTCTTGTGTAGTACTAAGTGTACTCTGAAAAGTACATTAAAATAAGGGGTGCGTTTTTTGATTGGGATTCATTTTTATTGATTATGGTCCCCTATATAAATAAACAAAATTGTATAAAATTGCTCTGTTGTTGTATTGATACATTTTCTCTTTTCTTCCCATTTCTGTTTCTATATACTGGTTAGAATTACGCATTTGCTGTAATTTATGGGAGTATATAATGGTTCAATAGAAATAACAACAATATTGAAAGAAATAAAAAATAAATAATAATAATAAAAATAAAAAAATAGAAAATCAATGATACATGTAGGAACACCTTGGATTCAAACTTGGGACCTTGTGTTTGTTAACACAAGGCATTAGACCGCTAAGCTAGAGTAGTCTGCATAGGAAATATAGATTCTGTGTAGACTTGTTGTTTCCATTTGCAATTAGTGAACGAGTGCCATCAACCTTTGTCTTTTGCTAATTAGATAATATAAAGAGTTTTATTGTTTAGAAAGCACTTCATGACCTATGAATGTATAGCATTATAAAGATATGATATAATAAATCTATCCTATGTATTTATACTGTAAAGTTGGTAGTATATGGGTTGTTATGTGACTGGAATTTTATTTTACACATGTGTGATTGAATCAATGATTATTCAGGTGTGCCAATGTAGGTAATCCTTAATGTGATTGGTCCACCGATATTTAAATAGCATGCTGGACAGCCCTGTGTCATCCTCTGACGAAACCGCACACTGACAATTGCGGAGAAACGCGTAAGGACTGGGGCTTATTCTATACGGATGTCCTTCCTGCTACCAGCGGATTCCGGCTGAATAATACCCTCTTGGTGTTATTGTCCATGTATGGATGCTAATCGTCTCTAGAGATTCTCCAGGTATCCCGTAATCCAGGAAGGTGCCTCTCTCCACTGTGGCTGTGTTCGACAACGGGGGCCGTCCACGGAGATCAAACGGATCCACTCCTGGCTGTGAGTAAAGTGGACAATTTTGCAAATGTGGCCCTATCTAGCACAGTGAGAGTAGGACGAAAAAAGTCCGTTAAACAGATACTAAAGCATAAGTATCCTACGCACCTGGCCACTCAGCGGCATTAATTAACGGGAGTAGAAAGCCGGCTTCTATCTGACATATAAGGAGATCTCTATGAGCATGTGGGAAAAAATCCTATAGCTGGAATTAAACAGCAAGCATCCATAAATTGTTCCTAATAAGGACTATATACTGTTCGGGACTTTTCACTGAAAATATGGTTACAATAAGTACTTCTATTTGGATATAATATAAATAACCGGTTAAATTTAATCAGCTGCAGCTGGGAGGATTTTTTAACTTCAATTATAATTTTATGTGTACATGTGTTTATTTTATATTTTATTGTGATATATATGTAATAAATTCAATATATTTGGATAAAGCGCTCTCTGGTAATATATTATTATCCTTGGTGCAACTTTATTTTTGTGCCCTGTCTCCTGCGGAGCCGCTAATCCCCATGGTCCTGACGGAGTCCCCAGCATCCACTTAGGACGTTAGAGAAAATAATAAAAAATATTAAACCTAATAGTGACCGTGTTTCGTAAGCAAAACAAAAACCATAGTTAAAAATAACACGGTTAAAAACATGTGCAAAAGTGTGTTACAAATATGCCTAACATTAACCAGGTGCATTTGCTACTAGTCCAGACAGATTGCATCTTTAGGGGGAATTCAATTGTTTTTGGGCGCCCTCAGCACTGTCTAAAGTGGCAGGAGTTATTCTCTTGTTCGCCTATGGGAGCAAATACCATGGACACCCATTATTTTTGCCTGCATCCTCCAGAGGTGGCGAGCAGAAATCTACCCAACGTCTGGCTTTTGGGCGCCCAAACTGCATTTCAGCAGTGTGCCCTAGACTTTGCATGGGTTTAACCGCTTTACACCTATAATCCCAGTGCATTTGGGCGTGAAAGGCTCAATAAGTAATGGGCACCCTTGGCACTCAGGCCCATCTGCAGAACAAATTACTCGTCAGGCGCCCATAATTTAATTCTTTTTGGCCGCATTTAAACTCCTCTGTTGAAATGCGTACTCCTCAGCATATGACTGTAAATAAGTTCTTTCTCTAACGTCCTAGTGGATGCTGGGGACTCCGTCAGGACCATGGGGAATAGCGGCTCCGCAGGAGACAGGGCACAAAAGCAAGCTTTTAGGATCACATGGTGTGTACTGGCTCCTCCCCCTATGACCCTCCTCCAAGCCTCAGTTAGGTTTTTGTGCCCGTCCGAGAAGGGTGCAATCTAGGTGGCTCTCTTAAAGAGTTGCTTAGAAAAAGTTTTTAGGTTCTTTATTTTCAGTGAGTCCTGCTGGCAACAGGCTCACTGCATCGAGGGACTTAGGGGAGAGAATTTCAACTCACCTGCGTGCAGGATGGATTGGATTCTTAGGCTACTGGACACCATTAGCTTCAGAGGGAGTCGGAACACAGGTCTCGCCCTGGGGTTCGTCCCGGAGCCGCGCCGCCGACCCCCTTGCAGATGCTGAAGATTGAAGAGGTCCGGAACCAGGCGGCAGAAGACTTTTCAGTCTTCCTCAGGTAGCGCACAGCACTGCAGCTGTGCGCCATTGTCTGTCAGCACACTTCCCACAGCGATCACGGAGGGTGCAGGGCGCGGGGGGGGCGCCCTGGCAGCAATGTAGAATACCTGTATGGCGAAAAATACATCACATATAGCCCTTGAGGCTATATGGATGTATTTAACCCCTGCCAGACTTCACAATCTCCGGAGAAGAAGCCCGCCGAAAAGGGGGCGGGGCCTATTCTCCTCAGCACACAGCGCCATTTTCCCTCACAGGCTGAGGGGAAGGCTCCCAGGCTCTCCCCTGCACTGCACTACAGAAACAGGGTTAAAACAGAGAGGGGGGGCACTGATTTGGCGATATACATATATATTAAATGCTATATGGGAGGAACACTTATATAAGGGTTGTCCCTGTATAATTATAGCATTTTGGTGTGTGCTGGCAAACTCTCCCTCTGTCTCCCCAAAGGGCTAGTGGGTCCTGTCCTCTATCAGAGCATTCCCTATGTGTGTGCTGTATGTCGGTACGTGTGTGTCGACATGTATGAGGAAAATGTTGGTGAGGAGGCGGAGCAAATTGCCTGTAATGGTGATGTCACTCTCTAGGGAGTCGACACCGGAATGGATGGCTTACTTATGGAATTACGTGATAATGTCAACACGCTGCAAGTGGGTTGACGACATGAGACGGCCGGCGAACAAATTAGTACCGGTCCAGGCGTCTCAGACACCGTCAGGGGCTTGTAAAAACGCCCATTTACCTCAGTCGGTCGACATAGACCCAGACACGGACACTGATTTCAGTGTCGACGGTGAAGAAACAAACGTATTTTCCTTTAGGGCCACACGTTAAGGGCAATGAAGGAGGTGTTACATATTTCTGATACTCCAAGTACCACAAAGAAGGGTATTATGTGTGAGGTGAAAAAACTACCTGTAGTTTTTCCTGAATCAGATAAATTAAATGAAGTGTGTGATGATGCGTGGGTTTCCCCCGATAGAAAATTATTGGCGGTATACCCTTTCCCGCCAGAAGTTAAGGCGCATTGGGAAACACCCCTCAGGGTGGATAAGGCGCTCACATGCTTATCAGAAAAATATCCTAAAAAGTATACACACACATGCTGGTGTTATACTGTGACCAGCGATCGCCTCAGCCTGGATGTGCAGAGCTGAGGTGGCTTGGTCGGATTCCCTGACTAAAAATATTGATACCCTTGACAGGGACAGTATTTTATTGACTATAGAGCATTTAAAGGATGCATTTCTATATATACGAGATGCGCAGAGGGATATTGGCACTCTGGCATCAAGAGTAAATGCGATGTCCATATCTGCAAGAAGATGTTTATGGACACGACAGTGGTCAGGGGATGCAGATTCCAAACGGCACAAAGATGTATTGCCGTATAAAAGGGGAGGAGTTATTTGGGGTCGGTCCATGGGACCTGGTGGCCACGGCAACTGCTGGAAGATCCACCGTTTTTTACCCTAAGTCACATCTCTGCAGAAAAAGACACCGTCTTTTCAGCCTCAGTCTTTTCGTCCCTATAAGATATCTGCCCAGGGATAGAGGAAAGGGAAGAAGACTGCAGCAGGCAGCCCATTCCCAGTAACAGAAGCACTCCACCGCTTCTACTAAGTTCTCAGCATGACGCTGGGACCGTACAGGACCCCTGGATCCTACAAGTAGTATCAAAGGGGCACAGATTGGAATGTCGAGGCGTTTCCCCCCTCGCAGGTTCCTGTAGTCTGCTGTACCAATGTCCCCCTCCGACAGGGAGGCAGTATTGAAAACAATTCACAAGCTGTATTCCCAGCAGGTGATAATAAAATTACCCCTCCTACAACAAGGAAAGGGGTATTGTTCCACACTATAGGGTGGTACTGAAGCCAGAAGGCTAGGTGAGACCGATTCTAAATCTGGAAAATTTGAACACTTACAAGGGTTCAAATCCAGATGGAGTCACTCAGAGCAGTGATAGCGAACTGGGAACAAGGGGACTATATGGTGTCCCGGGACATCAGGGATGCTTACCTCCATGTCCCAAAATTTGCTTTTCTCACCAAGGGTACCTCAGGTTCGTGGTACAGAACTGTCACTATCAGTTTCAGACGATGCCGTTGGAGTGTCCAAGGCACCCCGGGTCTTTACCAAGGTAATGACCGAAATGAGGATTCGTCTTCAAAGAAAATGGACGACCTCCTGATAAGAACAAGGTAGCACTATCTCAAGTAGTTCTACGACAGCACGGGTGGATTCTAAATATTCCAAAACCGCAGTTGTTCCGACGACACGTCTGCTGGTCCTAGGGATGATTCTGGACACAATCCAAGAAAAGGGTGTTTCTCCCAGAGGAGAAAGCCAGGGAGTTATCCGAGCTAATCGGGATCCTCCTAAAACCAGGAAAAGTGTCAGTGCATCATTGCACAAGAGTCCTGGTAAAAAAAAAAAAAAAAAATGGTGGCTTATTACGAAGCGCTTCCATTCGGCAGATTTCACGCAAGAACTCTTCAGTGGGATCTGCTGGACAAATGGTCCGGATCGCATCTTCAGATGCATCAGCGGATAACCCTATATCCAAGGACAAGGGTGTCTCTCCTGTGGTGATTACAGAGTGCTCATCTTCTAGAGGGCCGCAGATTCGGCATTCAGGATTGGATGCTGGTATCCACGGAGGCCAGCCTGAGAGGCTGGGGAGCAGTCACACAGGGAAAAAATTTCCAGGGAGTGTGATCAAGTCTGGAGAATTCTCTCCACATAAATATACTGGAGCTAAGAGCAAATTTGTAATGCTATAAGCTTAGCAAGGCCTCTGCTTCAAGGTCAGCCGGTGTTGTTCCAGTGGGATAACATCACGGCAGTCGCCCACGTAAACAGGGGTGGTCTTCTGTTTGCCGGCGGTCGGGCTCCCGGCGCTCAGTATACCGGCGCCGGGAGCCCGACAGCCGGAATACCGACAATTATTTTCCCTCGTGGGGGTCCACGACCCCCATAGAGGGAGAATAAAATAGTGTGGCGCGCGTAGCGCGCCACCGTGCCCTTGGCGTGGCGAGTGCAGCGAGCCCGCAAGGGGCTCATTTGCGCTCGCCAAGCTGTCGGTAAGCCGGCGGTCGGGCTCCCGGCGCCGGGATGCTGGTCGCCGGGAGCCCGACCGCCGGCCAGCCGTAGTGAACCCCGTAAACAGATAGGGCGGCACAAGAAGCAGGAGGGCAGTGGTCAAAACTGCAAGGATTTTTCGCTAGACGGAAAATCATGTGATAGCACTGTCAGCAGTGTTCATTCCGGGAGTGGACGACTGGGAAGCAGACTTCCTCAGCAGACACGACCTCCACCCGGGAGAGTGGGAACTTCATCGGGAAGTTTTCCGCATGATTGTGAACCGTTGGGAAAGACCAAAGGTGGAAATGATGGCGTCCCGCCCGAACAAAAAACGTGACAGGTATTGCGCCAGGTCACGAGACCTTCAGGCGATAGCTGTGGACGTCCTGGTAACACCGTGGGTGTAACAGTCGGTGTATGTGTTCCCTCTTCTGCTTCTCATAACCAAGGTATTGAGAATTATAAGACGTAGAGGAGTAAGAACTATACTCGTGGCTCCGGATTGGCCAAGAGGGACTTGGTACCCGGAACTTCAAGAGATGCTCACAGAGGACTAATGGCCTCGGGAGCTAAGATGGGATTTGCTTTCAGCAAGAACCATGTCTGTTCCAAGAGGAACCGTGGCATCTGCCTCTAAGAAAGGACCTGCTCCAGCAGGGACCTTGTCTGTTCCAAGACTTACCGCGACTGCGTTTGACGGCATGGCGGTTGAACGCCGGATCCTAAGGGAAAAGGCATTCCGGAAGAGGTCATACCTACCCTGGTCAAAGCCAGGAAGGAGGTGACCGCACAACGTTATCACCACATGTGGTGAAAATATGTTGCGTGGGTGAGGCCAGGAAGGCCCCACGAAAAAAATTTCAACTAGGTCGATTTCTGCACTTCCTGAAAACAGGAGTGTCTATGAGCCTCAAATTGGGGTCCATTAAGGTTCAAGTTTCGGCCCTGTAGATTTTCTTCCAGAAAAAATTGGCTTCAATTCCTGAAGTCCAGACGTTTGTCAAGGGAGTATTGCATATACAGCCCCTTGTGTGCCTCCAGTGGCACCGTGGGATCTCAACGTAGTGTTGGGATTCCTCAAATCATATTGGTTTGAACCGATCAAATCTGTGGATTTGAAATATCTCACATGGAAAGGGACCATGTTGTGGCCCTGGCCTCGGCCAGGCGATTGTCAGAATTGGGGGCTTTGTCTTAAAAAAAGCTCATATTTGTTTTTCCATTCGGACAGGGCAGAACTGCGGACTCGTCCCCAGTTTCTTCCTAAGGTGGTGTCAGCGTTTCGCCTGAAACAACATATTGTGGTGCCTGCGGCTACTAGGGACTTGGAGGACTCCAAGTTGCTAGACGTTGTCGGGGCCCTAAAAATATATATATATATATATATATATATATATATATATATATATATATATATATATATATATTTCCAGGACGGCTGGAGTCAGAAAGTCTGACTTGCTGTTTATATTGTATGCACCCCAAAAGATGGGTGCTCCTGCTTCTAAGCAGACTATTGCTCGTTGGATTTGTAGTACAATTCAGCTTGCACAGTCTGTGGCAGGCCTGCCACAGCCAAAATCTGTCAATGCCCATTCCACAAGGAAGGTGGGCTCATCTTGGGCGGATGCCCGAGGGGGTCTCGGCTTTAAAATTTTGCCGAGCAGCTACGTGGTCAGGGGGGAACATGTTTGTAAAATTCTACAAATTTGATACCCTGGCTGAGGAGGACCTGGAGTTCTCTCATTCGGTGCTGCAGAGTCACCCGCACTCTCCCGCCCGTTTGGGAGCTTTGGTATAATCCCCATGGTCCTGACGGAGTCCCCAGCATCCACTAGGACGTTAGAGAAAATAAGATTTTACTTACCGATAAATCTATTTCTCGTAGTCCGTAGTGGATGCTGGGCGCCCATCCCAAGTGCGGATTGTCTGCATTACTTGTACATAGTTATTGTTACAAAAATCGGGTTATTATTGTTGTGAGCCATCTTTTTTAGAGGCTACTTCATTGTTATCATACTGTTAACTGGGTTCAGATCACAAGTTGTACGGTGTGATTGGTGTGGCTGGTTTGGGTCTTACCCGGGATTCAAGATCCTTCCTTATTGTGTACGCTCGTCCGGGCACAGTACCTAACTGAGGCTTGGAGGAGGGTCATAGGGGGAGGAGCCAGTACACACCATGTGATCCTAAAAGCTTGCTTTTGTGCCCTGTCTCCTGCGGAGCCGCTATTCCCCATGGTCCTGACGGAGTCCCCAGCATCCACTACGGACTACGAGAAATAGATTTATCGGTAAGTAAAATCTTATTTTTTCTGTGCAGCTTTGTAACCATAAATTATGTCCACTATGTGTCCAAATCCGCATCATTACCACATTGTTTACCATGACAACTGCACTTGAATTTGGAACTGAAGTACATGGCATGATGTTTCATTTTAAGACTCAAAGAAAATAGTTTCTCAAGATAAAGGCACTCCGGAAATTTCTTTAGCCTAAATTACATAAATTGTTTCTTTGTTTTAACGTACTAATTTTTTTGTAATGATATTTTGTGCAGTAGAACAATACAATATGGCTCTGTGTTATATCATTGTCACCACAAGATTACGGCTCTGTTTTCTTAGATTGTCACCGCCAAATTTTGTGAGGTCTTCTAGAATGGGAAACAAAACATTCAAAAAGTGTTCAAATTTGCCGGGTCAGGTGACCCGCAATTTCGGCTATGCCTCTTTCACACCGCACGCTGACCCGTGTCGACCCGCCAATATGCCGGGTCGATACCGGGTTATTTGTGCGGTGTGAAAGGGGTATTAGAAAGCCCACAATGTAGGGAGCAGAGTTATCGAGAACATCTCTTTACTTCTCAGAGTTAAAGTGACCATGCATTACAACTAGTGGACCAATGCTAATCCAGCCGCAGCTTTTTTCCAATACAAGTTCTGTTCTGCTACGTATACAGACTCAGTCACACAATATGCAAGTGTCATACTATATATCAAATCAAATCAATCAGCACAGTGTCCTTGTGCGTCCTAGTGGAATTGTATTGCGACTAAGACGCAATTTTGGTCCTGTGCCTGATGTTGGCAGAGTTGCGCAGGACCTGGCGGCTCACTCACACCAGGCATCTCGCGCTACATACAGTAGCATATTGAGGCAAGATGTATGAGGACACATCAGCAGCAATGGGGATGGTTCACCCTACATAAAGAAACAAAACAAAAACAAAGAACTATTTCCATTTTTGGCACAGAGCTTCTTGTGTGTCTTATTGTAAATACAGAAGATATTAGGATGCCATTATTGTGAGTTAATTATTCCCATATAGTTATTTGGCTACCACTCTGCATGAAGAAAATATCAAATTCTCAGTCGCCTTCTGTTGTGGGATCCAGAATGCAGTGCAGTTTAAAGGGATCATATGCTTGTGGTTTAAACAGGGGCCCACGAGGTGAACTAAGGACATTCTCTTGTGTTTATTAGCTTTTACCTGATTGATGGCATTTTAGAAACCATAAATCTCAGTGTTTTCGTTAAGTGTCGTTTGCAGTTTGACATAGAAATCATTTGGATTATGTGTGTAATCGTTAATGCATTTCTTTCTTTTTTTATAAGATTGTTGCACCTTGAGCCAGGAAATTGTAATATATTTTTCTTTTCTCTAACGTCCTAGTGGATGCTGGGAACTCCGTAAGGACCATGGGGAATAGCGGGCTCCGAAGGAGGCTGGGCACTCTAGAAAGATCTTAGACTACCTGGTGTGCACTGGCTCCTCCCACTATGACCCTCCTCCAAGCCTCAGTTAGATTTCGTGCCCGGCCGAGGTTGGATGCACACTAGGGGCTCTCCTGAGCTCTTAGAAAGTTATAGTCTTAGAATTTGTTATTTTCAGTGAGACCTGCTGGCAACAGGCTCACTGCAGCGAGGGACTAAGGGGAGAAGAAGCGAACTCGCCTGCTTGCAGCCGGATTGGGCTTCTTAGGCTACTGGACACCATTAGCTCCAGAGGGATCGACCGCAGGCCCAGCCTTGATGTTCGGTCCCGGAGCCGCGCCGCCGTCCCCCTTACAGAGCCAGAAGCAAGAAGATGGTCCGGAAAATCGGCGGCATGAAGACTCTGTCTTCACCAAGGTAGCGCACAGCACTGCAGCTGTGCGCCATTGCTCCTCTCACACACTTCACACTCCGGTCACTGAGGGTGCAGGGCGCTGGGGGGGGGCGCCCTGAGGCAGCAATAAAAACACCTTGGCTGGCTAAAATACCTCAATATATGGCCCCAGGGGCTATATATGAGGTAAATACCCCTGCCAGAATTCCATAAAAAACGGGAGAATAGGCCGCGAAAAAGGGGCGGAGCCTATCTCCTCAGCACACTGGCGCCATTTTTCCCTCACAGCTCGGCTGGAGGGAAGCTCCCTGGCTCTTCCCTGCAATTCTACAGTACAGTAAGAGGGAAAAGAGAGGGGGGGGCATTAAAATTGGCACTGTATACAGTATAAAAGCTATTAGGGACATAACTCAGTTAGTCCCTGTATATATATAGTGCTCTGGTGTGTGCTGGCATACTCTTACTCTGTCCCCCCAAAGGGCTTTTGTGGGTCCTGTCCTCGTTTAGAGCATTCCCTGTGTGTCTGCGGTGTGTCGGTACGGCTGTGTCGACATGTTGAATGAGGAGGCTTATATGGTGACAGAACAGAGGCCGATATATGTGATGTCGCCCCCTGTGGGGCCGACACCAGAGTGGATGGATAGGTGAAAGGTATTAACCGACAGTGTCAACTCCTTACATAAAAGGGTGGATGACGTAACAGCTGTGGGACAGCCGGCTTCTCAGCCCGCGCCTGCCCAGGTGTCTCAAAGGCCATCAGGGGCTCAAAAACGCCCGCTCTCTCAGATGGCAGACACAGATGTCGACACGGAGTCTGACTCCAGTGTCGACAAGGTGGAGACATATACACAATCCACTAGGAACATCCGTGACGTGATCCCGGCAATAAAAAATGTGTTATACATTTCTGACTTTAACCCAAGCACCTCTAAAAATGGGTTTTAGGTTTGGGGAGAAAAAACAGGCAGTGTTTTGTTCCCCCATCAGATGAATAAATGAAGTGTGTGAAAGCGTGGGTTCCCCCGTTAAGAAACTGGTAATTTATAAAAAGTTACTGATGGCGTACCCTTTCCCGCCAGGTGGATAAGTTACGCTGGGAGATATCCCCTAGGGTGGATAAGGCGCTCACACGTTTGTCAAAAAAGGTGGCACTGCCGTCTTAGGATACGGCCACTTTAATAGGTACCTGTTGATAAAAAACAGGAGGCTATCCTGAAGTCTGTATTTACACACTCAGGTACTAGACTGAGACCTGCAGATAGTGCTGCTGCAGCGTGGTCGGTGACCCTGTCAAACAGGGATACTAGTTGGCAAACATAAAAACATATTAAAGACGTCGTCTTATATATGGGGGATGCACAGAGGGATATTTTGCCGGCTGGCATCCAAAATAAATGTAATGTCCATTCTGTCAGGAGGGTATTAGAGACCTGTCACTGGACAGGTGATGCTGACTTAAAAAGCGCATAGAGAGCCTTATAAGGGTGAGGAATTATTTGGGGATGGTCTCTGGGACCTCGTATCCACAGCAACTGCTGGGAAGAAATAATTTTACCTCAGGTTTCCTCACAGACAAAGGTACAGTCCTTTCGGCTTCAGAAAAGCAAGCAGGTCAAATGGCGCTTCCTTTCTGTACAGAGACAAGGGTAGAGGGAAAAAAGCTGCACCAGTCAGCCTGTTCCCAGAATCAAGATTCTTCCCCCGCCTCCTGTGAGGCCACACCATGACGCGGGTGCTCCACAGGTGTAGCCAGGTACGGTGGGGGGCCGTCTCAAAAATTTCAGCAATTAGTGGGCTCGCTCACAGGTGGATCCCTGTTTCTTTCAAGTAGTATTTCAGGGGTACAAGCTGGAATTCGAGATGTCTCCCCCCAGCCGTTTCCTAAAATATGCCTTGCTGACAACTCCCTCAGGCAGGGAGGCTGTGCTAGAGGCAATTAATAAGCGGTATTCCCAGCAGGTAATACTCAAGGTGCCCCTACTTCAACAAGGACGGGGTTACTATTCCACACGGGTTGGGGTACCGAAACCGCATGGTTCGGTGTGACCCATTTTATATTTAAAATCCTTGAACACAAAAATTCAAGTTCAAGATGGAATCGCTCAGGGCAGTTATTCCAAGCCTGGACGAGGGGGATTACATGGTATCCTGGGACATCAAGGATGCTTACCTGCATGTCCCCATTTACCATCCTCGCCAGGAGTACCTCAGATTTGTGGTACAGGATTACCATTACCAAGTCCAGACACTGCCATTTGGACTGTACATGGCACCGAGGGTGTTTTATCAAGGTAATGGCCGAAATGTTGATACTCCTTAAAAAAAAAGGGAGTTGTAATTATCCCGTACTTGGACAATCTCGTTACAAGGGCGAGGTCCAAGGAGCAGTTGGTAGTCGGGGTAGCACTATTTTGGAAAGTGCTACAACAGCATGGTTGGATTCTAAACAGTCCAAAGTCACAGCTGGTTCCTATGACACGTCTACTGTTCCTGGGGATGGTTCTGGACATAAACCAGAAATAGTGTTTCTCCCGGAGGAGAAAGCCAACGAGTTGTCATCTCTAGTCAGAGACCTCCTGAAGCCAAAATAGGTAGCGGTGCATCATTGCACGCGAGTCCTGGGAAAAATGGTAGCTTCCTACGAAGCAATCCCATTAGGCAGGTTCCATACAAGAACTTTTCAGAGGGACCTGTTGGGCAAGTGGTCCGGATCGCATCTTCCGATGCATAGGCTGATAACCCTGTCTCCAAGGACCAGGGTATCTCTACTGTGGTGGCTGCAGAGTGCCCATCTTCAAGAGGGCCGCAGGTTCGGCATACAGGACTAGGTCCTAGTGACCATGGATTCCAGCCTTTGAGGCTGGGAGGCAGTCACACAGGGAAGAAATTTCCAGGGACTTTGGTCAAGTCAGGTTATTTCCCTACACATAAATATTCTGGACCTGAGGGCCATTTACAATGCCCTGAGGCCGGCAAGGCCTCTGCTTCAAAACCAGCCGGTACTGATCCAATCAGACAACATCACGGCAGTCGCCCATGTAAACCAACAGGGCGGCACAAGAAGCAGGATGGCGATGGCAGAAGCCACAAGGATTCTCCGATAGGCGGAAAATCATGTGTTAGCACTGTCAGCAGTGTTCATTCCCGGAGTGGACAACTGGGAAGCAGATCTTCTCAACAGACACGACCTCCACCCGGGAGAATGGGGACTTCCTCCAGAAGTCTTCCAATAGGATTGTACACCATTGGGAAAGGCCACAGGTGGACATGATGGCGTCCCGCCTCAACAAAAAGCTATAAAAGATATTGCACCGGGTCAAGGGACCCTCAGGCGATAGCTATGGATGCTCTGGTAACACCGTGGGTGTACCAGTCGGTTTATGTGTTCTCCCCTCTGCCTCTCATACCAAAGGTACTGCGAATAATAAGAAGGCGAGGAGTAAGAACGATACTCGTGGATGGCCAAGAAGAGCTTGGTACCCAGAACTTCAAGAATTTATATCAGAGGACCCATGGCCTCTGCCACTCAGACAGGACCTGCGGCAGCAGGGGCCCTGTCTGTTCCAAGACTTACCGCGGCTGCGTTTGTCGGCATGGCGGTTGAACGCCGGATCCTGAAGGAAAAGGGCATTCCGGAGGAAGTCATTCCTACGCTTACTAAAGCCAGGAAAGAGGTTACAGCAACTCATTATCACCGCATATGGCGAAAATATGTTGCATGGTGTGAGGCCGAAAGGGCCCCAACAGAGAAATTTCAACTAGGTCGATTTCTGCATTTCCTGCAAGCAGGACTGACTATGGGCCTTAAATTGGGTTCCATTAAGGTACAGATCTCGGCTCTGTCGATTTTCTTTCAAAAAGAACTAGCTTCAGTACCTGAAGTTCAGACATTTATAAAAGGAGTGCTGCAGAGTCAGCCCCCGTTTGTGCCTCCTGTGGCACCTTGGGATCTCAACGTGGTGTTGAGTTTCTTAAAATCACATTGGTTTGAACCACTAAAAACCGTGGATCTGAAATATCTCACGTGGAAGGTGGTTATGTTATTGGCCTTGGCTTCTGCCAGGCGAGTATCAAAGTTGGCGGCTTTGTCTTGTAAAAGCCCTTATTTGATTTTCCATATGGATAGGGCAGAATTGAGGACTCGTCCCCAGTTTCTCCCAAAGGTGGTGTCAGCGTTTCACCTGAACCAGCCTATTGTGGTGCCTAGGCTACTAGGGACTTGGAGGACTCCAAGTTGCTAGACGTTGTCAGGGCACTGAAAATATATGTTTCCAGAACGGCTAGAGTCAGAAAATCTGACTCGCTGTTTATCCTATATGCACCTAACAAGCTGGGTGCTCCTGCTTCTAAGCAGACTATTGCTCGTTGGATTTGTAGTACAATTCAGCTTGCACATACTGTGGCAGGCCTGCCACAGCCAAAAATCTGTCAATGCCCATTCCACAAGGAAGGTGGGCTCATCTTGGGCGGCTGCCCGAGAGGTCTCGGCTTTACAACTTTGCCGAGCAGCTACTTGGTCAGGGGCAAACACGTTTGCAAAATTCTACAAATTTGATACCCTGGCTGAGGAGGACCTGGAGTTCTCTCATTCAGTGCTGCAGAGTCATCCGCACTCTCCCGCCCGTTTGGGAGCTTTGGTATAATCCCCATGGTCCTTACGGAGTTCCCAGCATCCACTAGGACGTTAGAGAAAATAAGAATTTACTCACCGGTAATTCTATTTCTCGTAGTCCGTAGTGGATGCTGGGCGCCCATCCCAAGTGCGGTTTATCTGCAATACTTGTACATAGTTATTGTTAACTAAATCGGGTTATTGTTGAGCCATCTGTTGAGAGGCTCTATTGTTTCATACTGTTAACTGTGTTTCATATCACGAGTTGTACGGTGTGATTGGTGTGGCTGGTATGAGTCTTACCCGGGATTCAAAATCCTTCCTTATTGTGTACGCTCGTCCGGGCACAGTACCTAACTGAGGCTTGGAGGAGGGTCATAGTGGGAGGAGCCAGTGCACACCAGGTAGTCTAAGATCTTTCTAGAGTGCCCAGCCTCCTTCGGAGCCCGCTATTCCCCATGGTCCTTACGGAGTTCCCAGCATCCACTACGGACTACGAGAAATAGAATTACCGGTGAGTAAATTCTTATTTTTTTGGTGAAGCACTGTTCCAGCCCTCATTGCTGAATAGGAAGCAATGAAATGCAGAATGCACATGTTGCAGTGTTCTAGAGACAGTTTGAGTATGTAGTATGAATTCTGCATCGTGTCCGCAAAGCATCTCCATAACGGGTGGGTGAAGGCCATTTGTGCCCCTTATCTTCACTAATTTTACTGTGCACTCAGTGAAATGGTTACTGACTGGTTAGGGCAATTAATAAGTGTGTGTGTGTGTGTGTGTGTGTGTGTGTGTGTGTGTGTGTGTGTGTATAGTTGGAAGTTTTCTACTAAAGCCAGAAAAGTCAGATGAGGCATTGTCTCCTAGGTGCCATTTGGTATACAGCAATGAATTAAATGGATCCTGTGTACTGTTCTGCTGATATGTGCTTTCCTTCCATTTGTATTCTAAGGTTGGTTACTATGCCCGTGTGCTGCCTTTGTGCAAGCACCCCCCTCTGTCACTTGCGTATGTGGATTCTTCCAATGTGCCAGAGATTACTATGGGCCATATGCAATTGCGGTCGAATTGCCGCAAATGTCGAGAAACGGGGCATTTTCGACAAAAAAAACCTGTCGAATTGGATTCGACAATGCAATACAGTACTTTTCGTCAAAAAAACTGCCGTTTCAGATTCGACTTTTTGCAATTCGACATCTTCAAAATTCGACATGTCTGCAATGGTAAAAATGCGGCTTTTCGACAAAAGTATATTCAATTGAAGAATGTCGATTTGACAACAGTGCTTTTCGACAGTCATTTTGTCAATTTCAGTCCGCCTCATTTTGCTGTCGTGATCTAATAATTTTTTTTAAAAACATGTGTTTTTTTGATTGCTAATAGCATATCTATTTATATTAGAAGGGATTATCTACTTGGTTTGTCTATTTAGGAGCCACAAGTATTATTTAATATATTTTTTAAAATAATATATATTTATTTTTTTACTGACTAAAATAATATGGAGAGATCAGAGCATGTTTTTCAGTGGGAAGGGGTGGGAATGGGTTAAAAAACCTTAAAAAAAATGCGTGGGGTCCCCCCTCCTAAGCATGACCAGCCTCAGGCTCTTTGAGCCGGTCCTGGTTGTAAAAATACGGGGGGGGGGGGGGGGATGACAGGGGTTCCCCCGTATTTTAACAACCAGCATCGGGCTCTGCGCCTGGTCCTGGTGCCAAATATATGGGGGACAAAACACGTAGGGGTCCCCCGTATTTTTAACACCAGCACCGGGCTACACTAGCTAGAGAGATAATGCCACAGCCGGGGGACACTTTTATACCGGTCACTGCGGCCGTGGCATTAAATCCCCAACTAGTCACCCCTGGTCCGGGGTACCCTGGAGGAGTGGGGACCCCTTAAATCAAGGGGTCCCCCCTCCAGCCACCCAAGGGCCAGGGGTGAAGCCCGAGGCTGTCGTCGTCCCCCCCCCCCCCCCCATCCAAGGGCGGCGGATGGGAGGCTGAGATAGCCAAGTGTAAAAAAAAAAGAATATTGGTTTTTGTAGCAGAACTACAAGTCCCAGCAAGCCTCCCCCGCAAGCTGGTACTTGGAGAACCACAAGTACCAGCATGCGGGGGGGGGACGGGCCCGCTGGTACCTGTAGTTCTACTACAAAAAAAATACCCAAATAAAAATAAGATTTTACTCACCGGTAAATCTATTTCTCGTAGTCCGTAGTGGATGCTGGGAACTCCGTAAGGACCATGGGGAATAGACGGGCTCCGCAGGAGACTGGGCACTCTAAAAGAAAGATTAGGTACTATCTGGTGTGCACTGGCTCCTCCCTCTATGCCCCTCCTCCAGACCTCAGTTAGGACACTGTGCCCGGAAGAGCTGACACAATAAGGAAGGATTTTGAATCCCGGGTAAGACTCATACCAGCCACACCAATCACACCGTATAACTCGTGATACTATACCCAGTTAACAGTATGAAATATAACTGAGCCTCTCAACAGATGGCTCAACAATAACCCTTTAGTTAGGCAATAACTATATACAAGTATTGCAGACAATCCGCACTTGGGATGGGCGCCCAGCATCCACTACGGACTACGAGAAATAGATTTACGGGTGAGTAAAATCTTATTTTCTCTGACGTCCTAGTGGATGCTGGGAACTCCGTAAGGACCATGGGGATTATACCAAAGCTCCCAAACGGGCGGGAGAGTGCGGATGACTCTGCAGCACCGAATGAGAGAACTCAAGGTCCTCCTCAGCCAGGGTATCAAATTTGTAAAATTTAGCAAACGTGTTTGCCCCTGACCAAGTTGCAGCTCGGCAAAGTTGTAAAGCCGAGACCCCTCGGGCAGCCGCCCAAGATGAGCCCACTTTCCTTGTGGAATGGGCTTTTACAGATTTAGGATGCGGCAATCCAGCCGCAGAATGCGCCAGCTGAATCGTGCTACAAATCCAGCGAGCAATAGTCTGCTTAGAAGCAGGAGCACCTAGTTTGTTGGGTGCATACAGGATAAAAAGCGAGTCAGTTTTCCTGACTCCAGCCGTCCTGGAAACATACATTTCTCTAACGTCCTAAGTGGATGCTGGGGACTCCGTCAGGACCATGGGGAATAGCGGCTCCGCAGGAGACAGGGCACAAAAAGTAAGCTTTTAGGATCACATGGTGTGTACTGGCTCCTCCCCCTATGACCCTCCTCCAAGCCCCAGTTAGGTTTTTGTGCCCGTCCGAGCAGGGTGCAATCTAGGTGGCTCTCCTAAAGAGCTGCTTAGAAAAAGTTTTTTAGGTTTTTTATTTTCAGTGAGTCCTGCTGGCAACAGGCTCACTGCATCGAGGGACTTAGGGGAGAGAATTTCAACTCACCTGCGTGCAGGATGGATTGGATTCTTAGGCTACTGGACACCATTAGCTCCAGAGGGAGTCGGAACACAGGTCTCACCCTGGGGTTCGTCCCGGAGCCGCGCCGCCGACCCCCCTTACAGATGCTGAAGATTGAAGGTCCGGAAACAGGCGGCAGAAGGCTCTTCAGTCTTCATGAAGGTAGCGCACAGCACTGCAGCTGTGCGCCATTGTTGTCACACACTTCACACCAGACGGTCACGGAGGGTGCAGGGCGCTGCTGGGGGCGCCCTGGGCAGCAATATATAATACCTTTTATGGCAAAAGAATACATCACATATAGCCATTAAGGCTATATGTATGTATTTAACCCATGCCAAATGTCTAAAACTCCGGGAGAAAAGCCCGCCGGAATAGGGGGCGGGGCTTATTCTCCTCAGCACACAGCGCCATTTTCCTGCTCAGCTCCGCTGTGAGGAAGGCTCCCAGGACTCTCCCCTGCACTGCACTACAGAAACAGGGTAAAACAGAGAGGGGGGGCATATTTTGGCGATATTTTTATATATTTAAGCGGCTATAAGGAACAACACTTATATAGGGTTGTTCCCATATATATTATAGCGCTTGGGTGTGTGCTGGCAAACTCTCCCTCTGTCTCCCCAAAGGGCTAGTGGGGTCCTGTCTTCGATAAGAGCATTCCCTGTGTGTCTGCTGTGTGTCGGTACGTGTGTGTCGACATGTATGAGGACGATGTTGGCGTGGAGGCAGAGCAATTGCCGATAATGGTGATGTCACCCCCCAGGGAGTTGACACCGGAATGGATGGCTTTGTTTATGGAATTACGTGATAATGTCAGCACATTACAAAAATCAGTTGACGACATGAGACGGCCGGCAAACCAATTAGTACCTGCCCAGGCGTCTCAGACACCGTCAGGGGCTGTAAAGCGCCCTTTACCTCAGTCGGTCGACACAGACCCAGACACAGACACTGAATCTAGTGTCGACGGTGATGAAACAAACGTATTTTCAAGTAGGGCCACACGTTATATGATCACGGCAATGAAGGAGGCTTTGCATATCTCTGATACTACAAGTACCACAAAAAGGGGTATTATGTGGGGGGTAAAAAAAACTACCTGTAGTTTTTCCTGAATCAGAGGAATTAAATGATGTATGTGATGAAGCGTGGGTTAACCCAGATAGAAAAATGCTAATTTCAAAAAAGTTATTAGCATTATACCCTTTCCCGCCAGAGGTTAGGGCGCGCTGGGAAACACCCCCTAGGGTGGATAAGGCGCTCACACGCTTATCAAAACAAGTGGCGTTACAGTCTCCTGATACGGCCGCCCTCAAGGATCCAGCTGATAGGAGGCTGGAAACTACCCTGAAAAGTATATACACTCATACTGGTGTTATACTGCGACCAGCCATCGCCTCAGCCTGGATGTGCAGTGCTGGGGTCGTCTGGTTGGATTCCCTGACTGAAAATATTGATACCCTGGATAGGGACAGTATTTTATTGACTATAGAGCAATTAAAGGATGCTTTCCTTTATATGCGAGATGCGCAGAGAGATATTTGCTCTCTGGCATCGAGAGTAAATGCGATGTCCATATCTGCCAGAAGGAGTTTATGGACGCGACAGTGGTCAGGTGATGCGGATTCCAAACGACATATGGAAGTATTGCCGTATAAAGGGGAGGAATTATTTGGCGTCGGTCTATCGGATCTGGTGGCTACGGCAACTGCCGGAAAATCCACTTTTTTACCTCAGACCCCCTCCCAACAGAAAAAGACACCGTCTTTTCAGCCGCAGTCCTTTCGTTCCTATAAGAACAAGCGGACAAAAGGACAGTCATATCTGCCTCGGGGCAGAGGAAGGGGTAAGAGAGGGCAGCAAGCAGCCCCTGCCCAGGAACAGAAGCCCTCCCAGGGTTCTGCAAAGCCCTCAGCATGACGCTGGGGCCTTACAAGCGGACTCAGGAACGGTGGGGGGTCGACTCAAGAATTTCAGCGCACAGTGGGCTTGCTCACAGGTGGACCCCTGGATTCTACAGGTAGTATCTCAGGGTTACAGGTTGGAATTCGAGAAGTCTCCCCCTCGCCGGTTCCTAAAGTCTGCTTTGCCAACGTCTCCCTCGGACAGGGCGACGGTATTGGAAGCCATTCACAAGCTGTTTGCTCAGCAGGTGATAGTCAAGGTACCCCTCCTACAACAGGGAAAGGGGTATTACTCCACGCTATTTGTGGTACCGAAGCCGGACGGCTCGGTAAGACCTATTCTAAATCTCAAATCTTTGAACCTGTACATACAAAAATTCAAGTTCAAGATGGAGTCACTCAGAGCAGTGATAGCGAATCTGGAAGAAGGGGACTTTATGGTGTCCCTGGACATAAAGGACGCTTACCTGCATGTCCCAATTTGCCCTTCACATCAAGGGTACCTCAGGTTCGTGGTGCAAAACTGTCATTATCAGTTTCAGACGCTGCCGTTTGGATTGTCCACGGCACCTCGGGTCTTTACCAAGGTAATGGCCGAAATGATGATCCTTCTACGAAGAAGAGGCGTATTAATTATCCCTTACTTGGACGATCTCCTGATAAGGGCAAGATCCAGAGAACAGCTGGAAGACGGAGTAGCACTAACCCAACTAGTGCTGCAACAACACGGGTGGATTCTGAATTTTCCAAAATCTCAGTTGACCCCGACGACACGTCTGCTGTTCCTGGGAATGATTCTGGACACGGTTCAGAAAAAGGTGTTTCTTCCGGAGGAGAAAGCCAGGGAGTTATCCGAACTTGTCAGGAACCTCCTAAAACCAGGGACAGTGTCTGTGCATCAATGCACAAGAGTCCTGGGAAAGATGGTGGCTTCTTACGAAGCGATTCCATTCGGCAGATTCCACGCACGAACTTTTCAGTGGGATCTGCTGGACAAATGGTCCGGATCGCATCTGCAGATGCATCAGCGGATAACCTTATCGCCACGGACAAGGGTGTCTCTTCTGTGGTGGTTGCAGAGTGCTCATCTGTTAGAGGGCCGCAGATTCGGCATACAGGACTGGGTCCTGGTGACCACGGATGCCAGTCTGAGAGGCTGGGGAGCGGTCACACAAGGAAGAAACTTCCAGGGAGTATGGTCAAGCCTGGAGATGTCTCTTCACATAAATATACTGGAGCTAAGAGCGATTTACAATGCTCTAAGTCTGGCAAAACCCCTGCTTCAGGGTCAGCCGGTGTTGATCCAGTCGGACAACATCACGGCAGTCGCCCACGTAAACAGACAGGGCGGCACAAGAAGCAGGACAGCAATGGCAGAAGCTGCAAGGATTCTTCGCTGGGCGGAAGATCATGTGAGTATTCATTCCGGGAGTGGACAACTGGGAAGCAGACTTCCTCAGCAGACACGATCTACACCCGGGAGAGTGGGGACTTCATCCAGAAGTCTTCCACATGATTGTGAACCGTTGGGAAAAACCAATGGTGGATATGATGGCGTCCCGCCTCAACAAAAAACTGGACAGGTATTGCGCCAGGTCAAGAGATCCTCAGGCAATAGCTGTGGACGCTCTGGTAACACCGTGGGTGTTCCAGTCAGTGTATGTGTTCCCTCCTCTGCCTCTCATACCAAAAGTACTGAGAATTATACGGCAAAAGGGAGTAAGAACGATACTAGTGGCTCCGGATTGGCCAAGAAGAACTTGGTACCCGGAACTTCAAGAGATGCTCACGGAGGATCCGTGGCCTCTACCTCTAAGACGGGACCTGCTTCAGCAGGGACCGTGTCTATTCCAAGACTTACCGCGGCTGCGTTTGACGGCATGGCGGTTGAACGCCGAATTCTAAAGGAAAAAGGCATTCCGGAAGAGGTCATTCCTACACTGGTAAAGGCCAGGAAGGAGGTGACTGCACAACATTATCACCGCATTTGGAGGAAATATGTTGCGTGGTGTGAGGCCAGGAAGGCCCCCACGGAGGAATTTCAACTGGGTCGATTCCTACATTTCCTGCAAACAGGATTGTCTATGGGCCTCAAATTGGGGTCCATTAAGGTTCAAATTTCGGCCCTGTCGATTTTCTTCCAGAAAGAATTGGCTTCAGTTCCTGAAGTCCAGACTTTTGTAAAAGGAGTACTACATATACAGCCCCCGGTTGTGCCCCCAGTGGCACCGTGGGATCTTAATGTAGTCTTGGATTTTCTAAAATCCCATTGGTTTGAGCCGCTCAAATCGGTGGAGATGAAGTATCTTACATGGAAAGTAACCATGCTACTGGCCCTGGCTTCAGCCAGGAGAGTATCAGAATTGGCGGCTTTATCATATAAGAGCCCATATCTGATTTTCCATACGGACAGGGCAGAACTGCGGACGCGTCCTCATTTTCTGCCTAAGGTGGTGTCAGCGTTTCACCTGAACCAGCCTATTGTGGTGCCTGCGGCTACTAACGAGTTGGAGGATTCCAAGTTGTTGGACGTGGTCCGGGCATTGAAAATATATATTTCAAGAACGGCTGGAGTCAGAAAGTCTGACTCACTGCTTATATTGTATGCACCCAACAAGATGGGTGCTCCTGCTTCTAAGCAGACGATTGCTCGTTGGATTTGTAGCACAATTCAACTTGCACATTCTGTGGCAGGCTTGCCACAACCTAAATCTGTCAAGGCCCATTCCACAAGGAAAGTGGGCTCATCCTGGGCGGCTGCCCGGGGAGTCTCGGCATTACAACTCTGCCGAGCTGCTACTTGGTCAGGGGCAAACACGTTTGCAAAATTCTACAAATTTGATACCCTGGCTGAGGAGGACCTTGAGTTCTCTCATTCGGTGCTGCAGAGTCATCCGCACTCTCCCGCCCATTTGGGAGCTTTGGTATAATCCCCATGGTCCTGACGGAGTCCCCAGCATCCACTTAGGACGTTAGAGAAAATAAGAATTTACTTACCGATAATTCTATTTCTCGTAGTCCGTAGTGGATGCTGGGCGCCCATCCCAAGTGCGGATTGTCTGCAATACTTGTACATAGTTATTGTTACAAAAAAATCGGGTTGTTATTTGTTGTGAGCCGTCTGTTCAGAGGCTCCTACGTTTGTCATACTGTTAACTGGGTTCAGATCACAAGTTATACGGTGTGATTGGTGTGGCTGGTATGAGTCTTACCCGGGGTTCAATATCCTTCCTTATTGTGTACGCTCGTCCGGGCACAGTATCTAACTGAGGCTTGGAGGAGGGTCATAGGGGGAGGAGCCAGTACACACCATGTGATCCTAAAAGCTTACTTTTTGTGCCCTGTCTCCTGCGGAGCCGCTATTCCCCATGGTCCTGACGGAGTCCCCAGCATCCACTACGGACTACGAGAAATAGAATTATCGGTAAGTAAATTCTTATTTTTCAAGGCCCTGACTACGTCCAGTAACTTGGAATCTTCCAAGTCCCTAGTAGCCGCAGGCACTACAATAGGTTGGTTCAAGTGAAAAGCTGATACCACCTTAGGGAGAAACTGGGGACGAGTCCTCAATTCTGCCCTATCCATATGGAAAATCAGATAAGGGCTTTTACATGACAAAGCCGCCAATTCTGACACACGCCTGGCCAAGGCCAATAACATGACCACTTTCCACGTGAGATATTTCAAATCCACAGTTTTAAGTGGCTCAAACCAATGTGATTTCAGGAAACTCAACACCACGTTGAGATCCCAAGGTGCCACAGGAGGCACAAAAGGGGGCTGAACATGTAGCACTCCCTTTACAAATGTCTGAACTTCAGGCAGTGAAGCCAGTTCTTTCTTGAAGAAAATCGACAGAGCCGAAATCTGGACCTTAATGGAACCCAATTTTAGGCCCATAGTCACTCCTGACTGTAGGAAGTGCAGAAAACGACCCAGCTGAAATTCCTCAGTAGGGGCCTTCCTGGCCTCACATCACGCAACATATTTTCGCCAAATACGGTGATAATGGTTTGCGGTTACTTCTTTCCTAGCTTTTATCAGCGTAGGAATGACTTCCTCCGGAATGCCCTTTTCCTTTAGGATCCGGAATTCAACCGCCATGCCGTCAAACGCAGCCGCGGTAAGTCTTGGAACAGACAGGGCCCCTGCTGTAGCAGATCCTGTCTGAGCGGTAGAGGCCATGGGTCCTCTGATATCATTTCTTGAAGTTCTGGGTACCAAGCTCTTCTTGGCCAATCCGGA
Source organism: Pseudophryne corroboree (assembly GCF_028390025.1). NCBI lineage: Eukaryota > Metazoa > Chordata > Amphibia > Anura > Myobatrachidae > Pseudophryne > Pseudophryne corroboree. The sequence continues at coordinate 429,251,142 of NC_086449.1, read as the reverse complement.
ACCACGAGTATCGTTCTTACTCCTCGCCTTCTTATTATTCTCAGTACCTTTGGTATGAGAGGCAGAGGAGGGAACACATAAAGCGACTGGTACACCCACGGTGTCACTAGAGCGTCCACAGCTATCGCCTGAGGGTCCCTTGACCTGGCGCAATATCTCTTTAGCTTTTTGTTGAGGCGGGACGCCATCATGTCCACCTGTGGCCTTTCCCAACGGTTTACCAACAGTTGGAAGACTTCTGGATGAAGTCCCCACTCTCCCGGGTGTAGGTCGCGACTGCTGAGGAAGTCTGCTTCCCAGTTGTCCACTCCCGGAATGAACACTGCTGACAGTGCTAAGACGTGATTTTCCGCCCATCGGAGAATCCTTGTGGCTTCTGCCATCGCCATCCTGTTTCTTGTGCCGCCCTGTCGGTTTACATAGGCGACTGCCGTGATGTTGTCTGATTGGATCAGTACCGGCTGGTTTTGAAGCAGGGGCCTTGCCTGACTTAGGGCATTGTAAATGGCCCTCAGTTCCAGAATATTTATGTGTAGGGACGACTCCTGACTTGACCAAAGTCCTTGGAAATTTCTTCCCTGTGTGACTGCCCCCCAGCCTTTAAGGCTGGCATCCGTGGTCACCAGGACCCAGTCCTGTATGCCGAATCTGCGGCCCTCTAGAAGAAGAGCACTCTGCAGCCACCACAGCAGAGACACCCTGGTCCTTGGAGACAGGGTTATCAGCCGATGCATCTGAAGATGCGATCCCGACCACTTGTCCAAGAGGTCCCACTGAAAGGTTCTTGCATGGAACCTGCCGAATGGAATTGCTTCGTATGAAGCTACCATTTTTCCGAGGATTCGTGTGCAGTGATGCACCGATACCTGTTTTGGTTTCAGGAGGTCTCTGACTAGAGATGACAGCTCCTTGGCTTTCTCCTGCGGGAGAAACACTTTTTTCTGTTCTGTGTCCAGAACCATCCCCAGGAACAGTAGGCGTGTGGAAGGAACCAGCTGTGGAATGTTTAGAATCCATCCGTGCTGTTGTAGCACTTCCCGAGATAGTGCTATTCCGACCAACAACTGCTCCTTGGACCTCGCCCTTATAAGGAGAACGTCCAAGTACGGGATAATTAAAACTCCCTTTTTTCGAAGGAGTATCATCATTTCTGCCATTACCTTGGTAAACACCCTCGGTGCCGTGGACAGTCCAAACGGCAGTGTCTGGAATTGGTAATGGCAATCCTGTACCACAAATCTGAGGTACTCCTGGTGAGGATGGTAAATGGGGACATGCAGGTAAGCATCCTTGATGTCCAGGGATACCATGTAATCCCCCTCGTCCAGGCTTGCAATAACCGCCCTGAACGATTCCATCTTGAACTTGAATTTTTTTATGTACGTGTTCAAGGATTTCAAATTTAAAATGGGTCTCACCGAACCGTCCGGTTTCGGTACCACAAACAGTGTGGAATAGTAACCCCCTCCTTGTTGAAGTAGGGGCACCTTGACTATCACCTGCTGGGAATACAGCTTGTGAATTGCCTCTAGCACAGCCTCCCTGCCCGAGGGAGTTGTCGGCAAGGCAGATTTGAGGAAAACGGCGGGGGGGGAGACATCTCGAATTCCAGCTTGTACCCCTGAGATACTACTTGAAGGATCCAGGGATCCTGTGAGCGAGCCCACTGATCGCTGAAATTTTTGAGGCGGCCCCCCACCGTACTTGGCTACGCCTGTGGAGCCCCCGCGTCATGCGGTGGGCTCAGAGGAAGCGGGGGAAGAATTTTGATTCTGGGAACTGGCTGACTGGAGCAGCTTTTTCCTTCTTCCCTTGTCTCTGTGCAGAAAGGAAGCGCCTTTGACCCGCTTGCTTTTCTGAAGCCGAAAGGACTGTACCTGATAATACAGTGCTTTCTTAGGTTGTGAGGAAACCTGAGGTAAAAAAATTTCTTCCCAGCTGTTGCTGTGGATACGAGGTCCCAGAGACCATCCCCAAACAATTCCTCACCCTTATAAGGCAGATCTATGTGCCTTTTAAAGTCAGCATCACCTGTCCAGTGTCGGGTCTCTAATACCCTCCTGACAGAATGGACATTACATTAATTCTGGATGCCAGCCAGTAAAATATCCCTCTGTGCATCCTTCATATATAAGACGACGTCTTTAATATGCTCTTATGTTAGCAAACTAGTATCCCTGTTTGACAGGGTCACAGACCACAGGGTCACAGACTGCAGGTCTCAGTCTAGTACCTGAGTGTGTAAATACAGACTTCAGGATAGCCTCCTGCTTTTTATCAGCAGGTACCTTCAAAGTGGCCGTATCCTAAGACGGCAGTGCCACCTTTTTTGACAAACGTGTGAGCGCCTTATCCACCCTAGGGGATATCTCCCAGCGTAACTTATCCTCTGGCGGGAAAGGGTACGCCAACAGTAACTTTTTAGAAATTACCAGTTTCTTATCGGGGGAACCCACGCTTTTTCACACACTTCATTCACTCATCTGATGGGGGAACAAAACACTGCCTGCTTTTTCTCCCCAAACATAAAACCCTTTTTTAGTGGTACTTGGGTTAATGTCAGAAATGTGTAACACATTTTTTATTGCCGGGATCAAGTCACGGATGTTCCTAGTGGATTATGTATATGTCTCAACCTCGTGGACACTGGAGTCAGACTCCGTGTCGACATCTGTGTCTGCCATCTGAGGGAGCGGGCGTTTTTGAGCCCCTGATGGCCTTTGAGAGGCCTGGGCAGGCGCGGGCTGAAAAGCCGGCTGTCCCATAGCTGTTACGTCATCCAGCCTTTTATGTAAGGAGTTGACACTGTCGGTTAATACCTTCCACCTATCCATCCACTCTGGTGTCTGCCCCACAGGGGGCGACATCACATTTATCGGCATCTGCTCCGTCACCACATAAGCCTCCTCATCAAAACATGTCGACACAGCCGTACCGACACACCGCACACACACAGGGAATGCTCTGACTGAGGACAGGACCCCACAAAGCCCTTTGGGGAGACAGAGAGAGAGTATGCCAGCACACACCAGAGCGCTATATAATGTGGGGATTAACACTATAACTGAGTGAATTTTCCCCAATAGCTGCTTGTATATACAATATTGCGCCTAAATTTAGTGCCCCCCCTCTCTTTTTAACCCTTTGAGCCTGCAAACTACAGGGGAGAGCCTGGGGAGCTGTCTTCCAGCTGCACTGTGAAGAGAAAATGGCGCCAGTGTGCTGAGGGAGATAGCTCCGCCCCTTTTTCGCGGACTTTTCTCCCGCTTTTTTATGGATTCTGGCAGGGGTATTTATCACATATATAGCCTCTGGGGCTATATATTGTGATTATTTTGCCAGCCAAGGTGTTTATATTGCCCTCAGGGCACCCCCCCCCCCCCCCCCCCCCCCAGCGCCCTGCACCCATCAGTGACCGGAGTGTGAGGTGTACATGAGGAGCAATGGCGCACAGCTGCAGTGCTGTGCGTTACCTTGGTGAAGACTGAAGTCTTCTGCCGCCGATTTTCCGGTTCGTTGCAGTGAGCCTGTTGCCAGCAGGTCTCACTGTAAAATAAAAAACCTAAAATATACTTTCTTTCTAGGAGCTCAGGAGAGCCCCTAGTGTGCATCCAGCTCGGCCGGGCACAAGAATCTAACTGAGGTCTGGAGGAGGGGCATAGAGGGAGGAGCCAGTGCACACCAGATAGTACCTTATCTTTCTTTTAGAGTGCCCAGTCTCCTGCGGAGCCCGTCTTTTCCCCATGGTCCTTACGGAGTTCCCAGCATCCACTAGGACGTCAGAGAAAACAGTACACACACCGTGACAGTATAACTTTATTACATACATGCATACCGACATACACACATACTTACCTAAGTTGACACGAGGCTCGGTCCCCTTCTCCACGTAGAATCCACGTGGTACCTGTAAATAAAATTATACTCACAACAATCCGGGGTAGATCGGTCCTATTCTGTTTGTAATCCACGTACTTGGCAAAATATAAAAACGCAAAACACGGACCACGCACTGAAAGGGGTCCCATGTTTACACATGGGACCCCTTTCCCCGACTGCGGGGACCCCCCGTGACTGCTGTGTCGAATTCGGGTCCCGGCGGCCGGGATTCGACTGTCGAATTGTTTCGAATCCAAAAACGGTCGAATTCCAGCCGGAATTCGACCTCATTTGCATATACCCCTATGCACGTGCAAATCTTAGGGATGACGTCTACACGTTTTTTCCTGGTGATTTCTGCGGCGCCAAAGGGCAGATAAGTATCATCTGTGGGTTCATGATATGCGGTGCGTGCCTATGTGCGTTGCACACTCTGAACCCATTATGACTATGCCCATGTATTGGCACCTAAACATGTATGACTGGGTTTCCTTTGCCTATCAGCAGAGATGCTATGTAATGGCAGGGTATCTGTCAAAAGGTCTTTTGGCCATGAAAATTGTATACGCATTTAACCATAGTGATGCTTGTTCCCTAGTGCTGTTATGTTTCTTTATTCAGCATTATTTAGAATAAAGTTTAGGTAAAAGTGTTATAAAATCCGGCACACAGTAGTTTTCCTGTTCCATTCTGTTTACACGTAATCACTTTGTACTGGAAGAATGGGAATATGATTAGTGTTCATGTGTCTAGTTTCTTCCCTATTGTCTTTACACATGTCAATCTGAAGCTTAGAATAGAGGCATCTTTTGTCTGAACATATATTCACAGGTCTGCTCATGATGCTCCACAGAATCAATTTATGACACAAGCTGTAGTAAGTCTGTCAGTAGTAGTGTTTTTTTAGTAGCTTCAAAAGCATAAATTAAATTACATTTAAAGTATTCCTGCTAGAGATGAGCGGGTTCGGTTCTCAGAGAACCGAACCCGCCCGGACTTCATGTCACGAGCCCGGATCCGAGTCGGGTGTGGTATGTTAGATAGACAAGACTTAGGTCGACAGTGTGACACTATTGGTCGACAGTAAGTAGCTTGACACGGTGTCTAGGTCGACAGGGACTCTAGGTCGACATTCATTTTTTAACTTTTTTTGGTGTTGTTTTCTCCGTATAGTGACGGGGAACCCCAATTAGTGCACTGTGTCACCTCGCATGGCTCGCTTCGCTCAGCACAGGTTACCGTTCCCAATTGTAGTCCACGTGGATCGTAAAGTATGAAAAAGTTAGAAAAATGAAAAAAAAATCTGAAAAACTCATGTCGACCTTTTGTCATGTCCACCTAGAGACCATGTCGACCTACTTACTGTCGACCAATAGTGGTCGACCTAAGTCTTGTTGACCTAGAGTCCGGATCCCATCCAAGTCAGGCTCAGGTTTTCCCGCCTGACTCGGAAACCAGAACGAAGCAAAACGTTATCATCCCGCTGTCGGATTCTCGCAGGGTTTGGATTCCATATAAGGAGCCGGGCGTCCCCGCCATTTTCACTCCGGCATTGGAGAGTGTAGAGAGAGGACGTGTCTTCGTCCTCCGTGTCCTCAGTGGTAGTGTCTTGTGCTGCATCTGTCCAGTCACAGTGGTTGTGTCCTCTGCTGCCATATGTCCAGTCCAGTGGTGCTGTGTTGTACTGCATCAGTCCAGTGGTGGCGTGTTGTACTGCATCAGTCCAGTGGTGGCGTGTTGTGCTACATCAGTCCAGTCACAGTGGTGGTGTCCTCTGCTGCCGTATGTCCAGTTCTGTTGTATAAGTTCAGTCCAGTGGTGCTGTGTTGTCCTGTATCAGTCCAGTTACAGTGGTGGTGTCGTCTGCTTACATATGTCCAGTGCGGGTGTAGTATGGTTTACCGGCAGTCGGGATCCCGGCGACCAGCATACCGGCGCCGGAATCCCGACAGCTGGGCGAGCGCAAATGAGCCCCTTGCGGGCTCGCCACGCTGTCTATTCTCCCTCCATGGGGGTCGTGGACCCCCAAGAGGGAGAAAAAATGTCTGTATGCCGACGGTCGGGATTCCGGCGCCGGTATGGTGGTCGCCGGGAGCCCGGCCGCCGGCAACCTGAAGACCACCCGTCCAGTGCTGCTGTATAAGTCCAGTCCATTGCAGTGGTGCTGTGTTGTCCTGCATCCAGGGGTTAAAGTGAGCTGGAACTGCGTTCCGTCTGTTCCACTTGAAGATGGAACGCAGTTCCGCCTCCTCCGGCTCACCTAACCCGATGTGTGCCGGCGCCGCAGGGAGATGCCGGCCGCCCGCTGTTATCAGTGGTGCCTGGCTCTCCCCGCACAGTGGAAGCCTGGCGGCAGGAGCTCAGTACTGAGCTCCTGCTTCTGGCTCCCAGCTCTAGTGTGCGCTATGAGAGAGACGTCATGACGTCTCTCTCATAGTGCAGGGAGCCGGACGCCGGGAGGATCACATCGGTCGGACGCGGGAGCGGGGCTTGGTAAGTATAGTGCTTTTTGGGTTTTTTTTAAGGCACGTCTACTGGGGGCAAACTACAGGGGCGCATTACTACTTGGGGCACACTACTGGGGGCATAACTATAGGGGCTAAACTACTGGGGTATTACTATTTGAGGGCTAAACTACAGGTGGGCTAAACTACAAGGGGCATTACTACAAGGGGGCAAACTACAGGGGGCATTACTACTTGGGGCAAGCTACATGGGGCTAACTACAGGGGTGCATTACTACTGGGGGCATAACTACAGGGGCACATTACTACTGGGGGCTAAACTACAGGGAGGCATTCCTACTTGGGGCAAACTACATGGGGCTAAACTACTGGGGGCATTACTACTGGGGGGCTAAACTACAGGGGGCATAACTGCAGGGGCTAAACTACTGGGGACATAACTGCAGGGGAATTCCTATTTGGGGTAAACTACTGGGGGCAATACTACTGGGGGGCTAAACTACTGGGGGCATAACTACAGGGGCATTACCGCTGGGGGCTAAACTACATGGGGCAAACTACACGAGGACTAGACTACAGGGGCTAAACTACTGGGGGCATTACCACTGGGAGGCTAAACCAAAGTGGGGGTAAACTACTGGGATCATAACTGCAGGGGCATTACTACTGGGGGCTAAACTACTGGGGGCATACTTACTGGGACTAAACTATGGGGGGCTAAACGACAGGGGGCATTACTACAGCCAACATTACTACTGGGGGCAATACTACACAGGGCCATTACCATTAAGGGCATTACTAATGGGGGCACTACTAATGAGGTAATTGTAAAGGGGGCACTTCATAAGAGGCATCACTACTGGGTACATAAGGGGCATTACTACTGGGTGCATTGCATAAGGGGCACCACTACTATGGGCTCTATATAAGGGGCACTACCAGTACAGTGGACATTGCACAAGGAACACTACTACTGTGGTCATTGTAAAAGGAGCACTACTACTGTGGTTATTGTAAAAGAGTTACTACTGCTGTGGGCATTGTGTATTACGGGATGCTACTACTGTGGGCATTATGTGTATTAGGGGTGATACTACTGTGGGCATTATTACTATTGTGTGACCACTCCCCTTTCGGTTTGAATACTTTTATTGCATGGGCGCCGGGGCAGGGGGGGGTGAGTTCGACCACTTCTCTAGAACCACTTTAAGCACTGCCTGCATCAGTCCAGTGGGGGTGTCCCTGTGCTGCCATATATGTCCAGTGGTACTGCCGTATATGTCCAGTGATCCTGCCGTATAAGTCCAGACTGGACTTACAGTATACGCCAGTACCACTGGAATTATACAGCAGGATCACTGGAATTATACGGCAGGATCACTGGACTGTCCAGTGATCCTGCCGTATAATTCCAATGGTACTGGCGTATAAGTCTAGTCCAGCGGTACTGCCGTATATGTCCAGTCCAGCGGTACTTGTGTATATGTCCAGTCCAGCGGTACTGCCGTATACTGTATGTCCAGCGGTACTGCCGTATCCTGTATGTCCAGCGGTACTGCCGTATATGTCCAGTCCGGTGATTCTGCCGTATATGCCCAGTGGTACTGCCATATAATTCCAGTGGTACTGCCGTGTGTATGTATATATATGTATGTGTGTATATATATATATATATATATATATATATATACCCTGTTGCAAAGCGGATTACTGAGGCCATAACAACTATGCTGGTGTTAGACGTGCGTCCGGTATCCGCCATTAGTGCAGTGGGACTGCAGTGCCAACCCTAGATGGGCCAGGTGTTTGTGCCGCACACTTGTGTCGCTTAGCTTAGTCATACAGCTGCCTCATTGCCCTCTTTTACTTCCTGGCATGATGTGCTGTTTGGGTGCTATTTTTTTTTTTTTTTTTTTTTTTTTTTAAGTGCTACCCTGTCTGACACTGCATTGCCACTTCTTGATGGGCCAATTGTTTGTGTCGCTTATCTTAGTCATACAGCTACCTCATTGCACCTTTTTTACATCTTTACATGATGTGCTGTTTGGGGCATTTCTTTATATCTGCCATCCTGTCTGCCACTGCAGTGCCACTCCCAGATGGGCCAGGTGTTTGTGCCGCACACTTGTGTCGCTTAGCTTAGTCATCCAGTGACCTCGGTGCAACTTTTTTTTCCTTTGCATTATGTGCTCTTTGGGGCCTAGTTTTTAAAGCTGCCATTCTGTTTGCCACTGCAGTGCCACTCCTAGATGGGCCAGATGTTTGTGCCGCCCACTTGTGTCACTTAGCTTAGTCATCCAACGACCTCGGTGCAACCTATTGGCCATTGGGGGAGAGGGAAGGTTAGGGTTATGCTGTGGGAAGGGTTAGCATACTTACTCAACCCCTGTTGGGATTTGGGATGCTGGTGTCGGTCATAACACCGCCAGGATCCCATCTGACGGTATATCGTATGTGTCACGTACTGATTTCTCGTGTTCTTTTGACATAGGCTCAGATATCTATTTCAAACTTTTCCTAATAAGGGTTTTCCAAACAGTCCTCGTGGGTGTAGTACTGGTGACCGGCGGTCTCCTGACCGCCGGTCACCTTACCGACGCCGGGATCCCGGCGGGGAGGGGCGAGTGCAGCAAGCCCCTTGCGGGCTCGCAGCGCTCGCCACGCTGCGGGCTGGGTGGCAACCTGCGGTCGCCACGGGTTCTATTCCCACTCTATGGGTGTCGTGGACACCCACGAGTGGAAATAGTCCCTTTTGGTCGGCATGCCGACCATCGGGATAGTGAGCCGTCGGGCTCATGGAGGAGGTCATGTGACTGTCGGTCAGCTGACCGGCGGTCATATGAATACCACCCGTCCTCGTTATAAGGCGGTTTAATTAAGGACCTTTCCACGAGGAATCTGTACAGTCAGATGTTATCAATACAGCAATAGGTCATCATCTGTCTTCTCGACAGTTGGAGTTCTTGGTAAAATGGATAGTTGCTGCAAAAGACTCAAATACAACATTTAGAGTGCCATCTTCAGTCCCAGCAATTGATTTTGATAAGGGACTGTGTCCATCTTCTAGGAAAGTTATCATTCAGTCTCTGTGATTTTTATTCTACAAGTTAACATTTACAATACTTTCAACTAGATCTACTTATTCATTTGGATTACAGTTTGTGTTTTGTAGGTCACTTTATCACCCTTACAAATGGCACAAGTAATCCCTTGGATTGAGGCAGGATCTAAGGCTGAAGTATTGTGAAGTGGCCTTCATGGAAACAGAGTGGATTGTGTACACCAACTCCAGAGGTTGGGGCACTCTACTTACAGTTTTACAATGCTCCATAGCGAAAAGATTCCATTATAAAAAAACATTTGACAAACTTTTCTGACAACTAGACTATCAATTTCCTAAACTGGCAAGTGATGCAAGAAGCAGAACCATGATCTCAGTGTCAATAGTCATGTATTGGGCAGAAGATAATTTTGTATATGCAAAGAAATTGTATAGCTGTTTGTCTCAGTCAATATGGAATCCATCAAGAAGATTGAGTCTTGCAGAATGCTGTTTTCCTACATTTCTCAGCATTGAGGACACCATTAATTCTGGCCAAATTGCCAACTCCATTTGATGAAATGCAGCCCCAAACTTGCAAGGAACTTCCACCATGCTTCACTGTTGCCTGCACACACTCATTATTGTACCGCTCTCCAGCCCTTTGGCGAACAAACTGACTTTTATGTTACAGCCAAATATTTCATATTTTGGCTCATTCGTTCAGAGCACCTGCTGCCATTCTTCTGCGCCCCAGTTCCTATGTTTTTGATCATAGTTGAGTCTCTTGGCTTTGTTTGAAGTCAAATGTATGGCTTTTTGTTCGCAATTCTTCCATAAAGACCACTTCTGGCGAGACGTCTCCAAACAGTAGATGGGGTGTACCGAGGTTCCACTGGTTTCTGACAGTTCTGAGCTGATGGCACTGCTGGACATCTTCTGATTTCGAAGGGAAGTAAGCAGATGTGTCTTTCATCTGATGCACTGTTTCCTTGGCCGACCACTGCATATATGGTCTTCTGTTTTGCAAGTTTCTTTGTGCTTCTTTGCTGAAAAATACAGGCAGGTACTTACCCATCATGCAGTACCATCAGGGAGGTGTCCGATTGGCTCCAAATTTATTCTGCAGCAGGACAACAACCCCAAACATACAGCCAATGTCATTAAGAACGATCTTCAGCGTAAAGAAGTATAAGGAATTCTGAAAGTGATGATATAGCCCCACAGAACTCTGATCTCAACATCATCGAGTCTGTCTGGGATTACATGAATAGACAGAAGGATTTGTGCAAGCCTACATCCACAGAAGATCTGTGGTTAGTTCTCCAAGGTGTTTGGACCAACCTCCCTGCCGAGTTCCTTCGAAAACTGTGCAAGTGCACCTAGAAGAATTGATGCGGTTTTGAAGGCAAAGGGTGCTCAAACCAATAGTGATTTGATTTAGATTTCTCTTCTGTTCATTCCCTGAATTTTAATTGATTAAAATAAACTACAGAATGCATGTGTACGCTGTGCGGAAATTCCGTCAGACAGTGCTTGCAAATCCGTTCGCAACTCACTCACCATCTAATGATTTTCCAGTCTGTGCGTAGCTCAACACTTACTCCTACAGTGCGATACAAACAAGCTGTTCAGGGGCCAGAGCTGACATCACACGCCCTCCCTGAAAATGCTTGGGAATGCCTGCGTTTTCCTGACACTCCCTGAAAATGGGCAGTTATCACCCACAAACGTCCGCCTCCTGTCAATCACCTTGTGAACGCCTTGTGTTTGAAATTTTTGCACCATCATGTCGCAGTTTGGTGACACGCCTGCGCATTGCGGTGCATATGCATGCTCAGTCATTCGATAATCGACTGCTGTGCGAATCCGCACAACAGCGATCAGGTCTGAATCGGGCCCAGAGTTAGAGTCTATAGATGTATGTACTTCCAACTTTGTGGCAACAGATTGGGAAAGCCACTTTGCTGTTTCAGCATGGTAAAACCCTGTGTGCACAACATGAGGTCCATAAAAATGATTTGCTGAATTTGATGTGAAAGAACTTGACTGGCCTGCACAGAGCCCTGACTTCAACACATTTGCGATGAAGTAGAACTCCAACTGTGATCCAGGCCTCATTGCTAAACATTACTTACTGACTCATTAATGCTCCTGTGGCTGAATAGATGTGGATGCATATAGCCATGCTCCAAAGTCTATCCAGAATAGTGAAGGCAGGTATTGCAGCAAAGGCGGCACCAACTAGAGAATGAGATGTTCAACAGGCATATATGGAGGGGGGGGGGGTGTGTGTATGTATATGTATATATGTATTTATATGTATGTGTGTGTGTATATGTGTATGTATGTGTGTGTGTATATATATATATATGTGTGTGTGTGTGTGTATATATATATATATATATATATATATATATATATAATGTGTGTGTATGTATGTATGTATGTATGTGTGTATATATATATATATATATATATATGTATATATAAATTAAATGTTGCTGCTCATCACTTCTAAATCCAAAATGGTGTGCTTGGTAAAGGGGACTCGTCTCCCTATTTAAAGTTTTACTGTAGTAGAAACCAGTATTCTCCAATCGTCGGATGATAAAATCAGTTTTATTCTGACGTTTCAATGTTTAACAGGTTTTTTTTTTTTTTTTAAACTGGTCAAAGAAGGTCACTATACAGTGGTATGCCATTCCAGCATTTCACCTATGCTTCCATTGTAATTCCGTTCAGTTGCTGTTACTATACCGCCACTTCAAGCACTGTTATGTATGTGTGTACATATATATATTATATATGTTTGTGTGTGTGTATGTATGTATATATATATATATATATATACACACACACACACACACACACACACACACACACACACACACACACACACACACACACACTGGGGCAAAAAAGTATTTGGATAGCCACCGATTGTGCAAGTTGACCCACTTAAAAAGATAAGAGAGGTCTGTAATTTCCATCATATGTACACTTCAACTGTGAGAGACAGAATCTGAAAAAAAAAAAAACCCAGGAAATCGCATTGTATGATTTTTAAACAATTTACTTGTATATTCTTGCGGAAAATAAATATTTGGACACCTACCAAGCAGCAAGATTTCTGGCTCTCACAGACCTGTTACTTCTTTAAGAAGAAGCATCTGTTTGAACTGGTTATCTGTATAAAAGACACCTGTCCACACCCTCAAACAGTCAGACTGCTACCTCTCCACCATGGCCAAGACCAGAGAGCTGTCTAAGGATACCAGGGACAAAATTGTAGAGCTGCACAAGGCTGGGATGAGCTACTAGACAATAGGCAAGCAGCTTGGTGTTGGCGCAATTATTTAAAAATGGAAGAAATACAAGATCACTGAGAATCTCCCTCGACCTGGGGCTTCTGCAAGATCTCACCTTGATCTTGAGAACGGTGAGGAATCAGCCCAGAACTACACAGGGGGACCTGGTCAGTGACCTCAAGAGAACTGGGACCACAGTCACAAAGGTTACCATTAGTAACACACTACGTCGTCATGGATTGAAATACTACAGTACCTGAAAGGTCCCCCTGCTTAAGCCAGCACATGTCCAGGCCCGTCTAAAGTTTTCCATTGACAATCTGGATGATCCAGAGGAGGATTGGGAGAATGTAATGTGGTCAGATGAGAGCAAAATCGAACTTTTTGGTATAAACTCCACTCGCCATGTTTGGAGGGAGAAGAATGATGAATGACCTCCCAAGAACACCATACCCACTGTGAAGCATGGGGGTGGAAACATCATGCTTTGGGGCTGCTTTTCTGCAAAGGGGACAGGACGGCTGATCCGTATTAAGGAGAGGATGAATGGGGCCATGTATCGTGAGATTTTGGGCAAAAACCTCCTTCCCTCAGTAAGAGCATTGAAGATGGAACGTGGCTGGGTCTTCCAGCATGACAATGACCCCAAACACACCGCCTGGGAAACTAAGGAGTGACTCCGTAAGAAGCATTTCAAGGTCCTGAAGTGGCCTAGCCAGTCTCCAGACCTCAACCCAACAGAAAATCTGTGGAGGGAGTTGAAAGTCTGTGTTGCCCGGCGACAGCCCCAAAACATGACAGATCTAGAGAAGATCTGCATGGAAGAGTGGGCCAAAATACCTGCTACAGTGTGTGCAAACCTGGTCAAGAACTACAGGAAACGTTTGACCTCTGTAATTTCCAACCAAGGTTATACAGGTTGAGTATCCATTATCCAAAATGCTTGGGACCAGAAGTATTTTGGATATCGGATTTTTCCGTATTTTGGAATAATTGCATACTATAATGAGATATTATGGCGATGGGACCCAAGTCTAAGCACAGAATGCATTTATGTTACATATACATCTTATACACACCGCCTGAAGGTCATTTTAGCCAATGTTATAATATACTTTGTGCATTAAACAAAGTCTGTGTTCATACACATAAATCATTTATGTTTCATACACACCTTATACACACAGCCTGAAGGTCATTTAATACAATATTTTTAATAACTGTGTATTAAACAAAGCTTGTGTACATTGAGCTCTCAGAAAACAAAGGTTTCACTATCTCATGCTCACTCAAAAAAGTCCGTATTTCGGAATATTCCGTATTTCGGAATATTTGGATATTGGATATTCAACCTGTAATACGAAGTATTGAGTTAAACTTTTTGATTGTCCAAATATTTATTTTCCGCAAGAATATACAAATAAATTGTTTAAAAATCATACAATGTGATTTCCTAGGTTTTTTTTCTCTCAGATTCTGGGGTATATGCAATTGCGGTCAAATTCCCGAAAATGTCGAAAAACGGGACTTTTTCGCCCAAAAAAAAAAATCGACAATGCAATACAGTACTTTTCGCCAAAAAAAAAAGACTTTTCAAATTCGACTTTTTGAAATTCGACATTTGACAAATTCAACATTTCTGCAATGGTACAAATGCGGCTTTTCGACAAAAGTATATTCAATTGAAGAATGTAAATTCGACAACAGTGCTTTTCGACAGTACATTCACTTTGCTGGCGGAATGTAATAATTTTTTTTAAAAACATGTTTTTTTTGTGTGTTTTTTATTGCTAATAGCATATCTATTTATATTAGAAGGGATTAGGTACTTGGTTTGTCTATTTAGGAGGCACAAGTATTATTTATATATTTTAAAAAAAAAATATATTTTTTAATGGAATGGGTTAAAAACCTGAAAAAAAATGCGTGGGTTCCCACCCCTTAAGCATAACCAGCCTCGGGCTCTTTGAGCCGGTCCTGGTTGTAAAAATACGTGGGGGAAAATGACAAGGGATCCCCCGTATTTTTAGAACCAGCACCGGGCTCTACGTCCGGTCCTGGTGCCAAAAATACGGGGGACAAAAGACGTAGGGGTCCCCCGTATTTTTGGAACCAGCACCGGGCTCCACTAGCTGGGGAGATAATGCCACAGCCGAAGGACACTTTTATATCAGTCCCTGCGGCTGTGGCATTAAAACCCCAACTAGTCACTCCTGCCCGGGGTACCCTGGAGGAGTGGGGACCCCTTCAATCAAGGGGTCCCCCCCGCTAGCCACCCAAGAGCCAGTGGTGAACCCCGAGGCTGTCTCCCCCCCCCCCCCCCCCCCCCCATCCAAGGGTGGCGGATGGGGGGCTGATAGCCTTGTTGAAAATGAAAGAATATTGTTTCTTGCAGAAGAACTACAAGTCCCAGCAAGCCTCGCCCGCAAGCTGGTACTTGGAGAACCACAAGTACCAGCATGCAGGGGGGGGGGGGGGGCCCGCTGGTACCTGTAGTTCTTCTGCAAAAAAAATACCCAAATAAAAACAGGACACGCACACCTTGACAAGTACAACTTTATTTCACACATGCCGACACATACATACTTACCTATGTTGACACGATGTTCGTCCACTTCTCCAAGTAGAATCCATGGGGTACCTGAAAAGAAAAGATAATTATACTCACCTAAATCCAGTGTCCTGTGATATTTGTAATCCACGTACTTGGCAAAAAAAAACAAAAAAAAACGCATAGCCGATCCACACGGACTGAAAGGGGTCCCATGTTTACACATGGGACCCCTTTCCCCGAATGCTGAGACCCCCTGTGACTCCTGTCTCAGAGGGTCCCTTCAGGCAATCAGGGAGCGCCACGTCCTGGCACACTCCTGATTCCCTATGCGCGTCTGAGCTGGCAGACAGCGCATCGCACAGTACCTCCATTAGTTTCAATGGTGGGAACTTTGCGGTCAGCGGTGAGGTCACCCGCGGTCAGCCGCTGCCAGCTCAGACGCGCAAAGCCAATCAGGAGAGTGCCACGACGTGGTGCTCCCTGATTGCCTAAAGGGACTCTCTGTGACAGGAGTCACAGGGGGTCTCAGCATTCGGGGAAAGGGGTCCCATGTGTAAACATGTGACCCCTTTCAGTCCGTGTGGATCGGGTAAATGCGGTTTGTTTGTTTTTTGCCAAGTACGTGGATTACAAATAAAAAATTAGGACACTGGATTTAGGTGAGTATATAATTTTATTTGAAGGTACCCCGGACGTCGACAGACGGAGACGTGGCCAGAGTCGGCGTGTCCACATAGGTAAGTATGTGTGTGTCGGCATTTATGTAATAAAGTTTTACTTTCACGGTGTCTGTGTCCTGTTTTTATTTGGGTATTTTTTTTGCAGAAGAACTACAGGTACCAGCGGGCCCATTTCCCCCTGCATGCTGGTACTTGTGGTTCTCCAAGTACCAGCTTGCGGGGGAGGCTTGCTGGGACTTGTAGTTCTTCTGCAATAAACAATATTCTTTCATTTTACAATCTGGCTATCGCCCCCCCATCCGCAGCCCTTGGATGAGGGGGACAGCCTCGGGCTTCACCCCTGGCCCTTGGGTGGCTGGAGGGGGGGGACCCCTTGATTGAAGGGGTCCCCACTCCTCCAGGGTACCCCGGCCAGGGGTGACTAGTTGGGGTTTTAATGCCACGGCCGCAGGGACCGATATAAAAGTGTCCCCCGGCTGTGGCATTATCTCCCCAGCTAGTGGAGCCCGGTGCTGGTTCCAAAAATATGGGGGATCCCTACGTCTTTTGTCCCCCGTATTTTTGGCACCAGGACCGGACGCAGAGCCCGGTGCTGGTTCTAAAAATACGGGGGATCCCCTGTCATTCCCCCCCCCCCCCCCCCCCATATTTTTACAACCAGGACCGGCTCAAAGAGCCCGAGGCTGGTTATGCTTAGGAGTGGGGACCCCACGCAATTTTTTTCAGGTTTTTTGCCGTTTTTTGTACAGTCTGAAAAGTCTATTCAAAATCCGTCAATTGGTCCGTTTTTCGACAGCGGGACTGTCGAATCCGTTTTTTATTGAATATGTCGAATTCCGGCACCCGCTGGCCGGAATTCGACGGTCGAATTGTGTCGAATTTAAAAATGGGCGAAAAAGTGCCGCAATTCGCCCGGAATTGCATATACCCCTTAGTCTCTCACACTTGAAGTGTACCTATGATGGAAATTACAGACCTCTCACACCTTTTTAAGTGGGTCAACTTGCAAAATCGGTGGCTGTCCAAATACTTTTTTGCCCCACTGTGTGTGTATCTATATCTATCTATCTATCTATCTATCTATCTATCTATCTATCTATCTATCTATCTATCTATCTATCTATATGCAAAATCGATGCGGCCATACTATTTATATCTCCTCAGTGTACAGTTTTAAAGTTTTTTTTATTATTATATTTGTAGAAATAAATTTACCTTTCAATTTTTACTTTATCCCAGTACTACGTATCTCTTTTTTTTTATGCCACTTCTTCATGGATAGTATTATATATTGGGACACCGTTGGTCGCTGATACCCCTATCCCCCCATTTCTATATAAGTATGTATATACACATTTCTAAATTTATTTTCCGAACAATGGGCCTGATTCAGAGTAGTACGCAAACCTGATGATTTGTGTACTATGATTGTTTTGTACTATGATTGTTTTGCGTATGTGCAGAATAGGTCCTGCGCTGTCACTTGCTGACTCCCCAAGCTGCACCATGATTGATATGCTTTGTCCATTTGGGTCAGAGCCGGGGTTGTGGTTGGCCTGTGTGAGTGTGTCAAGGCCAGGATCTGTGAAGGACACTGCAGATTTCCTGGACTCGCAAGCAGGCAGGAAGCGTCTGTGCTTGTGGCTGTGCAATACTGGACAACTATGAATCAGGCCCAATATATATATGATTTATAGTACATGTTATTTAATTAATCATTTGCAAATTAAATTTGCATGGGGTCTAACTACAGCTGGAAGAATTGCATGTGGGGAAACCGTGTTTCTGCAATGTTTATTTCTCTGACGTCCTAGTGGATGCTGGGAACTCCGTAAGGACCATGGGGGATAGACGGGCTCCGCAGGAGACTGGGCACTCTAAAAGAAAGATTAGGTACTATCTGGTGTGCACTGGCTCCTCCCACTATGACCCTCCTCCAGACCTCAGTTAGATTTATGTGCCCGGCCGAGCTGGATGCACACTAGGGGCTCTCCTGAGCTCCTAGAAAGAAAGTTTATTTTAGGTTTTTTATTTTACAGTGAGACCTGCTGGCAACAGGCTCACTGCATCGAGGGACTAAGGGGAGAAGAAGCGAACCTACCTGCTTGCAGCTAGCTTGGGCTTCTTAGGCTACTGGACACCATTAGCTCCAGAGGGATCGACCGCATGGAACTGGCCTTGGTGTTCGTTCCCGGAGCCGCGCCGCCGTCCCCCTTACAGAGCCAGAAGCAAGAAGAGGTCCGGAAAATCGGCGGCAGAAGACATCAGTCTTCACCAAGGTAGCGCACAGCACCGCAGCTGTGCGCCATTGCTCCTCATACACACTTCACACTCCGGTCACTGAGGGTGCAGGGAGCTGGGGGGGGGCGCCCTGAGCAGCAATAAAAACACCTTGGCTGGCAAATATATCACAATATATAGCCCCAGAGGCTATATATGTGATAAATACCCCTGCCAGAATCCATAAAAAAGCGGGAGAAAAGTCCGCAAAAAAGGGGCGGAGCTATCTCCCTCAGCACAGTGGCGCCATTTTCTCTTCACAGTGCAGCTGGAAGACAGCTCCCCAGGCTCTCTCCTGTAGTTTGCAGGCTCAAAGGGTTAAAAAGAGAGGGGGGGCACTAAATTTAGGCGCAATATTGTATATACAAGCAGCTATTGGGAAAAATTCACTCAATATAGTGTTAATCCCTAAATTATATAGCGCTCTGGTGTGTGCTGGCATACTCTCTCTCTGTCTCCCCAAAGGGCTGTGTGGGGTCCTGTCCTCAGTCAGAGCATTCCCTGTGTGTGTGCGGTGTGTCGGTACGGCTGTGTCGACACGTTTGATGAGGAGGCTTATGTGGTGGCAGAGCAGATGCCGATAAATGTGATGTCGCCCCCTGTGGGGCCGACACCAGAGTGGATGGATAGGTGGAAGGTATAAACCGACAGTGTCAACTCCTTACATAAAAGGCTGGATGAAGTAACAGCTGTGGGACAGCCGGCTTCTCAGCCCGCGCCTGCCCAGGCGTCTCAAAGGCCATCAGAGGCTCAAAAACCCCCGCTCCCTCAGATGGCAGACACAGATGTCGACACGGAGTCTGACTCCAGTGTCGACGAGGTTGAGACATATACACAATCCACTAGGAACATCCGTTACATGATCCCGGCAATAAAAAATGTGTTACACATTTCTGACATTAACCCAAGTACCACTAAAAAAGGGTTTTATGTTTGGGGAGAAAAAGCAGGCAGTGTTTGGTTCCCCCATCAAATGAGTGAATGAAGTGTGAAAAAGCGTGGGTTCCCCCGATAAGAAACTGGTAATTTCTAAAAAGTTACTGATGGCGTACCCTTTCCCGCCAGAGGATAAGTTACGCTGGGAGATATCCCCTAGGGTGGATAAGGCGCTCACACGTTTGTCAAAAAAGGTGGCACTGCCGTCTTAGGATACGGCCACTTTGAAGGTACCTGCTGATAAAAAGCAGGAGGCTATCCTGAAGTCTGTATTTACACACTCAGGTACTAGACTGAGACCTGCAGATAGTGCTGCTGCAGCGTGGTCTGTGACCCTGTCAAACAGGGATACTATTTTGCGAACATAAGAGCATATTAAAGACGTCGTCTTATATATGAGGGATGCACAGAGGGATAGTTTGCCGGCTGGCATCCAGAATTAATGCAATGTCCATTCTGTCAGGAGGGTATTAGAGACCCGACACTGGACAGGTAATGCTGACTTTAAAAGGCACATAAAGCCTTATAAGGGTGAGGAATTGTTTGGGGATGGTCTCTGGGACCTCGTATCCACAGCAACAGCTGGGAAGAAATTTTTTTACCTCAGGTTTCCTCACAGCCTAAGAAAGCACTGTATTATCAGGTAGAGTCCTTTCGGCTTCAGAAAAGCAAGCGGGTCAAAGGCGCTTCCTTTCTGCACAGAGACGAGGGAAGAGGGAAAAAGCTGCACCAGTCAGCCAGTTCCCAGAATCAAAATTCTTCCCCCGCTTCCTCTGAGTCCACCGCATGACGCGGGGGCTCCACAGGCGTAGCCAGGTGCGGTGGGGGGCCGCCTCAAAAATTTCAGCTATCAGTGGGCTCGCTCACAGGTGGATCCCTGGATCCTTCAAGTAGTATCTCAGGGGTACAAGCTGGAATTCGAGGCGTCTCCCCCCCGCCGTTTCCTCAAATCTCCCTTGCCGACAACTCCCTCAGGCAGGGAGGCTGTGCTAGAGGCAATTCACAAGCTGTATTCCCAGCAGGTGATAGTCAAGGTGCCCCTACTTCAACAAGGACGGGGTTACTATTCCACACTGTTTGTGGTACCGAAACCGGACGGTTCGGTGAGACCCATTTTAAATTTGAAATCCTTGAACACATACATAAAAAAATTCAAGTTCAAGATGGAATCGCTCAGGGCGGTTATTGCAAGCCTGGAGGAGGGGGATTACATGGTATCCCTGGACATCAAGGATGCTTACCTACATGTCCCCATTTACCATCCTCACCAGGAGTACCTCAGATTTGTGGTACAGGATTGCCATTACCAATTCCAAACACTGCTGTTTGGACTGTCCACGGCACCGAGGGTCTTTACCAAGGTAATGGCAGAAATGATGATACTCCTTCGAAAAAAGGGAATTTTAATTATCCCGTACTTGGACGATCTCCTTATAAAGGCGAGGTCCAAGGAGCAGTTGTTGGTCGGAGTAGCACTATCTCGGGAAGTGCTACAACAGCACGGATGGATTCTATACATTCCAAAGTCACAGCTGGTTACTACCACACGCCTACTGTTCCTGGGGATGGTTCTGGACACAGAACAGAAAAAAGTGTTTCTCCCGCAGGAGAAAGCCAAGGAGCTGTCATCTCTAGTCAGAGACCTCCTGAAACCAAAACAGGTATCGGTGCATCACTGCACACGAGTCCTGGGAAAAATGGTAGCTTCTTACGAAGAAAAATTCCATTTGGCAGGTTCTATGCAAGAACCTTTCAGTGGGACCTCTTGGACAAGTGGTCGGGATCACATCTTCAGATGCATCGGCTGATAATCCTGTCTCCAAGGACCAGGGTATCTCTACTGTGGTGGCTGCAGAGTGCTCATCTTCAAGAGGGCCGCTGATTCGGCATACAGGACTGGGTCCTGGTAACAACGGATGCCAGCCTTCGAGGCTGGGGGGCAGTCACACAGGGAAGAAATTTTCAAGGACTTTGGTCAAGTCAGGAGTCGTCCCTACACATAAATATTCTGGAACTGAGGGCCATTTACAATGCCCTAAGTCTGGCAAGGCCTCTGCTTCAAAACCAGCCGGTACTGATCCAATCAGACAACATCACGGCAGTCGCCCATGTAAACCGACAGGGCGGCACAAGAAGCAGGATGGCGATGGCAGAAGCCACAAGGATTCTCCGATGGGCGGAAAATCACGTCTTAGCACTGTCAGCAGTGTTCATTCCGGGAGTGGACAACTGGGAAGCAGACTTCCTCAGCAGACACGACCTACACCCGGGAGAGTGGGGACTTCATCCAGAAGTCTTCCAACTGTTGGTAAACCGTTGGGAAAGGCCACAGGTGGACATGATGGCGTCCCGCCTAAACAAAAAACTAGATATTGCGCCAGGTCAAGAGACGCTCTAGTGACACCGTGGGTGTACCAGTCGGTTTATGTATTCCCTCCTCTGCCTCTCATACCAAAGGTACTGAGAATAATAAGAAAACGAGGAGTAAGAACGATACTCGTGGTTCCGGATGGGCCAAGAAGAGCTTGGTACCCAGAACTTCAAGAAATGACATCAGAGGACCCATGGCCTCTACCGCTCAGACAGGATCTGCTACAGCAGGGGCCCTGTCTGTTCCAAGACTTACCGCGGCTGCGTTTGACGGCATGGCGGTTGAATTCCGGATCCTAAAGGAAAAGGGCATTCCGGAGGAAGTCATTCCTACGCTGATAAAAGCCAGGAAAGAAGTAACCGCAAACCATTATCACCGTATTTGGCGAAAATATGTTGCGTGGTGTGAGGCCAGGAAGGCCCCAACAGAGGAATTTCAGCTGGGTCGTTTTCTGCACTTCCTACAGTCAGGAGTGACTATGGGCCTAAACTTGGGTTCCATTAAGGTCCAGATTTCGGCTCTGTCGATTTTCTTCCAGAAAGAACTGGCTTCACTGCCTGGAGTTCAGACATTTGTAAAGGGAGTGCTACATATTCAGCCCCCTTTTGTGCCTCCTGTGGCACCTTGGGATCTCAACGTGGTGTTGAGTTTCTTAAAATCACATTGGTTTGAGCCACTTAAAACTGTGGATTTTAAATATCTCGCGTGGAAAGTGGTCATGTTATTGGCCTTGGCTTCGGCCAGGCGTGTGTCAGAATGGGAGGCTTTGTCATGTAAAAGCCCTTATCTGATTTTCCATATGGATAGGGCAGAATTGAGGACTCGTCCCCAGTTTCTCCCTAAGGTGGTATCAGCTTTTCACTTGAACCAACCTATTGTAGTGCCTGCGGCTACTAGGGACTTGGAAGATTCCAAGTTACTGGACGTAGTCAGGGCCTTAAAAATTTATATTTCCAGGACGGCTGGAGTCAGGAAAACTGACTCGCTTTTTATCCTGTAGGCACCCAACAAAATAGGTGCTCCTGCTTCTAAGCAGACTATTGCTCGCTGAATTTGTAGCACAATTCAGCTGGAGCATTCTGCGGCTGGATTGCCGCATCCTAAATCAGTAAAAGCCCATTCCACGAGGAAAGTGGGCTCATCTTGGGCGGCTGCCCGAGGGGTCTCGGCTTTACAACTTTGCCGAGCTGCAACTTGGTCAGGGGCAAACACGTTTGCTAAATTCTACAAATTTGATACCCTGGCTGAGGAGGACCTTGAGTTCTCTCATTCGGTGCTGCAGAGTCATCCGCACTCTCCCGCCCGTTTGGGAGCTTTGGTATAATCCCCATGGTCCTTACGGAGTTCCCAGCATCCACTAGGACGTCAGAGAAAATAAGATTTTACTCACCGGTAAATCTATTTCTCGTAGTCCGTAGTGGATGCTGGGCGCCCATCCAAAGTGCGGATTGTCTGCAATACTTGTATGTAGTTATTGCCTAACTAAGGGTTATTGTTGAGCCATCTGTTGAGAGGCTCAGTTATATTTCATACTGTTAACTGGGTATAGTATCACGAGTTATACGGTGTGGCTGGTATGAGTCTTACCCGGGATTCAAAATCCTTCCTTAGTGTGTCAGCTCTTCCGGGCACAGTATCCTAACTGAGGTCTGGAGGAGGGTCATAGTGGGAGGAGCCAGTGCACACCAGATAGTACCTAATCTTTCTTTTAGAGTGCCCAGTCTCCTGCGGAGCCCGTCTATCCCCCATGGTCCTTACGGAGTTCCCAGCATCCACTACGGACTACGAGAAATAGATTTACCGGTGAGTAAAATCTTATTTTATAAATAAACCAAGAATAACTCATCATAAACTAAAGAAAAAAAAAGCAAATCTAACTGAATATTTTCCTTTAATTGCTAGAAAGTACTTAGGGTTTTGCTCTGGTTTAAGATTCTTATCCTATGGTCCTCTTTATTTTGTTTTATAAGTGGCTAGGCTGGATTCAGTAAACAGTGATAAGTGCTTGTAATTAAACTCACGGTTTGAGTTCATTTGTTGTTGACGTTTATAGTCTTGCCCAGCAGGTGTCTCCTTTTGGACAATTTTCAACTTGCTGAGTTTGAAAGTTACAGTAAGCTGGGTAGACACTAGACAGATGTATCCTACGTTCTGGTGACAACCAGATTATCTGTAGTACATCGGCGGGGGTTCACTACGATATGCCGGCGGTCGGGCTCCCGGCGGCCAGCTTACTGGCGCCGGTAGCCCGACCGCCGGCTTACCGACAGTGTGGCGAGCGCAAATGAGCCCCTTGCGGGCTCACTTCGCTCACCACGCTACGGGCAGGGTTGCGCGCTACGCACGCCACACTATTTTATTCTCCCTCCAGGGGGGTCGTGGACCCCCACGAGGGAGAATAAGTGTCGGTATGCCGGCTGTCGGGATCCCGGCGCCAGTATACTGTGCGCCGGGATCCCGTCAGTCGGCATACTGAAGACCACCCCATCGGTGGGTGTGCACACCCTATATGTCTGGAAAAATCGTTGTTTACTTACATATCAGGTCAGCCCAGCGGTACATATATCTGAAAAGCTGTATATATCTGACATATATGTCGGCATGTCTGGCTGTGTGTTTGGGTGACCCACTGAATGCCTGTATACTGACTGCAGGGACTGCCAACACTGGCATCACAGCTGGGTGGGCGTATTCAACTTCCTGCCTATCTGTGATGTCTGAACCGACATATTGAGCAGCTGATTGGTAAGTGTGTATAGCTTACCTAATCGGCTGTTTTTTCGACAGGTTGGCTGACATGTTGCGCAGGTGTGTACCCAGTCTTACTTAGGTAATTATTTGTGTATAACTTAACTAAGGTGTATTTTCCTTGTTTTCTGTAG
The DNA here is from genome assembly GCF_028390025.1 of Pseudophryne corroboree. NCBI lineage: Eukaryota > Metazoa > Chordata > Amphibia > Anura > Myobatrachidae > Pseudophryne > Pseudophryne corroboree. The sequence continues at coordinate 429,226,744 of NC_086449.1, read as the reverse complement.
TGCAAAGCCTCATAACTGACTAGATTGCTTAGAATATGAGCATTATCGCTCCGTGTGTACCCCCTACAGCGATAGCGATGCGCAGCCCCGCGCATCGCTATCGCTGCTGCTAGATTGGCCTGCATGCAGGCCAATCTAGCGGGTCGCTCACTTCACCCGCTGGGTGAAGTGAGCGCCCCCCCCCCCCGTCTCCCCCCGCACGCTCAACACAGATCGCGCTGTGCTGAGTGGCGGGAGAGATGTGCGCTGAGCGGTTCGCTCAGCACACATCTCTCCTGCATCGGCCCGTATATATGGGCCTTAAGACTTTTAGCTAATCCTTTTGGCTACATGCTGCCTGAAACTGACAGTGAATGTAATCTGTGCTCATATCATTTTTTTTATTCAGTAATATACTACTGAATAATCTGCAGTTATGTATCATACCGTGATAAAGATTTTGGGCTCGGAGGTGCGGGGCTATGTGCGAGTCTGCCTGTAATTTTAAAGCGGCAATCATTTACACAGTAAAACCAAGCTGGTTTTGCTTTGTAAATGATTGACGCTTTAAAATGACGGCAGACTTGCACAAAGTCCTGCACCTCTGACGTTGAGGCCGAAATCTTTTCAGTATTACTGGCATCCCAACCGACGTCATGTCAATCCCAATCCAAATGAAGATTGTAGTGTTCTCTCTTACTACCCGACATGCAAGTAATCAGTTTTCTATGCATAAATTAATTTATGGGCTTGAGAATATTCCAGAAGCCAGTTAGTCAATGGAGCTATAATCTATTGCTTGTGTCTGACTTTCTTAGTTATTTCCATTGACATTAATAGAAATATGTCTTTTAAAGATCCTGATAGCTCCTAAATTTGACCTACTGGCGTTTGTCACTTTGTATCAGGTTTTGATCATTCAGAACAATTATTTTGGGGCTGCACCTGTCAGTGTTGTCTATTTAACAGGAGCCAGAGTGCCAACTGAAGATCAGTGCACTGTTTTGCAGTTTCACTTGCCTGAGCTGCTGATGTGAACAAGCGGTGACATATTTCTATATAAACAGGAACAATGTTTTTATTGTGCAAAGTTAAACACTATCTTTTTCAAAAATGTAACTTTATGCATTCAAATTAGTGTGAATGAGATTGAGTGATCAGGTTAGTGTGGATGCAATCTCACTTACATTCCTAGGGATTTGTACACAAAAATGAAGATTTATTAATGAATGCTATACTGGATTGTTTTGTTTTCACACTCATTCAGCTTTGCACTGAAGGTACTAAATAAATGTTTGAAAGTCCTGCATGTAAGCTGTGAAGGTCCAACTGGTTGCTAAGGGGTGGTGTTGATTTTAGCCACAAAAATAATCTTTCTCTCTGGTTTACAGAGGGATATTATCTATCTGATCAGTCAGCCAAGAATAATGTGAGAGCTTATTATGTTCTCTTGTAGTTTCTCTCATTCACTAAACTCCGCTCTATCTAATTAGATCACCTTCTGAAGTGAATAGTTTAATATTGTACATTTATAATTGGGACTAGCAGGGATCATGCGGATGTGATGCCGGTGAAATAGTGTTAGGTGAATAATGTTCGGTTTAAAGGTATGTAGGGTCAAATCCCCAAAGAGAGGGGAAAGAAAGGAGAAATCAGTTCTCACTAGGGTGCATACATCCCAAAATACACTTTAATTTAAAAGATAATCTTAATTGTTGAGCATCTTTTGTAATAAATATAAGACTCATAGTGCAGACACTTTTATATAATGCTTTTGTTCTTAAACTCTGTCCTCAGGACCTCAAAGAGTACACATTTTCAAGGTCACCCAGCAGGTGCACAGGTGTATTTATTACTCACTGACACATTTTAAAAGATACACAGGTGGACCTAATTATTTCACTAGTGATCCTGTGAGTAGACTTGGAGAATATGAACTGCTTGGAGTCCTGAACACCGAGTTCGAGAACCAAGGATATGAATGTTTCCTAAGTGGCTTGACATAAAGGTCCCAAATGGTGCAATAACACCCACCGTCGGTGGATTTCCCATTAGGCACATAAAGCAATTGCCTCGGGGCACCACAGCAGGCTGCTCCTACACACCTGCATCAGAGACTTTGACCCAGTGGCGGATTTCCCACTAGGCACACGAGGGCACTACTCATTGGAGACGGCACAGCAGGCTGCCCCTACACCCCCACATCAGAGTAGCTATTTTTTTTTTCTTTAAACATTGCAGAGGGTTTGGGTAACAGGCAGAGATTTGTAGTGCAGGAAGTTGAGACTGCCACCTACCTTATTGCTGTCCTCCTGTCCAGACTCTGGAGGCATCTGATTTAAACCAGCCGGCCTCTTTGTGAAAGGGGTGAAGCCTGACCCGACAGTGACACAGTCAGGATGCGACACACAGTGGCAGTGTAGCCAGCTGATGTCTATCGCTGCTGGTGGCTCTGCAGTGGAGTCACAGGTGAAGGTTTTAGCAGGGCACATACATATTAAATTATCTTGTTCTGTTACTGGAGACAACACAAAAAAAAAACTGTTTATATCTACTTGACTGTTTACACTGAATTCAGTTCTGGACACGACACAGCATTTCTGACCACAGACCCAGACAGACATGGAGTACCAGCCATCTGGATATGAAATTCCACTTGCAAGGCATCTCTTATGAAATTACTATTAGCGCTGTATAACAGAAAATATCAGGAGAGAGAATCTCGCCTGACGTGGAACCTAAGCAAAGGCCTATACCACAGGTTCTGGGCAGAGGCAGATTTAGGGGTCAGGTCGCCCCTAGGCACAACATCATTACTGCACCTCCCCATTTTTTACTAGTGGCGTCCTGCTTAGTACTCAGTCTTAACGAAAAAGACCCAGCAGTTCCATCCTCCTCTTGCTACTTTGGGATGGTAGTTTCTGCCTTCTCACCTGGTGGCCCCCTTTTTTTTTTTTTTTCCTTTTCTTGGCTGTATGCTTTACATCTCAATTTCTCTAACGTCCTAGTGGATGCTGGGGACTCCGTAAGGTCCATGGGGAATAGACGGGCTCCGCAGGAGACATGGGCACTTTAAGAAAGAATTTAGATTCTGGTGTGCTCTGGCTCCTCCCTCTATGTCCCTCCTCCAGACCTCAGTTTGAATCTGTGCCCGGACGAGCTGGGTGCTTTTCAGTGAGCTCTCCTGAGCTTGATGTGAGAAAGTATTTTGTTAGGTTTTTTATTTTCAGGGAGCTCTGCTGGCAACAGACTCCCTGCATCGTGGGACAGAGGGGAGAGAAGCAGCCCTACTCTCTGAAGCTAGGTCCTGCTTCTTAGGCTACTGGACACCATTAGCTCCAGAGGGATCGTACACAGGATCTCACCCTCGTCGTCCGATCCCAGAGCCGCGCCGCCGTCCCCCTCGCAGAGCCGGAAGACAGAAGCCGGGTGAGTATGAGAAGCAAGAAGACTTCGAAATCGGCGGCAGAAGACTCCGGTCTTCACTGAGGTAATGCACAGCACTGCAGCTGTGCGCCATTGCTCCCACACACCTCACATACTCCGGTCACTGTAAGGGTGCAGGGCGCAGGGGGGGGGGGGGGCACCCTGAGCAGCATTTGGACCTCTTTTTGGGAAAAGTGAACATATATACAGTTGGGCACTGTATATATGTATGAGCCCCCGCCAAGAAAATACATATTTAAGCGGGACAGAAGCCCGCCGTCGAGGGTGCGGGGTTTCTTCCTCAGCACTCAACAGCTCCGCTGAGAGGAAGCTCCCCAGGCTCTCCCCTGCAGATACATGGTAGAAGAGGGTAAAAAGAGAGGGGGGGGCACATAATTAGGCGCAAAAATCAATATAACAGCAGCTACTGGGTTAACATTAAGTTACTGTGTTATTCCTGGATTATATAGCGCTGTGGTGTGTGCTGGCATACTCTCTCTCTGTCTCTCCAAAGAGCCTTGTGGGGGAACTGTCTTCAAAAAGGGCATTCCCTGTGTGTTTGGTGTGTCGGTACGCTTGTGTTGACATGTTTGACGAGGAAGGCTATGTGGAAGCAGAGCGGGAGCAAATGAATGTGGTGTCTCCGCCGACGGCGCCGACACCTGATTGGATGGATATGTGGAAGGTTTTAAATGATAATGTTAATTCCTTGCATAAAAGGTTGGAAAATGCTGAAGCCTCAGGACAGTCAGGGTCTCAGCCCGTGCCTGATCCTATGTCGCAGAGGCCGTCAGGGTCTCAGAAGCGCCCACTATCCCAAATTGTTGACACAGATACCGACATGGATTCTGACTCCAGTGTCGATTACGATGATGCAAGGTTACAGCCTAAATTGGCTAAATCCATCCGTTATATGATTATAGCAATTAAGGATGTGTTGCACATCACAGAGGAAACCTCAGTCCCTGACAAGAGTGTTCATATGTATGGGGAAAAGAGGCAGGTGGTGACCTTTCCCCCTTCACACGAGCTAAATGAGTTATGTGAAAACGCTTGGGAATCTCCAGATAAAAAACTGCAGATTTCCAAACGGATTCTTATGGCGTATCTTTAACACGCTTATCCAAGAAGGTAGCCCTGCCGTCACAGGATACGGCTACCCTCAAAGATGCTGCGGATAGAAAGCAGGAGGGTACCCTGAAGTCCATTTATACACATTCAGGTACCTTACTGAGGCCGGCGATCGCGTCGGCCTGGGTGTGTAGTGCTGTGGCAGCATGGACGGACACCCTGTCTGAGGAACTTGATACCTTAGACAAGGATACTATATTATTGACCCTGGGTCATATAAAAGACGCTGTCCTATATATGAGAGATGCTCAAAGAGACATTAGTCTACTGGGTTCTAGAATAAATGCTATGTCGATTTCTGCCAGAAGGGTCCTGTGGACTCTGCAATGGACAGGTGATGCCGACTCAAAAAGGCACATGGAGGTTTTACCTTACAAGGGTGAGGAATTATTTGGGGAGGGTCTGTCGGACCTGGTCTCCACAGCTACTGCTGAAAAGTCAAAATTTTTGCCATATGTTTCCTCACAGCCTAAGAAAGCACCGTATTACCAAATGCAGTCCTTTCGATCACAGAAAAGCAAGAAAGTCCGAGGTGCGTCCTTTCTTGCCAGGGGCAGAGGAAAGAAGCTGCACAACACAGCTAGTTCCCAGGAACAGAAGTCCTCCCCGGCTTCCACAAAATCCACCGCATGACGCTGGGGCTCCACAGGCGGAGCTAGGCCAGGTGGGGGCGCGTCTCCGAAATTTCAGCCACAAGTGGGTTCACTCCCAGTTGGATCCCTGGGCAATAGATATTGTGTCTCAGGGATTCAAGCTGGAATTCGAAGAGATGCCCCCTCACCGATACCTCAAATCGGCCCTGCCAGCTTCCCCCCTCGAGAGGGAAATAGTGTTAACTGCAATTCACAAATTGTATCTTCAACAGGTGGTGGTCAAGGTTCCCCTCCTTCAACAAGGAAGGGGTTATTATTCGACCATGTTTGTAGTACCGAAACCGGACGGTTCGGTCAGACCCATATTGACTTTAAAATCCCTGAACATATACCTGAAAAGGTTCAAGTTCAAGATGGAATCGCTGAGAGCGGTCATCGCAAGCCTGGAAGGGGGGGATTTTATGGTGTCCCTGGACATACCTTCATGTCCCCATTTATCCACCTCATCAGGCGTACCTCAGATTTGTGGTACAGGATTGTCATTACCAATTTCAGTCGTTGCCGTTTGGTCTCTCCACGGCTCCGAGAATATTTACCAAGGTAATGGCGGAAATGATGGTACTCCTGCGGAAGCAAGGGGTCACAATTATCCCGTACTTGGACGATCTCCTCATAAAAGTGAGATCAAGAGAGCAGTTGCTGATCAGCGTAGCACGTTCTCTGGAAGTGTTACGGCAACACGGCTGGATTCTAAATATTCCAAAATCGCAGTTGATTCCTATGACTCGTCTGCCTTTCCTGGGCATGATTTTGGATACAGACCAGAAAAGGGTTTATCTCCCGATAGAGAAAGCTCAGGAACTCATGACACTGATCAGAACCTATTAAAAACAAAACAGGTGTCAGTGCATCACTGCACTCGATTCCTGGGAAAGATGGTGGCATCATACGAGGCCATTCCCTTCGGCAGGTTCCATGCGAGGACCTTTCAATGGGACTTACTGGACAAATGGTCCGGATCACATCTTCAGATGCATCGGTTAATATCACCCTATCCCCCAGGGCCAGGGTGTCTCTCCTGTGGTGGCTGCAGAATGCTCACCTTCTCGAGGGCCGCAGATTCGGCATTCAGGACTGGGTCCTGGTGACCACGGATGCAAGCCTCCGAGGGTGGGGAGCAGTCACCCAGGGAAGAAATTTCCAAGGTCTGTGGTCAAGTCAGGAGACTTGCCTTCACATCAACATCCTGGAACTAAGGGCCATATACAACGCCCTACGTCAAGCGAAGACCCTGCTTCGCGACCAACCGGTTCTGATTCAGTCAGACAACATCACCGCTGTGGCTCATGTAAATCGACAAGGCGGCACAAGGAGCAGGGTGGCAATGGCGGAAGCCACCAGAATTCTTCGCTGGGCGGAGAATCACGTAAGCGCACTGTCAGCAGTCCCGGGTGTGGACAACTGGGAAGCAGACTTCCTCAGCAGGCACGACCTCCACCCGGGAGAGTGGGGACTTCATCAAGAAGTCTTCACGCAGATTGCAAGTCGGTGGGAACTGCCACAGGTGGACATGATGGCATCCCGCCTCAACAAAAAGCTACAGAGGTATTGCGCCAGGTCAAGAGACCCTCAGGCGATAGCTGTGGATGCACTGGTGACACCGTGGGTGTTCCAGTCGGTCTATGTATTTCCTCCTCTTCCTCTCATACCCAAGGTGCTGAGAATCATAAGAAAAAGAGGAGTGAGAACAATACTCATTGTTCCGGATTGGCCAAGAAGGACTTGGTATCCAGATCAGCAAGAAATGCTCACAGAGGACCCGTGGCCTCTTCCTCTAAGACAGGACTTGTTGCAACAGGGGCCCTGTCTGTTCCAAGACTTACCGCGGCTGCGTTTGACGGCATGGCGGTTGAACGCCGGATCCTAGCAGAGAAAGGCATTCCGGATGATAATGGCTAGGAAGGACGTGACAGCTCAACATTATCACCGTATATGGCGAAAATATGTTGCTTGGTGTGAGGCCAGGAATGCCCCTACGGAGGAATTCCAGCTGGGCCGTTTCCTTCACTTCCTACAGTCAGGAGTGACTTTGGGCCTAAAATTGGGTTCCATTAAGGTCCAGATTTCGGCCCTATCCATTTTCTTTCAAAAAGAGCTGGCTTCTCTACCTGAAGTTCAGACGTTTGTAAAGGGAGTGCTGCATATTCAACCCCCTTTTGTGCCTCCAGTGGCACCTTGGGATCTTAACGTGGTGTTGAGTTTCCTGAAATCCCACTGGTTTGAACCACTCAAAATGGTGAAATTGAAATATCTCACGTGGAAGGTGGTCATGCTACTAGCCTTGGCTTCGGCTAGGCGTGTGTCAGAATTGGCGGCTTTGTCACATAAAAGCCCCTATCTGGTTTTCCATGCGGATAGAGCAGAATTGAGGACCCGTCCACAATTCCTGCCGAAGGTGGTTTCATCTTTTCATATAAACCAACCTATTGTGGTGCCTGTGGCTACTACTAACTTGAAGGATTCCGAGTTGCTTGATGTGGTCAGGGCTTTGAAGGTTTATGTAGCCAGAACGGCTAGGGTCAGGAAAACAGAGTCTTTGTTTATCCTGTATGCTTCCAACAAGCTTGGTGCTCCTGCTTCAAAGCAAACTATTGCTCGCTGGATCTGTAACACGATTCAGCAGGCTCATTCTGCGGCTGAATTGTCGCTGCCAAAATCAGTTAAGGCTCATTCCACTAGGAAGGTGGGCTCTTCTTGGGCGGCTGCCCGGGGGGTCTCGGCATTACAGCTGTGCCGAGCGGCTACTTGATCAGGTTCAAACACTTTTGTAAAGTTCTATAAGTTTGATACCCTGGCTGAGGAGGACCTTGTGTTTGCTCAATCGGTGCTGCAGAGTCATCCGCACTCTCCCGCCCGTTTGGGAGCTTTGGTATAATCCCCATGGTCCTTACGGAGTCCCCAGCATCCACTAGGACGTTAGAGAAAATAAGATTTTACTTACCGGTAAATCTATTTTGTCGTAGTCCGTAGTGGATGCTGGGCGCCCGTCCCAAGTGCGGACTTCTTCTGCAATACTTGTATATAGTTATTGCTGCAATAAGGGTTATGTTATAGTTGCATCAGGTTTGTACTGATGCTCTGTTGTTGCTCATACTGTTAACTGGGTAAGTTTATCACAAGTTATACGGTGTGATTGGTGTGGCTGGTATGTATCTTGCCCTGGATTACCAAAATCCTTTCCTTGTACTGTCAGCTCTTCCGGGCACAGTTTCTTTAAACTGAGGTCTGGAGGAGGGACATAGAGGGAGGAGCCAGAGCACACCAGAATCTAAATTCTTTCTTAAAGTGCCCATGTCTCCTGCGGAGCCCGCCTATTCCCCATGGTCCTTACGGTGTCCCCAGCATCCACTACGGACTACGAGAAATAGATTTACCGGTAAGTAAAATCTTATTATCTACTTTATTTTTACAGCAGATTTATGTTCCTTGTACCTGAATATGACAACTGGTAAGCTTAGATCTGGACAGTGGAAATAATTGTATCGACACAGAATATTTCATCATATCAAAAGGTTTGTACACACGGTGCGATTCTGGCTAACTGCCGATATTGACTAGAAACTAGTCGGAGGATGAACCTCCAATCTAGTCAGTATCGACCCTGCCTGCACACACTATATCGGCCGTTAGCCAGAATGGCACCGCATGTACGCACCTTAACAGTCCAGGTGGCTTAATTAGTAGCTCAGTTATTTAGCTTCAACCATCTGTGCTGATTCCTGGATATCACTGAAACCTGCACTGTTGGAGTTCCTTGAGGACTGAGGTTGGGAATGCCTGTCTTAGAGCAAGAAAAAATATCCCAAATAGAGAATATACATAGGCTTAATTTGTCCACACATAAAGTGATGGTCGTATACATATCATTCATTGTGGATAAAGAAGACATCCGGTATTCATTACTATACAGTTTTGCCCATCATCTGCTCTTTAATGGAAGTTGTTTATCTCCCCTCTAATTTTCCAGCAGAATTTCAATGTATATCAAGGGCATCCCACAAGGCTGGTGTTATGGATACCCTGAATGAGCATTTTTCTGTGCAATAAATCCACCTCATCCTGTAAACCTTTATTTATCCTGGTTGTGACATAGACTAATAAGAATTCTATGTTATGTTGATTTTTAAATAATGTATTGCAAGTGGCAGCTATCGAACCTGAGTTGGTACGCCTTGCTGGGTCATTCCACTTCAAATCACCCCCCCCCCCCCAAAAAAAAAAAATGAAATGTCCAACACCCATCTCGGATGATTTTTCCGTTTTTTTTTTCTTTTTAGTTGAGAGGATGTCAAAACAACTATTTCTGCCAAATATCTCGACTGTCTGACAATTCGTTTATTAAATATTGATTTTTCAATCTATTAAATTATTTACTAATTGCGGCTTTTTATCCAGTTTATTTGAAGTATCACAGGTGTTTACTAAGGAATCACCATGAAATTTGTACCCCTAAGGTAACTCTTCCTCCCGAATCCAAAAATCCAAACCAAATCACTTTATCTGCCTTATGTTTCGAGTTACGTCAGAAACGCACATTTTTCGAGAAGACTTAAAAACGCTAGGTTTAATCAACATAAGTTATCCCAATTTTTTTTTTATGTGCTTAGTAAAACAATCAAGAAAACTTAATGAAACCCATGGGCATACTGGCAGAACCTGAAAAATATAGAGGGAAAGCCCTTCCTGTACAAGTCGTTCATCAGATACAGCAGTTTTATGAAGATGATGAACATTCTCGCATGTGCCCTGGAAAGAAAGTCTGTTTCTGTAAAAGTTCCAGGAGGAAAAATAATTCACAAATCGAAAAGGCTCCTCCTAGTAAACTTGTAAGAGCTTTGTCTTGCTTTTAAATACAGTTTCCAGACATTCAAGTTGGATTGTCTAAAGGGCCCCATACACTACAACGATATGTCTGAGGCTGAAGTCGGATGCAGTTTCCCTTGAACTCCCCCGGGACCTTCCCGAGAGTGATTCCAAACGATTTGGTACTTTTGTGCTATTTTTGCATAAGATATATCGCATGCGATTGATGAAGCCGCTATACATTGCATGTACAATTGTACCATGAGATATATCTGATGGGCTGGATAGAGGGTTACGGGGGTTGGGAGTGTCCTGAGAATACCAGTCAAACTTCCCTGTGATACATCGCATGCGATACATCACATGCACAAAAAACACAGTTTTTTCATCCGATTCCATCCAATTCCGATATATCATTAGTGCAGCACCAACAACCTAGGGGATCCTATCCGACAGCCACGGGGACACGCATCAGATTGGATACAATCTAAAACACATACGATTGTATACAATTTCATACAATATATCAGACGGATATATCGGAATTGTATGAAATCGTGTAAAATCGTACTAGTGTATGGGGCCCTTAAGGTTTGTTACTTACAACCTACATGGTGTGTTTGTTAGCATTGCTACAAGAGGTATGCATTCTGCGTGTGTTTGCGAAACTCACCAAAACTGAAAAAATGATTGGTTGCTGCTCTACCCCTAAAGATGGACTACAAAGACCTAACTGAAATCCTTGTTTGTTCTTCAGTTTCAAAAACTTGTATGCTTCATCGATGTGATAAATGCCCAGGTCTGGAAGCACTTCAGAAAAAAGTTGAAAAACTTTTTCATGATAGTGACATGGATTATGAGGACACAGTTGTTTATAAGCAGCGGGTCCACACTGACCAAAGTAAATTGGTTACAATCACTAGTACTGTGGAACAATTCCGTGAAGTTATAAACGGCAAAGCCGCAGGCTGAATACCTACGCCATTTGAAGAAACCATTCTACCAGAAACAGAAGCTACGTGTTACTAGATTTTGCAGAAAATTATTAATTTGTGTGTCAGGATGCAATTCAAGGATTCCACTGGGACACTTCACAAGCAACACTTCACCCATTTGCTGTATACAGATAGAGCCATGCTCATCTCTGCTGCGATGCGTGCGCATGGCATACGCATCGTGGCATAGTACGAATGCGCTGTGCTGCGACTGATCACAGCCGGCGTTCGCTCCATAGGCGTGTATTTGCAGGCACACTTTGGAAGGCACTGTCTGCTGACACTTTAAGGAAAATTACAGACCGTTACAACATGGCTTCTTGTGTTAATTACGTATGCGATACAACAGTAATTGAACGTCAACTTCATAATATTTTTCTCCACTAGGAAACAGAGTAGCATGCTGATTTTTTGTGTGGTAGTAATGTATACCTTTGTCAAGCACCTAAAAATAAATTGGGATATCTATTGTTGATTGAACCTAGCGTTTTTATTTATTTTTGAAAAACGTGCCTTTTGCCGTAACTCGAAACGTAAGACAGATAAAGTGGTTTGGTTTGGATTTTTGGATTCAGGGGTGCAAAATTTGTGGTGATTCCTTAATAAACACCTGTGATACTTCAAATGAACTGGATAAAGAAGCCACAATTAGTAAATCATTTAATACATTGAAAAATCAATATATAATAAACAAATTGTCAGACAGTCAAGATATTTGGCAGAAATAGGTTTTTTTTTTTACATCCTCTGTTAACTAACAAAAATTCCAATAAATCTGAGATGGATGGTGGACACGCCTGGTTGAACTGACATGGAATGACCCTGCTCCATTTGCACAGAAATGACCATTCACTGTTTCTCCACTGGGAAAAAGGAGATTCCTAGTTCTGCTTGTTTCTGTCCTGTACTTCAGTGATTGTTTTCCTTCCAGTTATATCTGAGTAGATAAGGCAGTTATTATTAATATATCATATTTGCAAAAGGTGAAACTCAGAAAATTTCATTTATTTCCGTAATTCAACTTAAAGGTGAACTAATATATTATTTAGACTCATTACATGCAAAGTGAGATATTTCAAGCCTTTATTTGTTATAATTTTGATGATTGTGGCTTACAGCTTAAGAAAACCACAAATCCAAAATCTATCAGCCAAGGCTGATAGAATCCATGCCACGCCACATTGAGGCAGTAATTCAAGCAAAAGGGGCCCAAACCAAGTACTGAGTAAATATGCATGATTATACTTTTCAGAGGACCGACATTTCTGTATGTAAAACCATTTTTTTAGTGGTTTTATGTAATATTCTAATTTTCTAAGATTTTGGATTTGGGGTTTTCTTAAGCTGTAAGACACAATCATCAAAATGATAACAAATAAAGGCTTGAAATATCTCACTTTGCATGTAATGAGTCTAAATAATATATTAGTTCACCTTTAAGTTGAATTACTTTATCTCCGTCCAGTTTATCTCTCTCCAAGGCTTAGTATACAGACCCCTATACAGGTTGAGTATCCCATATCCAAATATTCCGAAATACGGAATATTCCGAAATACGGACTTTTTTGAGTGAGAGTGAGATAGTGAAACCTTTGTTTTTTGATGGCTTAATGTACACAAACTTTGTTTAATACACAGTTATTAAAAATATTGTATTAAATGACCTTCAGGCTGTGTGTATTAGGTGTATATGAAACATAAATGAATTGTGTGAATGTAGACACACTTTGTTTAATGCACAAAGTTATAAAAAATATTGGCTAAAATGACATTCAGGCTGTGTGTATAAGGTGTATATGAAACATAAATGTATTCTGTGCTTAGATTTAGGTCCCATCACCATGATATCTCATTATGGTAAGCAATTATTCCAAAATACGGAAAAATCCGATATCCAAAATACCTCTGGTCCCAAGCATTTTGGATAAGGGAGACTCAACCTGTATTTAACTAAATTGTACTGTCACAGTGCCATGGCAGTCCATTTTCCGGTATGCTTTCTCTGAGGAGCCTACGTATCAATTATTATTTGCTGGATATCCCCCTAAATCACCCATTTTCAGGGTTATCCACAAATAATTATTCCCCAAATAAATTCATTTCGTTTGCAAAAGTCGCTCCCATAGAAATATGGGGCTGCTTTCCTGACTAATTTACCAAGCTCCGGAATACGAAAAGTTTGGCTTAAGTTGATAACGTCATCTGAAGATTGTAGGCCATAGGGTACAGATTGCAAATAGTATCGGAAGAGGTATCAGCACTTGTGCAGTCTGCTGATCACACATGTACATGTGCAGTAGTGAGGCAACCCCCACAAAGTTGAAGTGATCGCAGTACAATAGCATTAACATATCGCACAATTTACCGGGAGATAAGCACACATGCGTAGTAGGTTACCCAGGGTCCCGCAGCACAAAGTAGTGATTGCTGATGCGAACACTTTATTTTACACATTGCAGTGACAGGCTTCTGTTGAAGCCTCTGTCCATAGATTTCTTTCTTCATACATCTGGGTGGTACACCATTTCTTATTGGCGTGACTAGCATTGATAAGGAATTCTAATTTGGTCTGCAACCCAATAATTAATAAATGGGTCCCTTAATTTCTTATTGCCTTGAGTAGCAGTGATAAGAAATTATAATTATAGGTCTGGTAATATATATGCCCCAAAGGGAGCAATTGTATGTGCTTCTGTCTGTTGTTGGTTTCTCCCAATTGCAGATCGTGCAAAACAGTATCCCATGCAGAGCCGGCCTTAGGCATAGGCAAACTAGGCAAATGCCTAGGGCATTTGGTATGCTTAGGGGCACCAGCAGCTTCTGCTGATTAAAATGATATGCGACATGCCTATACTCTGTGTGTGACTGCGGCTGTATCTGCATACGAAATGCTACATTGCAGTGTATTCCTGGAAATCACTGTAATGTAGCATTTCGTATGCAGATACAGCCACAGTCGCACACAGAATATAGGCATGCTGCATATCGTTTTAATCAGCAGAAGTTGCTTGTGCATCCTAGCCACAAAGTAATGCAAATAAAATGCATTTTCATAAACAAAAGGCGCCCGACGTTAGCAGAGCTGCCAGCTGACTCATGCCAGGCATCTCCTGCAGAGCTGGTGGTGGTGCTAGGGATCTTGCCTAGGGCATCATATTATTTAGGGCCGGCTCTGATCCCATGTCACTAGTATATCGTGAGTGCTGCTTTAACATTGTGCTACTTGTTTATTACATAACTTTTCTGTGGGAGATCCCAATGAGGTGTATGAATTTACAAGACAGCAGACATCTGGTACATGTAGGGAGGACAAAGCTGATGATTATCAGGATACGTTTAGCCTCTCTTCTGTCTTGAAGGACTGACTTTCATGCTAAGAAATATACAGCGTCTGAAAGTGCTTTGTTTTGTCCTTACATTACTGCAATAGTTTCAACTTACAAAAATATCAGAGAAATTACCATTCGTTTAAACTGCTGCTTTATGTTTGGTAAATCAAAATGTTTGTCAATGTCACAATAAACCTCCTACTCCACATGTAGGATCTGTTTCCAGTACCTTTCCACTTACATTCATGTAAAGTCACTTACTGGGTTGTTTTGGCCAATATAGCCTGTATACTTTGTGTCATTTAGTCTTCCAGTGCTTGGAATTGTCAAAACAGGGATGTGGCCATAACGGGTGGTCTTCAGTATGCCGACTGACGGGATCCCGGCGCACAGTATACCGGCGCCGGGATCCCAACAGCCGGCATACCGACACTTATTCTCCCTCGTGGGGGTCCACGACCCCCCCTGGAGGGAGAATAAAACAGCGTGGCGAGCCCGCAAGCGGCTCATTTGCGCTCGCCACACTGTCGGTAAGCCGGCGGTCAGGCTCCCGGCGCCGGTATGCTGGTCGCCGGGAGCCCGACCGCCGGCATACCATAGTGAACCCGGCCATAACGGCCTTAGCAGCACTCAGGGAGTTGTTCCCTTGTGCTGGGGCGACATTTTCAAACTATTAGCACTAGGCACCATGTACTGTAAGTGTATTTTATTCCCAGGTACCATGTAAATGTATTTTATTCCTATGTATTTTTGTGCCACAGCCACGGACTAACTCCAGTGGCCGCAGCACTCGGTAGATAAACCGCCAGTGCACCGGGGAAAGGAAGCATTTATATTCTCAATGTTCGTTTTCTGCAGCTCTGGGATAATCCCAGCATCTTTTAAACTCTGCACTCCCATGGTTTTAAACCCTGGCACCATGCTCGATGCCTGAACCAGAGTATCTAAAAAGTGTATATTTCTTTGTGGATCAGTGTACAGCTGCAATTATGGTGGCCAATCCCGGGATTGGCGGGATCCCGGGATTTAGGGCCAAAAACGACCGTGATTCAATCCCGGGATTGGAAGGTCCAATCCCGGGG
The DNA here is from genome assembly GCF_028390025.1 of Pseudophryne corroboree. Lineage (NCBI taxonomy): Eukaryota > Metazoa > Chordata > Amphibia > Anura > Myobatrachidae > Pseudophryne > Pseudophryne corroboree. Next base: position 429,211,346 of record NC_086449.1, on the reverse strand, counting down.
ATTGAGGGATCAACATAGAGCGTCCACAGGACACTCATACGCTGCCCAGCTTCCTCCTTCCGGCTCCCCGGGCGCAGCATGAGGTTACGCTGCTCCGTCAACCGAGCACTGAGGGAGTGCAGGAAGAGCTCCCCACCCGCTCGCCGTCGGTATACGGTTAGTAATGTGTGCGGGTCGGGGTGGGGCGAGGGGGCGGCCACACACTTAAAAGCCAATCCCGGGATAATTTGGGATTGGCCATTTTTCAATCCCGATACTCGGGATTGAAAAAATGGCCCGGGATTGGCCTCCCTAGCTGCAATGGAGTGAGCCTATGCACTGAAGCATTCATCATTGGAAAGGTGGCAGGGTTAATTGCAGGCCATAGGGATTGCATAGCTACACAATTGGAAGCCTGGTGCACAGTGGGGCAGATGTATTAACCTGGAGAAGGGATAAAGGAAGTCATAAAGGGATAAAGAAGTGATAAACCCAAGGTGATAACGCACCAGACAATAATTACGGATTTTAAAAATAACAGGAGCTGATTGATGGTGCGTTATCACTTATTTATCCCTTCTCCAGGCTTGCCCCAATGTTAGATATCCAAGCTAAGTGCACATAGATTGAGTCCAGAGTGGTCTGTGGTTTTGTGTGTTGGAACTGAATATGAGTGTGACCTTTGAGCTCTGAAATTGATTATCCTCTGGCCATCTTCAGAGGAGTTTACTTCTGTCACCTTGTATGCTGTTGAGTAACTGTTTTATTGTAAAGACATCTAATTTGCGCCGTAAACATCTATTGCTTGAAGACGTTGACCTCTACTTGCCACCTGTGACCACCAGAATAGCGCAAAATGCTGTTTCGTTCTTCATCTGTTCTGGGCTGAGCCTACTGTCTCCAAGCTCAAGTTCTCTGCTACTACTTAGTACAGACTGGTGTATAGCAATTGACTTATGGAAATTGGCAGAAACCAAGCAGGGTGTGTTGCGGCAGCTTGACCACACATACTGTACCTAGAAGTGGTTTCAGGTGCCAGCAGTAGGACCCTGGAAGAAGTGGTTACAGGTGCAGGTGTACAGCTCCATAACAGGACGACAGTGTGCAGCTCCCTAAACCCTTGATGTCATGCTTAGGGGCCAGGCTGTCTGCTCTGGAATATAGAGCACTGTCCAGAGAGTCCTAAGGACGCTCCGGACAGTAACACAGGCTGCCTGTGCTACTGACTGTAGATTCCCGCATCGTCTGTGCTACTCCCGAGCCCTGCACCCGGTGTGAAGGCACTGCTTGCACACTTCTAGTTACAGCTTACCAGTGTATTTAGCTTTGTGGTGGCAGTAACGGAATCCCTAGGAGTGGTGAAATAAGCTGACATACAATAAATCTGTGATGGCAGAGCGAGGGCATCTGGTCACAGGAGGCAACATCATTCTTCCACAAAACAAACAAAAAACCTGATTGTTACGTACACTGCTGTATCATGTGGTGTTCCATAATATAACTAATATTGATGTTCTCATGCTCATTAAACAGTAGGGCTACCACACATCCCTATGGATTGTGGCATTGTCATTCTGCAATATACTGTAACCCTCCAGGTATAAAAATGCTAAAATATGTTTTGAACATAAGCCATACAATTTGAGAGTGATTACAACTGACCTGTGCACCCAATCCATGCCAGGAAAATAAGCCAAACAATTGTACAGACCCACCAGAAGCCTTCACTGCAAGACGAAAGTACTGGTGGAAGTATAGGTCTTTAGGATTGTGCAACACATGCACTCATGAATTTGCCAAACATAGAGAAGTGTAATTCACAATTTCACCTATCGCCGCTTCTTGATAGTCTATTGCCTTTGCACCACTGAACTTGCAAACATGAATTGCCAGGTGTGACGAGTGGTTCATGCACTGCAACTCAACTGTGATATCCTGCTCTGTGGAGTTCTCCTTTGATTGTTTTGATTCAACTGCCTACTCACACCACAGGTCCCAATTTGCAGTAAAGTGATCTGCTGCTGGTTGTACGTTTTGCAATATACCTTTAGTTAAACTATGCAGGAATATCATCATTGCCAACAGCAGTCTTAGACCTTATAAAGGCCTTAGTTGGGGTGGGTATTGGGGATTTATTTATCAAAACTAGAAGAGAGATACTATTGTGAGAGATAAAGTACTAACTAATCAGCTGCTATCTTACATTTTACAGGCTGTGTTTGAAAAATGACTGCAGCTTATTGGTTAGTACTTTTAGGTAAATGTATGAAGCAGTGATCAGTGCGGAGAAGTGAGCCAGTGGACAATCAGCATTTCTCTTACGTCCTAGAGAATACTGGGGATCCATTTAGTACCATGGGGTATAGATGGGTCCACTAGGAGCTATGGGCACTTTAAGAGTTTGAGAGTGTGGGCTGACTCCTCCCTCTATGCCCCTCCTACCAGACTCCGTTTAGAAAATGTGCCCGGAGGAGCCGGTCACGCTTATAGAAGCTCCTGAAGAGTTTTCTGCATTTATTTTTCTGTTTGTTATTTTCAGGAAGGACTGGATGACACCAGCCTGCCTACTTCGTGGGACTTAGGGGAGGGGGGGGGGAATGGCCCAACCTCTTGAAGGGTTAATGGTCCCGTTCCCCGCTGACAGGACACTAGCTCCTGAGGGAACTATTTGTAAGCTCCACCATGGCTAGTGTACATTCCCGCAGCACGCCGCCACTCCTCACTGAGCCAGAAGAAAGAAGAGTGGTAAGTACTAAGCCGGCGTCCCGGTTAGCGGGTTGCCGACCATTATGGCTCCTTGGGGATACGGAGACGCACGACTTCTAACCGGGGTGAACTGCGTCTCAGTACACCACACACAGTACCCACACTGGCGAACAAAGCCTTAAAACGGTTCTCTTTCCATTTTAAGCACAAATGACCTCAGCCAGTATAAAAAAATGGGAAGACAGTGCGCCATTGAAGTGGCAGGGCTTCACTATGAGCGAATCCAGCAGCTCACCTGCGCCATTTTCCCTCTGCAGTGGACACAGACGCTGACTGAAAGGGACGCACAGCTCCTCTGGTGTGACTCCTGATTACCTCAGCTGTACCAGGGGGTCATAGCAGGGGGGAGCAATTATTAGTGTACTAAATCCCCAATCTGGGCACTTAGTCTGCGACCCGGCTAAGCTTGGCATTAGCAATAAGGGTGGGGTGTGCTGGCTCGAGAATACCTCGGTCTCTCCCTGGAAGCGCTCTTTGTGGGTTAATTGTGCTTTTAACCTTTCCTGTGTGTGTGTGCTGTCACATTTACAATATGTCAGTCAAATAGTGTGTTTCATGTACGGCAGAGTGTTCCTCTTCTCCAGGGAGCTCACTACTATGTACTCAGTGTAGTGCACCGTCTCAGACTAGCGGGGTTGAACCAGCGTGGTTGGATTCCATTAAAGGAATGATTTCCAATATCTCTAATAAATTGTCCAGCAATGAGAAAGAGACGCAATACTTAAGACAATTTGTGGATGAGATTATGAATAGAGACTCAGGGGGTCATTCCGACCTGTTTGCACGCTGCCATTTTTTTCAGCGCAGCGATCAGGTCACTACTGCACATGCGTATGCACCGCAATGCGCAGGCGCGTCGTACGGCTACAAAGCGGATCTTCGCAAGAAGATTGACAGGAAGAAGGCGTTTATGGGTGTCAATTTACCGTTTTCTGGGAGTGTTTGGGAAAACGTAGGCGTGTCCAAGCGTTTGCAGGGCGGGTGTCTGACGTCAATTCCGGGACCACACGGGCTGAAGTGATTGCAAGGGCTGAGTAAGTACTGAGCTACTCAGAAACTGCACAAAATGTTTTTACAGAGCTCGGCTGCACAGGCGTTCCACACTTGCAAAGTGCGATCAACTCGGAATGACCCCCTCAGTCCCCAAACAAGCGTCTTAGTCCCCTGCCTTTTGTCCACAAAAACGAACTCTGGCCCATATCCTGCAGTCTAACTCATGTTGAGGGGTCAGACACCGAGGAGAGGGGGGGTGGGGGTGGATTCAGAAGGGGAGGGGGGGTGGCGCTTCTCTGTCACAGGGAATAGAGGCTCTCATAGAAGCTATCAGAGATGTTCTGCAAATCCCTGATAAGGTGGCAGAGGAGTGTGAGGAGTCCTTATTTTAATGTAAAAAAAGAAGTCCTGAGTCACTTTTCCTGTGTCAAAGGAATTGAATACCCTGTTTGAAGAACTGTGGGTTAATCCTGATAAGAAATTTCAAATCCCTAAAAGGTTACTCTCATCTTTTCCTTTTCCTCCTGAGGATAGGAAAAAATTTGGAAAGTCCACCGATAGTGAATGCATCAGTGTCCGGGTTATCACAAAAAAATTGTATTACCTGTCCCTGGTGCAGCCAGACTAAACTCAAATCCTTGTACACAGCTGCTGGGGTGGCCCCAGCACCCGACACTATAGCATGTGCGTGGATTACTAAAACCATTGCTAAATGGTCAGGTAACCTAAGTGAGGGGTTGGATTCCTTGTCTAGGGGGGAGATCGTTTTACTCCTGCAACATATACAGGACTCTGTGAACTTTATGGTGGAAGTCATAAAAGAAGTAGGTTTGCTTAGTGCACGCAGGGGCTTATGGTTACGCCAGTGGACTGCGGACGCAGACTCCAGGAAAGGCGTGGAAGGCCTACCCTTCACAGGAGAGGCCTTATTTGTAGATGAACTAGACAAATGGATCTCCAAAGCTGCTGCGGGTAAGTCCACATATCTTCCGTCTGCAGCTCCCCCAACCAGGAAGACCTACTCAGGACCTACTCTACAGTCCGTTTGGTCTGCCAAGTTTAAAGGAAAAGTCAGAGGATTTTCTACAGCCAACAAAGGCGCTAGAGGTAAACCACGCAAACTAGCAACTGCCGGTTCTAATGGAACAGAGCTCCAGCTCTGCTTCCTCAAAGCCTTCAGCATGACGGTGGACTGCAATGCCTGGAAGACTGGCAGGTGGGAGCCCGACTAAAAAATTTCAGTCACATCTGGACTACAGCAGGCCAGGATTCCTGGGTCATAGATCTTATTTCCCATGGCTACAGACTGGAGTTTCAGGAGCTCCCACCTCACAGATTCTTCAAATCAGGCTTACTAGTTTCACAAGAGGCGAGTATAACCTTACAGGATGCCTTTCAAAAACTGGTACAGACTCAGGTCATTGTTCCAGTTCCACCTCATCTCCAAAACAAGGGATATTGGGTGTCATTCCGACCCGATCGCTCGCTGCAGTTTATAGCAGCACAGCGATCGGGTCGGAATTGCGCAAGGTCGTCGTTCAGTAGCAATCGCCTCTGCCTGATTGACAGGCAGAGGCGGTCGCAGGGCAGGAGGGGGCTGGACGGCTGCGTTAAGCCTCCGTTTAGGGGGCGCAGTCCGGCCAACGCAGGCGTGGCCGGGACCGTTGGGGGGGCGGGCCGCGGCAGCTGCGTGACGCCTCACGCAGCCGCTGTGGCCAGTGGCAGCGACGATCAACTCCCGGCCAGCCACAGGAGATGCGCTGGCCGGGAGTTACTCCACAAATACAACAGCATAGTCGCTGTGCGATGCTTCTGTATTTGTGCGGGGTGGGGGCCGCACTGACATGTGGGGCATACTAGCCCTGTGCTGGGCGTCCCCCCGCATGTCAGGGAAGATGATCGTCGCAGATCAACTCGGAATGACCCCCATTATTCCAACTTTGTGGTACCGAAACCGGACGGTTCGGTAAGGCAGATTTTGAATCTAAAATCGTTGAACCTGTACTTACGAGTGTTCAAATTCAAGATGGAGTCTCTGAGAGCGGTGATATCAGGTCTGGAGGAGGGGGAATTCCTAGTGTCTCTGGATATCAAGGATGCGTACCTTCACATTCCGATCTGGCCGCCTCACCAGGCTTATCTAAGATTTGCGCTGCAGGACTGTCACTACCAGTTTCAGGCCTTGCTTTTTGGTCTCTCCACGGCAGCGACGGTGTTCACCAAGGTGATGGCAGAGATGATGTTTCTCCTTCGCAAGCAGGGAGTGAACATAATTCCATACCTGGACGATCTTCTGATAAAGGCTCCATTCAGGGAGAGGTTGTTGAACAGCATTGGCCTCACAACCAAACTACTCCTGGATCACGGGTGGATTCTAAATCTTCCGAAATCTCACTTAGAGCCAACTCGGAGGCTCCCATTTCTGGGAATGATACTGGACACACAGTCACAGAAAGTTTTTCTTCCATTGGAAAAGGCATTGGTAATCCAGTCGATGGTTCGGGATGTCCTGTAACCAACCCAAATATCGGTGCATCTATGCATTTGCCTTCTGGGGAAAATGTTGGCCTCTTACGAGGCTCTTTAGTATGGAAGGTTTCATGCAAGACCCTTACAGCTCGATCTGTTGGACAAATGGTCCGGTTCACATCTTCACATGCACCAGGGGATCCGTTTGTCGCCAAAAGTCAGGATCTCCCTTCTGTGGTGGCTACAGACTTCTCACCTAATTGAGAGCCGACGGTTCGGGATTCAAAGTTGGATTCTGCTAACCACGGACGCAAGCCTTGGGGAGCAGTCACTCAAGGGGTGCAGTTTCAAGGAAGATTGTCAAGTCAGGAAGTTGTCCTTCCAGTCAACATTCTGGAACTCAGGGCTATATACAACGCTCTTCTGCAGACCTCATGTCTTCTTCAAGATCGGGCCATTCAGGTCCAGTCGGACAATGTGGCGGCAGTGACGTACATAAACCAACAGGGTGGAACGAAAAGCAGAGCATCAATGTCAGAGGTGTCGAGAATTCTCCTCTCGGCAGAAAAACACGCTACAGCGTTGTCGGCGGTCTTCATTTCGGGAGTAGACAACTGGGAAGCAGACTTCCTCAGCAGACACGACCTGCACCCGGGGGAGTGGGGCCTTCACCCCGAGGTGTTCAGGTGCTTGTCACGTCGATGGGGGATATCCACAAATTGACATGGTGGCCTCGTCTCAACAAGAAGCTCAAGCGGTATTGTGCCAGGTCGAGAGACCCACAGGCAGTGGCAGTGGACGCTCTGACGACTCCATGGGTCTATCAGATAGTGTACGTGTTCCCTCCACTTCCTCTAATCCCAAGAATTCTGAAAAGAATAAAAAAGGAAAAAGTTCAAGCAATTCTCATTGCTCCGGACTGGCCAAGAAGGGCCTGGTACGCGTATCTTCTAGAGATGCCCCTGGAAGATAGTGGCCTCTACCTCTTCGCAAGATCTTCTGCAACAGGGCCCGTTCACCTATCAAGATTTAACACAGCTACGTTTGACGACATGGAAGTGTAACGGCTAATTCTAGCCAGGAGAGGCATCCCTGACAAGGTCATCCAGACTATGATCCAAGCCAGGAAGGGGGTAACGTCTAAACATTACCACCGTATTTGGAAGAAATACGTCTCTTGGTGTGAGAGCAGAAAATATTCTGCAGTGGAATTACATCTGGGACGTTTCCTGCTTTTCCTGCATGCAGGTGTGGATGTGGGCCTACGTCTGGGCTCCATAAAAGTCCAGATTTCGGCCTTGTCCATTTTCTTTTAGAAACAATTGGCTTCTCTCCCTGAGGTCCAGGCGTTCTTGAAAGTGGTTCTGCACATCCAGCCTCCCTTTGTGCCTTCCACGGTACCTTGGGATTTCAATTTGGTGCTACAGTTCCTCCAATCGGACTGGTTTGAACCATTACAGGAGGTAGACATTAAATATCTTACGTGGAAGACCGTCACACTGTTGGCCTTGGTTTCAGCAAGGCGTGTGTCAGAGATTGAGGAGTTGTCTCACAAGAGCCCCTATTTAACTATCCATGAGGATAGAGCTGAACTCAGGACTCGTCAGCAATTTCTTCCTAAGGTGGTGTCTGCGTTTCACATCAACCAACCCATTGTGGTCCCAGTTGTTACCGACACCTCTGTTACTTCAAAGTCTTTGGATGTTGTGAGGGCTTTGAAGGTGTATGTGAAGAGAACAGCTTGTCACAGGAAATCGGACTTGCTGTTTGTTCTTTACGATCCCAATAAGATTGGGTGTCCTGCTTCAAAGCAGTCAATTACACGCTGGATCAGGCTCACTATCCAACATGCTTATTCCATGGCAGGATTGCCGGTTCCAAAATCTGTACAGGCCTACTCGACTAGGTCAATGGGTTCTTCTTGGATGGCTGCCTGCGGTGTCTCGGCTTTGCAGCTCTGCCGAGCAGCTACTTGGTTAGGTTCGAACACGTTTGCAAAGTTCTGTAAGTTCCATACTTTGGCCTCTGAGGACTTCAGTTTGGTCAATCAGTTCTGCAGGATCCTCAGCACTCTCCCAACCGGTTTAGGAGCTTTGGTACTTCCCCCATGGGACGAAATGGATCCCCAGTATCCTCTAGGATGTAAGAGAAAATAGGATTTTAATTACCTACCGGTAAATCCTTTTCTCGTAGTCCGTAGAGGATACTGGGCGCCCGCCCGGTGCTTCGTTCTTCCTGCACTGTTACTTGGTTAAGTATTGTTGTTTGTTTTAGCTGTTGCTGTTCCTTTTTCAAGTTTGGTTAGCTTAGCTTTCCTCTTGTTTGTGTGTGCTGGTTCAGAATCTCACCACTATCCTTTCTCTAACGTCCTAGAGGATGCTGAGGACTCCGTAAGGACCATGGGGATAGACGGGCTCCGCAGGAGACATGGGCACTTGAAGAAAGAATTTAGACTCTGGTGTGCTCTGGCTCCTCCCTCTATGCCCCTCCTCCAGACCTCAGTTTGATACTGTGCCCAGTGGAGACTGGGTGCATTTCAGGAGCTCTCCTGAGCTTTCTGACAAAGTATTTTGTTAGGTTTTTTTTATTTTCAGGGAGCACTGCTGGCAACAGACTCCCTGCATCGAGGGACTGAGGGGAGAGAAGCAGCCCTACTCTCTGAGTTGCAAGGTCCTGCTTCTTAGGCTACTGGACACCATTAGCTCCAGAGGGATTAGTACGCAGGATCTCACCCTCGCCGTCCGTCCCAGAGCCGCGCCGCCGTCCCCCTCGCAGAGCCGGAAGATAGAAGCCGGGTGAGTATGAGAAGAAAAGAACGTCAAAGGCGGCAGAAGACTTCATGATCTTCACTGAGGTAACGCACAGCACTGCAGCTGTGCGCCATTGCTCCCATACACCTCACATACTCCGGTCACTCTAAGGGTGCAGGGCGCAGGGGGGGGGGGGGGGGGGGGGGCGGCGCCCTGGGCAGCAATATAAACCTCGTTTTGGCAAAAATATAACATATATACAGCTGGGCACTGTATATATGTATGAGCCCCCGCCAATTTTACAGTTTAAGCGGGGCTTCTCCCTCAGCACTCACCAGCGCCATTTTTTCTCCACAGCACCGCTGAGAGGAAGCTCCCCGGACTCTCCCCTGCTTATACCACGGTAGACAAGAGGGTTGAAAAGAGAGGGGGGCACATAATTCGGCGCAAATTACATACAGCAGCGTTACTGGGTAAACATTAAGTTACTGTGTTATTCCTGGGTTATATAGCGCTGGGGTGTGTACTGGCATACTCTCTCTCTGTCTCTCCAAAGGGCCTTGTGGGGGAACGGTCTTCAGAGAGGGCATTCCCTGTGTGTGTGGTGTGTCAGTACGCGTGTGTCGACATGTCTGAGGAAGAAGGCTATGTTAGAGAGGAGCGGGAGCAAATGAATGTGGTGTCTCCGCCGACAGCGCCGATACCTGACTGGATGGATATGTGGAATGTTTTAAATGCTAGTGTAAACTCATTGCACAAAAGATTAGACAAGGCTGAAGCTTTGGGACAGTCCGGGTCTCAACCCATGCCTGATCCTATGTCGCAGGGACCGTCAGGGTCTCATAAGCGCCCACTATCCCAGATTGTTGACACAGATACCGACACAGATTCTGACTCCAGTGTCGATTACAATGATGCAAAGTTACAGCCAAAATTGGCAAAATCCATTTTATATGATTATGGCAATAAAAGATGTTTTGCACATCACAGAGGAATCCCCTGTCCCTGACAAGAGGGTGCATATGTACAAGGGAAAGAAGCCTGAGGTAACCTTTCCCCCCTCACACGAGCTGAACGAGTTATGTGAAAAAGCTTGGGAATCTCCTGATAAAAGACTGCAGATTTCCAAAAGGATTCTTATGGCGTATCCTTTCCCGTCAACGGATAGGTTACGATGGGAATCCTCCCCTAGGGTGGACAAAGCATTAACACGCTTATCCAAGAAGGTAGCCCTCCCGTCCCAGGGTACGGCTACCCTCAAAGATTCTGCTGACCGCAAACAGGAGATTACCCTGAAGTCCATTTATTCACATTCAGGTACCTTACTCAGACCGGCAATTGCGTCGGCCTGGGTGTGTAGTGCTGTAGCGGCATGGACGGATACCTTATCTGAGGGGATGGATACCCTAGATAAGGATACTATTTTATTGACCCTGGGGCATATAAGAGATGCTGTCCTATATATGAGAGATGCTCAAAGAGACATTAGTCTACTGGGTTCTAGAATAAACGCTGTGTCGATTTCTGCCAGAAGAGTCCTATGGACACGGCAATGGACAGGTGATGCCGACTCAAAAAGGCATATGGAGGTTTTACCTTACAGGGGTGAGGAATTGTTTGGGGAAGGTCTCTCGGACCTAGTCTCCACAGCTACAGCTGGAAAATCAAATTTTTTACCTTATGTTCCCTCACAGCATAAGAAAGCTCCGCATTATCAAATGCAGTCCTTTCGGTCACAAAGAAACAAGAAAGTGCGAGGTGCGTCCTTTCTTGCCAGAGGTAGGGGCAGAGGAAGAAAAGCTGCACAACACAGCTAGTTCCCAGGAACAGAAGTCCTCCCCGGCCTCTACAAAATCTACCGCATGACGCTGGGGCTCTACTGGCGGAGTCCGGCCCAGTGGGGGCACGTCTTCGGAGTTTCAGCCACATCTGGGTTCACTCCCTGGTGGATCCCTGGGCAATAGAAATTGTTTCTCAGGGTTACAAGCTGGAATTCGAAGAAGTGCCTCCTCGCCGATTTTTCAAATCGGCCCTACCAACTTCTCCCCGGGAAAAGGAGATAGTGTTATATGCAATACAAAAATTGTATCTTCAACAGGTGGTGGTCAAGGTTCCCCTCCTCCAACAAGGAAAGGGATATTACTCGACCATGTTTGTAGTCCCGAAACCGGACGGTTCGGTCAGACCCATATTAAATTTGAAATCCCTGAACCTATACTTGAAAAGGTTCAAGTTCAAGATGGAATCGCTAAGAGCGGTCATCGCAAGCCTGGAAGGGGGGGATTTTATGGTGTCCCTGGACATAAAGGATGCATACCTTCATGTCCCCATTTATCCACCTCATCAGGCGTACCTCAGATTTGCGGTACAGGACTGTCATTACCAATTTCAGACGTTGCCGTTTGGTCTCTCCACGGCCCCGAGAATTTTCACCAAGGTGATGGCAGAAATGATGGTGCTCCTGCGCAAGCAAGGTGTCACAATTATCCCGTACTTGGACGATCTCCTCATAAAAGCGAGATCAAGAGAGCAGTTGCTGAACAGCGTATCACTTTCACTGAAAGTGTTACAGCAACACGGCTGGATTCTCAATATGCCGAAGTCGCAGTTGGTTCCTACGACTCGTCTGTCTTTCTTGGGCATGATTCTGGACACGGACCAGAAGAGGGTTTATCTCCCGATAGAAAAGGCCCAGGAACTCATGACTCTTGTCAGGAACCTATTGAAACCAAAACAGGTGTCAGTGCATCACTGCACTCGAGTCCTGGGAAAGATGGTGGCATCATACGAGGCCATTCCCTTCGGCAGGTTCCATGCGAGGACTTTCCAATGGGACCTACTGGACAAGTGGTCCGGGTCACATTTACAGATGCATCGGTTGATCACCCTGTCCCCCAGGGCCAGGGTATCACTCCTGTGGTGGCTGCAGAGTGCTCACCTTCTAGAGGGCCGCAGATTCGGCATTCAGGGCTGGATTCTGGTGACCACAGACGCAAGCCTCCGAGGTTGGGGAGCAGTCACACAGGGAAGAAATTTCCAAGGTCTTTGGTCAAGTCAAGAGACTTGTCTTCACATCAACATCCTGGAACTAAGGGCCATATACAACGCCCTAGGTCAAGCGGAGACATTACTTCGCGACCAACCGGTTCTGATCCAGTCAGACAACGTCACCGCAGTGGCTCATGTAAACCGCCAAGGCGGCACAAGGAGCAGAGTGGCGATGGCAGAAGCCACCAGAATTCTTCGCTGGGCGGAGAATCACGTAAGCGCACTGTCAGCAGTGTTCATTCCGGGAGTGGACAACTGGGAAGCAGACTTCCTCAGCAGACACGACCTACATCCGGGAGAGTGGGGACTTCATCATGAAGTCTTCGCACAGATTACAAGTCCGTGGGAACTGCCACAGATAGACATGATGGCGTCCCTCCTCAACAAAAAGCTACAGAGGTATAGCGCAAGGTCAAGAGACCCTCAGGCAGTAGCTGTAGACGCCCTAGTGACACCGTGGGTGTTCCGGTCGGTCTATGTATTTCCTCCTCTTCCTCTCATACCCAAGGTGTTGAGGATAATAAGACAAAGAGGAGTGAGAACAATCCTCATTGTTCCAGATTGGCCACGGAGGACCTGGTATCCGGATCTGCAGGAAATGCTCACAGAAGATCCGTGGTCTCTTCCTCTAAGACAGGACCTGTTGCAGCAGGGGCCCTGTCTGCTCCAAGACTTACCGTGGCTGCGTTTGACGGCATGGCGGTTGAACGCCGGATCCTAACAGAGAAAGGCATTCCGGTTGAGGTCATCCCCACGCTGATAAAGGCTAGGAAGGATGTAACGTCAAAACATTATCACCGTATATGGCGAAAATATGTTTCTTGGTGTGAGGCCAGGAATGCTCCTACGGAAGAATTCCATCTGGGTCGTTTCCTTCACTTCCTACAAACTGGAGTGAATTTGGGCCTAAAATTAGGCTCTATTAATGTCCAGATTTCGGCCTTATCCATTTTCTTTCAAAAAGAATTGGCTTCTCTTCCAGAAATTCAGACTTTTGTGAAAGGAGTGCTGCATATTCAGCCTCCTTTTGTGCCTCCGGTGGCACCTTGGGACCTTAGCGTGGTGTTAAGTTTTCTAAAATCACACTGGTTTGAACCACTTAAAACGGTGGAGTTGAAATATCTCACGTGGAAGGTGGTCATGTTGTTAGCCTTGGCTTCGGCTAGGCGAGTTTCGGATTTGGCGGCTTTATCACATAAAAGCCCATATCTGGTTTTCCATATGGATAGAGCGGAGTTGCGGACCCGTCCTCAATTCCTACCTAAGGTGGTCTCATCCTTTCATATGAACCAACCTATTGTGGTGCCTGTGGCTACGCGTAACTTGGAGGATTCCGAGTTACTTGATGTGGTCAGGGCTTTGAAAATTTACGTGGCCAGGACGGCTGGAGTCAGGAAAACTGAAGCGCTGTTTGTCCTGTATGCAACCAACAAGATTGGTGCCCCTGCTTCAAAGCAGACCATTGCTCGCTGGATTTGTAACACGATTCAGCAAGCGCATTCTACGGCTGGATTGCCGTTACCGAAATCGGTCAAGGCCCATTCCACCAGGAAAGTGGGCTCTTCTTGGGCGGCTGCCCGAGGGGTCTCGGCACTACAGCTGTGTCGAGCTGCTACTTGGTCGGGTTCAAACACCTTTGCAAAATACTATAAGTTTGATACCCTGGCTGAGGAGGACCTCATGTTTGCTCATTCGGTGCTGCAGAGTCATCCGCACTCTCCCGCCCGTTTGGGAGCTTTGGTATAATCCCCATGGTCCTTACGGAGTTCCCAGCATCCTCTAGGACGTTAGAGAAAATAAGATTTTAAACCTACCGGTAAATCTTTTTCTCGTAGTCCGTAGAGGATGCTGGGCGCCCGTCCCAAGTGCGGACTACTTCTGCAATACTTGTATATAGTTATTGCTTCAATAAGGGTTATGTTATAGTTGCATCGGTCCTGCACTGATGCTATGTTGTTTTTTCATACTGATAACTGGGTACTTTATCACAAGTTATACGGTGTGATTGGTGTGGCTGGTATGAATCTTGCCCTGGATTAACAATATCCTTTCCTCGTACTGTCCGTCTCCTCTGGGCACAGTTTCTCTAACTGAGGTCTGGAGGAGGGGCATAGAGGGAGGAGCCAGTGCACACCCAGAACTGAAGTCTTTCTTAAAGTGCCCATGTCTCCTGCGGAGCCCATCTATCCCCATGGTCCTTACGGAGTCCCCAGCATCCTCTACGGACTACGAGAAAAAGATTTACCGGTAGGTATAAAATCCTTTCTCTGACGTCCTAGTGGATGCTGGGACTTCCGTAAGGACCATGGGGAATAGCGGCTCCGCAGGAGACTGGGCACAAAAAAGTAAAAGCTTTAGACTAGCTGGTGTGCACTGGCTCCTCCCCCTATGACCCTCCTCCAAGCCTCAGTTAGATTTTTGTGCCCGAACAAGAAGGGTGCAAGCTAGGTGGCTCTCCTGAGCTGCTTAGAAGTAAAAGTTTAAATAGGTTTTTTATTTTCAGTGAGTCCTGCTGGCAACAGGCTCACTGTATCGTGGGACTAAGGGGAGAAGAAGCGAACTCACCTGACTGCAGAGTGGATTGGGCTTCTTGGCTACTGGACATTAGCTCCAGAGGGACGATCACAGGTTCAGCCTGGATGGGTCCCGGAGCCGCGCCGCCGGCCCCCTTACAGAGCCAGAAGAGCGAAGAGGTCCGGAGAAAGCGGCGGCAGAAGACGTTCCTGTCTTCAAATAAGGTAGCGCACAGCACTGCAGCTGTGCGCCATTGCGCTCAGCACACTTCACACTCCGGTCACTGAGGGTGCAGGGCGCTGGGGGGGAGCGCCCTGAGACGCAATGAAAATGATATAAAAACCTTATATGGCTAAATAAAATGCATCACATATAGCTCCTGGGCTATATGGATGCATTTATCCCCTGCCAGTTTCCTGAAAAAAGCGGGAGAAAAGGCCGCCGTGAAGGGGGCGGAGCCTTTCTCCTCAGCACACAAGCGCCATTTTCTTTCACAGCTCCGCTGGAAGGACGGCTCCCTGACTCTCCCCTGCAGTCCTGCACTACAGAAACAGGGTAAAACAGAGAGGGGGGCACTATTGGCAGCTAATATATAAATACAGCAGCTATAACAGGGAGTAACACTTATATAAGGTTATCCCTGTATATATATAGCGCTCTGGTGTGTGCTGGCAAACTCTCCCTCTGTCTCCCCAAAGGGCTAGTGGGGTCCTGTCCTCTATCAGAGCATTCCCTGTGTGTGTGCTGGGTGTCGGTACGATTGTGTCGACATGTATGAGGAGGAAAATGATGTGGAAGCAGAGCAATTGCCTGTGTTAGTGATGTCACCCCCTAGGGAGTCGACACCTGACTGGATGGTAGTAATTAAAGAATTACGTGACAATGTCAGCACTTTGCAAAAAACTGTTGACGACATGAGACAGCCGACAAATCAATTAGTGCCTGTTCAGGCGTCTCAGACACCGTCAGGGGCGTTAAAACGCCCGTTACCTCAGATGGTCGACACAGACCCTGACACGGATACTGAATCCAGTGTCGACGGTGACGAGACAAACGTAATGTCCAGTAGGGCCACACGTTACATGATCACGGCAATGAAGGAGGCATTGAACATTTCTGACACTACAAGTACCACAAAAAAGGGTATTATGTGGGGTGTGAAAAAACTACCAGTGGTTTTTCCTGAGTCAGATGAATTAAATGAGGTGTGTGATAAAGCGTGGGTTTCCCCCGATAAAAAACTGCTGATTTCTAATAAATTATTGGCACTATACCCTTTCCCGCCAGAGGTTAGGGCACGTTGGGAAACACCCACTAGGGTAGATAAGGCGCTCACACGCTTATCAAAACAAGTGGCGTTACCGTCTCCTGATACGGCCGCTCTCAAGGAACCAGCTGATAGAAGGCTGGAAAATATCTTAAAAGGTATATACACACATACCGGTGTTATACTGCGACCAGCGATCGCCTCAGCCTGGATGTGCAGCGCTGGAGTGGCTTGGTCGGATTCCCTGACTGAAAATATTGATACCCTGGATAGGGACAGTATATTATTAACTATAGAGCATTTAAAGGATGCATTACTATATATGCGAGATGCACAGAGGGATATTTGCACCCTGGCATCTAGAGTAAGTGCGATGTCCATTTCTGCCAGAAGAACGTTATGGACGCGACAGTGGTCAGGTGATGCGGATTCCAAACGACATATGGAAGTATTGCCGTATAAAGGGGAGGAGTTATTTGGGGTCGGTCTATCGGACCTGGTGGCCACAGCAACGGCTGGAAAATCCACCTTTTTACCCCAGGTCACCTCTCAGCAGAAAAAGACACCGTCTTTTCAAACCCAGTCCTTTCGTCCCTATAAGGGCAAGAGGGAAAAAGGCCGCTCGTTCCTGCCCCGGGGCAGAGGAAGGGGAAAAAGACTGCACCATGCAGCCTCTTCCCAGGAGCAGAAGCCCTCCCCCGCTTCTGCCAAGTCCTCAGCATGACGCTGGGGCTCTGCAAGCAGACTCGGGTACGGTGGGGGGCCGTCTCAAGAATTTCAGCGCGCAGTGGGCTCACTCGCAAGTGGACCCCTGGATCCTGCAGGTAGTATCACAGGGGTACAAATTGGAATTCGAGACGTCTCCCCCTCGCCGGTTCCTGAAGTCTGCTCTACCAACGTCTCCCTCCGACAGGGAGGCAGTATTGGAAGCTATTCACAAGCTGTATTCCCAGCAGGTGATAATCAAGGTACCCCTCCTGCAACAGGAAAAGGGGTATTATTCCACGCTGTTTGTGGTACCGAAGCCGGATGGCTCGGTGAGACCAATTTTAAATCTAAAATCTTTGAACACTTACATAAAAAGGTTCAAATTCAAGATGGAGTCACTCAGAGCAGTGATAGCGAACCTGGAAGAAGGGGACTATATGGTATCTCTAGACATCAAGGATGCTTATCTCCATGTCCCAATCTACCCTTCTCACCAAGGGTACCTCAGGTTTGTGATACAAAACTGTCATTATCAGTTTCAGACGCTGCCGTTTGGATTGTCCACGGCACCACGGGTCTTTACCAAGGTAATGGCCGAAATTATGATTCTTCTTCGAAGAAAAGGCGTATTAATTATCCCTTACTTGGACGATCTCCTGATAAGGGCAAGGTCCAGGGAACAGTTAGAGGTCGGAGTAGCACTATCTCAGGTAGTGCTACGTCAGCACGGGTGGATTCTAAATATCCCAAAATCACAGCTGATTCCAACAACACGTCTACTGTTCCTAGGGATGATTCTGGACACAGTCCAGAAAAAGGTGTTTCTCCCGGAGGAGAAGGCCAGGGAGTTATCCGAGCTAGTCAGGAACCTCCTAAAACCAGGACAAGTGTCAGTGCATCAGTGCACGAGAGTCCTGGGAAAAATGGTGGCTTCTTACGAAGCGATTCCATTCGGAAGATTCCATGCAAGAACTTTTCAGTGGGATCTGCTGGACAAATGGTCCGGATCGCATCTTCAGATGCATCAGCGGATAACCCTATCTCCAAGGACAAGGGTATCTCTCCTGTGGTGGTTACAGAAGGCTCATCTTCTAGAGGGCCGCAGATTCGGCATTCAGGATTGGATGCTGGTAACCACGGATGCCAGCCTGAGAGGCTGGGGAGCAGTCACACAGGGATGAAATTTCCAGGGCTTGTGGTCAAGCATGGAAACGTCTCTTCACATAAATATCCTAGAGCTAAGGGCCATTTACAGTGCCCTAAGTCAAGCAAGGCCTCTGCTTCAGGGTCAACCGGTATTGATCCAGTCGGACAACATCACGGCTGTCGCCCACGTAAACAGACAGGGCGGCACAAGAAGCAGGAGGGCAATGGCAGAAGCTGCAAGGGTTCTCCGCTGGGCGGAAAATCATGTGATAGCACTGTCAGCAGTGTTCATTCCGGGAGTGGACAACTGGGAAGCAGACTTCCTCAGCAGACACGACCTCCACCCGGGGGAGTGGGGACTTCATCCAGAAGTCTTCCAAGTGATTGTAAACCGTTGGGAAAAACCAAAGGTGGACATGATGGCGTCCCGTCTCAACAAGAAACTGGACAGATATTGCGCCAGGTCAAGGGACCCTCAGGCAATAGCGGTGGACGCTCTGGTAACTCCGTGGGTTTTCCAGTCGGTATATGTGTTCCCTCCTCTTCCTCTCATACCAAAAGTACTGAGAATCATAAGAAGGAGAGGAGTAAGAACGATACTCGTGGCTCCGGATTGGCCAAGAAGAACTTGGTACCCGGAGCTGCAAGAGATGCTCACGGAGGACCCGTGGCCTCTACCTCTAAGGAAGGACCTGCTCCAGCAGGGACCTTGTCTGTTCCAAGACTTGCCGCGGCTGCGTTTGACGGCATGGCGGTTGAACGCCGGATCCTGAAGGAAAAAGTCATTCCAGATGAAGTCATCCCTACCCTGATCAAGGCCAGGAAGGATGTAACTGCAAAACATTATCATCGCATTTGGCGAAAATATGTTGCGTGGTGTGAGGCCAAGAAGGCCCCTACGGAGGAATTTCAACTGGGTCGTTTCCTACATTTCCTGCAAGCAGGATGGTCTATGGGCCTAAAATTAGGATCCATTAAGGTTCAAATTTCGGCCCTGTCGATCTTCTTCCAGAAAGAACTGGCTTCAGTGCCTGAAGTTCAGACGTTTGTCAAAGGGGTACTGCATATACAGCCTCCTTTTGTGCCTCCAGTGGCACCTTGGGATCTCAATGTAGTTTTTGGGTTCCTAAAATCACATTGGTTTGAACCACTTGCCACAGTGGATTTGAAATATCTCACATGGAAAGTGGTAATGCTGTTGGCCCTGGCTTCAGCCAGGCGCGTATCAGAATTGGCGGCTTTATCCTATAAAAGCCCTTACCTGATATTTCATTCGGATAGGGCGGAATTGAGGACTCGTCCTCAATTTCTCCCTAAGGTGGTTTCAGCGTTTCACATGAATCAACCTATTGTGGTACCTGTGGCTACTAGGGACTTGGAGGACTCCAAGTTGCTGGACGTAGTCAAGGCCCTGAAAATATGTTTCCAGGACGGCTGGAGTCAGAAAATCTGACTCGCTGTTTATACTGTATGCACCCAACAAGCTGGGTGCTCCTGCTTCTAAGCAGACGATTGCTCGTTGGATTTGTAGTACAATTCAACTTGCACATTCTGTGGCAGGCCTGCCACAGCCAAAATCTGTAAAAGCCCATTCCACAAGGAAGGTGGGCTCATCTTGGGCGGCTGCCCGAGGGGTCTCGGCTTTACAACTTTGCCGAGCAGCTACTTGGTCAGGGGCAAACACGTTTGCTAAATTCTACAAATTTGATACCCTGGCTGAGGAGGACCTGGAGTTCTCTCATTCGGTGCTGCAGAGTCATCCGCACTCTCCCGCCCGTTTGGGAGCTTTGGTATAATCCCCATGGTCCTTACGGAAGTCCCAGCATCCACTAGGACGTCAGAGAAAATAAGAATTTACTTACCGATAATTCTATTTCTCATAGTCCGTAGTGGATGCTGGGCGCCCATCCCAAGTGCGGATTGTCTGCAATACTTGTATATAGTTATTGTTACAAACAAATCGGGTTGTTTATTGTTGGAAGCCATCTTTTCAGAGGCTCCTACGGTTATCATACTGTTAACTGGGTTCAGATCACGAGTTGTACGGTTTGATTGGTGTGGCTGGTATGAGTCTTACCCGGGATTCAAGATCCTTCCTTATTATGTACGCTCGTCCGGGCACAGTATCTTAACTGAGGCTTGGAGGAGGGTCATAGGGGGAGGAGCCAGTGCACACCAGCTAGTCTAAAGCTTTTACTTTTTTGTGCCCAGTCTCCTGCGGAGCCGCTATTCCCCATGGTCCTTACGGAAGTCCCAGCATCCACTACGGACTATGAGAATTAGAATTATCGGTAAGTAAATTCTTATTTTTTTTTATTTCCTTCTCTCAAAGTATGTCCGTCTCCTCGGGCACACTTTCCTAGACTGAGTCTGGTAGGAGGGGCATAGAGGGAGGAGCTATCCCACACCATCAAATTCTTAAAGTGCCCATGGCTCCTAGTGGACCCGCCTATACCCCATGATACTAAATGGATCCCCAGTATCTCTATGGACTACGATAAAAGGATTTACCGGTGGGTAATTAAAATCCTATTTGTAGTAACATTTATATTTTGCATACTATAAAATTATACAGAGCAGCTGATTGGTTGCCATCCACTGTCTCACTTCTCCACTCTTATTACTGCTTCATACATTTACCCCTTTGGGGTATTTTCAATTAGCGTCGGATCCATTCCGACATGCATTTGTCGGAATGGATCCGACAACCCCTATTCAAATCTCATCTTAATTTTACTTTTTCAAGTCGAATTGAGATGAGTGACCCAGAGGAGGAGGAGGGGGAGGGGGTGGGACAGTCGCGTGGAGACCAGCGGGGGACAGTTGCCGGCAGACGGAGGAGATCAGCGCTAACAGTAGCGCTGCAGGAGGATGTCACACAGCCGCCCGACCTCACGGCAGTGTCCACCCGGCTCCAGCAAGCGTGACCTCAGTTTCTGGAGCCGTCAGTTTTGGCCCCGTTTTCGACACAAGCACGTGGATCGGCAGCTATTCCGCCGATCCACGTGCTTTTCGACAAGTCGAATTCATCGACTTGTCGAAAAATGTTGGGATATATTGAATAGGTCGAATCACGATTCGACCTTAAAAAGTAGAAAACTTGTCTTTTCGACAGATGGCAGCTTTCGACTTTAATTGAATATACCCTTTATCTCTCACTATTTTATCTCTCAAAGCTTTGATAAATACTCCTTTTGGTGTTTATTACTAATAATATTTGTCTTTTTATTTGTATACTAGTAAGTATTTTAAATATGACTTTGCTTTGGCAGTGTGTAACATGATTCTAAACTTGCCTCCTGAAATTTTTGTTTTACATATTACATCGGATTCTTATCTCTCTTTACACTTTGTAAACATTTTCATAACCTATTTAAACAGAGCTGTCATGTACACGCTAATAACATTTTATGTGTGAAGGATACACATGGGCTACAACACTGACAGAAACTACATTACAGATAAGGACAAACACCCTATATTTGGCTGCTATCACTAAGTGCTAGTTTATACACTTATTTGTCTTCTCTGAGCCAAGTTTGTAAAATGTCCGATTTTGCTGCAAAAGTCTGACATTTTGCAAACCCGGCCAATATAATGGCATCCGAGTACATGCAAAGTCTGATGTTTTTTTACTTTTAAATAGAGCGGCCGTCCAAATGTCTGAGCCAGAGGTTTTGCCCGTGTTAAACATGCAACTTGCCAATGTAATGGTGTCCAAGTTTGGAAATCTCACAAAAAACAGCTCCACAATGTCAGACAAAAGTAGACCTGTTTTTTGTTTTTTTTGTGTTGGGGGGGGGGGGGGGGGGGGAGCGAGTTGTATTTGACAGTCAATTACAAGTGCACTTACAATTACAGTCAATTACAGCACACTTTTAACAGATAAACATTTGTAAAAAAAAATTCTAACCTTAAAAACAAAGACGTTGATCTTTCAAAATAGTCAGTGTTCTGTACATGTCATTATTGGAAATTTGCTAATTTTCCACCGGAAAATGCGTCTGATTCACAGACAGATGTATTAGCACGCACACGCAGCTTTTGCTGGTTATAGACTGAATAAAACCAGTGGCGCAGACAGAAGGAACATGCAAAATAATATCAACAATCACAACCTGATTAGCTCATTTGGGAATGCCAATGTTGTTTTGTTAGTGAATATATCCATTCTCGATATTGACCTCAAAAGAGAAAATAATTGATAGTGCAAAACCGTTTATTAACAAAAGGAATCCCAATTTTTTATTAAGTCCCACTCACATGAAGGGACTTTATCATCGCATGTAATAGAATTCCACAGTGCAGCCAAGATCGTGCGTCTTTCCCGTATTCCGTTAGGTCAATACCTCGGGAGAAATATCATTAGTGCAACACTGTGAGATATTTCTTAAAAACAGTTTTAATCTTTAAAAAACACACTCACATTGCACATAAAAAATATCAGCATATAGAGACATGGGTTTTTTTTCTCACAAACAGCAGAAATGAATCCCAGAAGAAAAGTCCTGGAAGTCCACACCGATGTAAAGAGTCCCAAGTGAACCCCTCCGAGAGGTATTGACCTAACGGAATACGGGAAAGACGCACGATCTTGGCTGCACTGTGGAATTCTATTACATGCGATGATAAAGTCCCTTCATGTGAGTGGGACTTAATAAAAAATTGGGATTCCTTTTGTTATTAAACGGTGTTGCACTATCAATTATTTTCTCTTTTGAGGTCAATATCGAGAATGGATATATTCACTAACAAAACAACATTGGCATTCCCAAATGAGCTAATCAGGTTGTGATTGTTGATATTATTTTGCATGTTCCTTCTGTCTGCGCCACTGGTTTTATTCAGTCTATAT
Source organism: Pseudophryne corroboree (assembly GCF_028390025.1). NCBI lineage: Eukaryota > Metazoa > Chordata > Amphibia > Anura > Myobatrachidae > Pseudophryne > Pseudophryne corroboree. The sequence continues at coordinate 429,188,851 of NC_086449.1, read as the reverse complement.
CTTTGCACTTGTTTCTTTGGGTTTTGGTGAAATCCCTTTTGTGTAAAACTGGGCTGCACTCAGAGTGTTTATTGCGCAAAAAATTGGTTATTTCTATTCTACAGCTTTTGCTGGTTGATATGCAGCATGCCTATATTCTGTGTGTAATAGCAATATCTGCATACAAAATGTTATGCTAGTGTTTTCCTGCCAAACACTGTAACATAATTTGGTATGCCAATACTGTCGCTATTACACACAGAATATAGGCATGCCGCATACCATTCTAATCGGCAAAAGCTGCCTGTGTCCTAATACATCCCTTTGTGAATAAGACGCATTTCCCTGTTAAAATTTGCAGAAACACTCACTTTGCGTCTGTTTAGCCTGGCTGCAGCAAGGATGTACTGTAGGTACATGAATGTAAATGAACATTATAATAAGCCATGTTAGGTCAAATGTGACCACTAAATCCTGTTCTTACATGTGTTTTAGTACCAGATTCCCTTAATATACCCCCTAAATACAGTAGTGTATGTAATTAAAACATATTAGCACCTAAATCATTTTAAGACTTTTTGAAATTAAATAATGATTTAGAAACAATCCACAAACACACTTTTCGGGAAACCACTTTGTGTCAAAAGCTGGGTACACACTGACACGGCAGGGATTTATTCCGACATTGGAACGAATCCCTGTCAGCCCGATTTGCACCTACCGACTGGGGCGACTTTAATGAAGGACGGAATGACCATGTTCCGTCCTTCATTAAAATAACCGAGGACGCTAGCGACGGACACTTGGTTTGATGTGCAGTACACACTGGGCGATGTAAGCGATATGTCGCTCCAAAATTGTGTTTTGGAGCGACATAGCTGCAGTGTGTACCCAGCTTAACAAACACATTCCAAAAAAATCAGAGGGAAACAGATGAGAAAAAAAACAATTTTTTTTTTTGAGGGGATGCGGAAGGCCCTCAATCTCTCCCTGCCCCCCACTCCCCCACGTACAGACACTACGCCTTGGGGGAGTCACTGGCGACGCACTTGGTGTGCTGGATTGGAGGGAGCTTCAGGCACATCTTTTTGTGACATCAGCTCCCACTGCAGGACAACTATCACCTACGTTTGCTTCTGGATGACCTGCGTGTACTCCCCAGTCACCTGCAGTTGCTACCTGTAACCGCTCACGTGTCACGTGGGTCAGTTCCTGCAGATGACCATTTGCCTCGCCGGCCACCTGGATGTGGGTGCTCCCAAAAATGGTGGAGGGGCAGGGAGAGTTCATCCATACTTGGAGCACTTGCCTGTGTGCTGGGCGGTGGTGTTTGCTGTGGCGGTGGCACATATGGTGTAGGCTCCATGGGAGCAAGGATGGTGGTGGTATCATCCTACTTCTCTTCCGCTGATAAATATGTAACCAGGTTTGGAAGTGGCGGGGGGAGTGGCTATGCTGTGAGCACGATAAGGACCTACAAAGGAACAAAAAAAAACCCACTTGTAATGGAGAATAAATACAACCTACACTAATTTGGTACACCTACCAATGCACATGCTTAAAGATCCATGCTAGCGGACATAAAATGTAAACAGGGATACAAAATCTGTTTTCAGGGGGCCTTTTATTTGAAAATCTACTTCACATATCAATTTAAAGTAGGCTGCGGTTGTGTCCAAATTGATTAATGTTATGGTTGCAGGCCTTGATATGTGTGTAGTGTGTGTGTGTGTGTGTGTGTGTGTGTGTGTGTGTGTGTGTGTGTGTGTGTGTTATTTGAAAACACATCAGCCTCCTCTGTGTCTATCTCTTGCCACCGCCTCTTTGGTGGAGCCGTACACTGGCGCACAGCAGCTGCGTTGGGGGAAAAAACACATTTGGGTCATGTGGCAAATGTATTGTTATTTAAAAAAAAATTCATGATGCATTCTACAGTAAACATAATTCCTTATATAATGTACAAATGGCCTTCCCAATACAAAAAGACTTGTTAAAATGTTTGAATCGACACAAAGGGGGTAAGTCAGACCTGATCGTAGCAGCAAATTTGTTAGCAGTTGGGCAAAACCATGGCCCTCATTCCGAGTTGTTCGCTCGTTATTTTTCATCGCATCGCAGCGATTTTCCGCAAACTGTGCATGCGCAATGTTCGCACTGCGGCTGCGCCAAGTAAATTTGCTAAGAAGTTTGGTATTTTACTCACGGCATTACAAGGTTTTTTCTTCGTTCTGGTGATCGTAGTGTGATTGACAGGAAGTGGGTGTTTCTGGGCGGAAACTGGCCATTTTATGGAAGTGTGTGAAAAAACGCTGCCGTTTCTGGGAAAAACGCGGGAGTGGCTGGAGAAACGGGGGAGTGTCTGGGCGAACGGTGGGTGTGTTTGTGACGTCAAACCAGGAACAAAACTGACTGAACTGATCGCAGTGGCAGAGTAAGTGTCGAGCTACTCAGAAACTGCTTAGAAATTTCTATTCGCAATTTTGAGAATCTTTCGTTCGCAATTCTGCTAAGCTAAGATTCACTCCCAGTAGGCTAAAAGCAGCTTGCGAGCGAACAACTCGGAATGAGGGCCCATGTGCACTGCAGGTGTGGCAGATATAACATTAGCAGAGAGAGTTAGATTTGGGTGGGTTATTTTGTTTCTGTGCAGAGTAAATACTGCCTGCTTTATTTTTACACTGCAATTTAGATTTTAGTTTGGACACACCGCACCCAAATCTAACTCTTTCTGCACATGTTATATCTGCCTCCCCTGCAGTGCACATGGTTTTGCCCAACTGCTAACAAAATTCCTGCTGCGATCAACTTGGAATTACCCCCATGGTTTTGCCCAACTGCTAACAAATTTGCTGATACGATCAGGTTTGAATTACCCCCATAGCACACATTACCAAATGGCCCATACTTACTCTGCTCAGGATGGTACACAGTTATACTTTAATAAATATAACATTTACATTAATTACATACACAAACTTCTAACCACTTCAGGGATATTGCCACTTACCAAATGCAAACATTTATGCGTACTTTATAGGACTACAAAAAGTTTGCAATATTATATTTAATCCAAAACAATTATGTGAAATACTGTATATAAATTTATCTGTAAAGAGATTTTTTTTTTAAATCGCACTTGCCACTGATTTAGGTTGTTACAGTTTAAAGGGAACAATTTTTCATTTATTTACCAGGACAAGGTGGGACGCTGGTCGGTCCGTGTCCACTACATGCACTCTTGGGAGCACCTCCGTAGGAACTGTTTGCTTCAACTCCTCCTCGAACTCCGTGTAATAGACCGGTGCAGATCGTCCTACTCCTATCCTGCAACCCTTGTGGCGCTCCTCAGCCATCTCTGCCTCAGGACACGTGTGATGTGTCCATACATCCTCTTCATGCTCCTGAGGTCCGATGGCAGGAGCTGACTGCGTTTACTGCATCCAGGACTGAACTCCACATGGCCACCTTCTGGGACGCAGGGGTCCTATATGCCTGGGCACCCAGCAGGCATGTGAACACCTGCCCCATGGAATGGACCAGAATGCAGTTTTCATCATAAGAAAACCGGACATACGCCCTGACCTGGTCTTGCCAGGTTCAGATGCAGCAGACTCTTAATCACTGTCCTCATCACCACTCTCCAGCACCTCCTCCTCCTCACGCTCTTTATGCTCTGTGTCAAACACAGGCTGTGCTGGGACATAGCTTCCTCCTCCTCTCACTGCCCATTCTCAAGGATGCCATGCCTGCTCCAACTCTCTGGTAAACCTCTCCAAACAAATCACCAACCTCCCTCTCTCACTATCACAAACCACCACGGTCACCTCTCCAAAACTCCTACTACCTTTCAAAGGACAAAATGGTGGACTGGGTTTTATAGAAGGTGTGTGATTCTTCAATCTTGGGACTTTTGAGTGCCAATGTGTGACTATCTCTTACACTGTGCAACTGTTCTAGTAAAATCTGCATTTCGTTGGTCTGAAAAAATGTGCGTTTCCTGGTCTTCAAATCCCGCAAGAAGTCTGATCCAATTTGCATTGTGAGCGCAAAAGACGCTTGACATTACATTGTTCATATTGCGTAAAAAAGTCGCACATTATAATGTCCAAGTTTGTCCGTCGTTTTCCCGGAAGTTTAAAATCTGCTCCCATCCAGGCCCATGTGTCAGTGTGTCTCTTTATTAGGCATTGCATATATGTTGCATTACTGACAAACTAGTACCCAATGAAATAAACTAATCCACCAGTAGCACCTTTTAGGTAGGTTTGGAGAAACTACACTGCCTTCATCTATACTTACATCTTTAAACCTACATACAAGTACCTGTAAATGTAAACAAGCTGGTGGGATGGATGATCATTAATAGAGCTGAAGATTGAAAGCAATAGACTGGTTCACTGGTGTGCAGTACTCCTAGAAAGCCCATACATCAGCACATTATTGTCTTCTGTCCCTAGGGGCATGGAGAAAAGGTATGCATCCAGTCAGCAATTGGACACAAGTACAAGAATGCAAGTTTACAACACTATCCCAGTAAACTAGGGTCTATGGCTAAATTTAGGTAGGGTGCACCAGGAACTAGTGACTGATCCTAAATATGTCATGTAGGCAGATGTTAAATATAAAATAAATTCCATTTACAGCATATATGGGATCATGAATAAGTGATAAAGATAACAGAAATCACAGATGAGAAGTGTGGCCATATAAAGTCACAATACTGTGGCCTAGTACCTGCAATTCAGGTCACAGAAATACTTGCGGTAGGAGTATGTTATTTTATAATACAAGCATTTTAACACTGGAGTTATAAAGGCAGATCTAAGCAGTATCCGGATGATGGACAGTGTCTAGTTAGACAGTCAATAGATACACCATGGGCGGTGTATTCTTTTCACCCCTTTCCACACCTGTTCTGTTTCTGCCCTTTGGGACATGGTACAGGTTGAGTATCCCTTATCCAAAATGCTTGGGACCAGAGGTATTTTGGATATCGGATTTTTCCGTATTTTGGAATAATTGCATACTATAATGAGATATCATGGCGATGGGACCTAAATCTAAGCACAGAATGTATTTATGTTTCATATACACCTTATACACACAGCCTGAAGGTCATTTTAGCCAATATTTTTTATAACTTTGTGCATTAAACAAAGTGTGTGTACATTCACACAATTCACTTATGTTTCATATACACCTTATACACACAGCCTGAAGGTCATTTAATACAATATTTATAATAACTTTGTGTATTAAACAAAGTTTGTGTACATTGAGCCATCAGAAAACAAAGGTTTCACTATCTCACTCTCACTCAAAAAAGTCCGTATTTCGGAATATTCCGTATTTCGGAATATTTGGATATGGGATACTCAACCTGTATCATTCTTTCAGCTTGCTGCCCTTGGAGTAGCGAGGCACCCAACCCTTTACACGGCTAAACCTGATTACTGTGGGCACAATATGCACGATAACGGGGATCATTTTAGACAGGAGATTGGGCGTGATGTATCATTTCAATTCCACCCCATATGTTGGACAGACATTAGGTCGACAGGGTCAAAAGGTAGACAGTACAAAAGGGCGACATGAAAATGGTCGACATAAAAAAGTAGTTTTTTTTTCTTTCTTTTTTTGGACTATTTCATATCTTCTCTATCCATGTCGGCATAGAGTTGGTTACAAACATTGTGGCGAGCGCAGCGAGCCCTGCAAGGGTATGCCTTTATACAACTGGGGGGCCCAGATCAAAAAACTATCCAAACTAACCACAAAAATGCAAAAAAAGGCGTTGACCATTTTCATGTCGACCTTTTGTACTACTTTTTTCATGTCGACCTTTTCTGACCGTCAGCCTTCTGACCTTGTTGACCTATTGTCTATCTAACATGTGGTGACTATCTATTGACTAACTAACTAGACACTACCTCTCATCCCACACCCGATCAAAGCAATAGTATCAGAATTTATGTAGAAAAGGTATATTGATACAGGTATTTACAGGAGGAATATACATATTATAATCTCTTGCATTTTATACAACTGTCTATTGTTTTAAAGCTGCCCCAATACACACACACATCAATTTCTCAATATAAAATTGAGGCACAAATTATTTTTGATCAGTTTGTCCGTTAAAAAATGAGAGCTGCTTTATACACATTACAAATAAGCAATGTAGGATATTTGCAGGATCCAAGACTGCAAAGATCATTTAGTGGTTTGGACATATACTGTAAGCAATTTGCTAGGAGCCCAAACATTTCAGTCAGCATGCTCTGATTATATCATTATCTAACCGCAGAATGGCATTGTCAGGCCAGAGCTGGTCAAAACACTTTGGTTTTATTTTGTATAAGCACGGGCTGGGGAATTGTACTTCATTGTGTTGTTTGACTATAGCACACATACAGCTGTGATGTTACTCAGTTTACCCATTACACACAAAGGGTTCTTTTACACCTTCCATATTATACATCTTTATACACAGGGTGTATAACAAGGAAGGTGTAAAAAAAAAACCTAATGTGGACACATCTCACTGTTTTGGGGTGTCGAGAGGTTTCATCAATTAAGCTGAAGATATAGTGATAAATATTGAATAACCGGATTTCATTCTTATTCCCCTGTTTGTTGAAGCATCTGGGACAATCTATACCTGAATGTAATGGCGCTTATGGACCACTCTTGTGTTCAGTATATGCTAATCAAGAATTGGTGCTCGTGAGTTGGGATTGAGCTGCAGTTAGCGGGCACAAGTTACTCCATTTGTTCCATATCACTGTACTCATTACATACATTTAGGGTTTTATGAAAGGTTATATATCTATAGTTAGCTGCATCTGTAATCTATGAATAATGAGAGCCCTCCTAGTTACTTATGCAAACTACATGGGCAACATCAATATTCAATTGCTTTTCAGAGTGATATGATGGGATAGAGGAGAAGTGATAAAGCAGTTATAAAGAAGTGATAAGTGGAAGGTGATAACGCACCAGCCAGTCATTACAGGTTTGAAAAATGACAGTTTGGAGCTGATTGGCTGGTGTGTTATCACCTTCCACTTATCACTTCTTTATCACTTCTCCAGGCTTAATACATATGCCCCGGATATGAGGATTTATTAAAAATAAAAATAAAACAGTGATGTATTATATATGTAAAGTTTACAGTAGTGAATAACATATTGATCAGCCATGGGGCATACTTATTAAGCAGGACCCAGTCACTGGGCTAGTCTCTCCCAGAAAACGGGGGCAACACACTTCCATTTCTGGGAACGCTGCCCAGCTCCGACCTCGAACCCCAACCTCCTGTCTCTGCGAATTACATCTAGTATATAGAAGGGATAATTTAAAAAAATAATTATCCCTATTTAGAGGTACATTGAAAAAGATAAAAGGTTATTCTTTGTACGTAGTCCCCTTGGATACAAACTGACAAATGTTGTAGTTTTTCTTGGTATGAGCACGTGCATGCACACTGTGAGATATTGACTATCTCTGACTTGCCAGCACAGTCTATTTTTTTCTTGCGATACCGACCCCACGGGAGCGCACATCGGTATCGCAAGCTGTGTACACACAGTGCGATATTGACTAACTTTTCCTTACGATTTTGACTATATACTCAAAATCGTAAGCATACATCGCACCGTGTGTATGCACCTTTAGCTGCACAGTTTGGTGAAATTATACAGTAGTACATTCGTCCAGCATGTACTGTTCATGTTGGTAAAGCGGTTATTTACAAAAATTCAAATAAAAAAATATGTATGAGTGGGGCTCAACCTTGATTTTTTTTTTCATGACTGACCTACTGTACAGACAGCTTATAGTTATCTTTAGTTTCTATAATACTGAGAAGTTTTAATATTTCTCTGACGTCCTAGTGGATGCTGGGTACTCCGCAAGGACCATGGGGAATATACGGGCTCCGCAGGAGACTGGGCACTACATCTGGTGTGCACTGGCTCCTCCCTCTATGCCCCTCCTCCAGACCTCAGTTAGAATCTGTGCCCGGCCAGAGCTGGATGCACTTAGTGGGCTCTCCTGAGTTCACTATAAAGAAAGTATTTGTTAGGTTTTTTATTTTCAGTGAGATCTGCTGGCAACAGACTCACTGCTACGTGGGACTTAGGGGAGAGAAGCAAACCTACCTGCTTGCAGCTAGCTTGTGCTTCTAAGGCTACTGGACACCATTAGCTCCAGAGGGATCAAACACAGGGCCCGACCTCGATCGTCCGTTCCCGGAGCCGCGCCGCCGTCCCCCTTGCAGAGCCAGAAGACGGAAGATACCGTAGAAAATCGGCGGCTGAAGACTCCGGTCTTCAATAAGGTAGCGCACAGCACTGCAGCTGTGCGCCATTGCTCCCACAGCACACCACACGCTCCGGTCACTGGTGGGTGCAGGACGTTGGGGGGGGGGGGCGCCCTGGGCTGCAATTAATATACCTTAAGGTGGCAAACTGCACATAATACAGTTCTAAACTGTATATGTGCCTAATCCCCCGCCATAATTTTCATTAAAAAAGCGGGAGAAGCCCGCCGCTAAAGGGGCGGGGCTATCTTCCTCAGCACAGCCAGCGCCATTTTTTCTTCACAGCTCCGCTGGAAGGACGCTCCCCAGGCTCTCCCTTGCAGTATACACTACAGAAAGGGTAAAAAAGAGAGGGGGGGCACATAAATTTAGGCGCATATTGTGATATAAGCAGCTATTGGGGGAAAATTCACTTGTGTATAGTGTATATCCCTCTGTTATATAGCGCTCTGGTGTGTGCTGGCATACTCTCTCTCTGTCTCCCCAAAGGACTTTGTGGGGTCCTGTCCTCAGTCAGAGCATTCCCTGTGTGTGTGTGCGGTGTGTCGGTACGGCTGTGTCGACATGTTTGATGAGGACGCTTACGTGGAGGCGGAGCAGGTGCCGATAAGTGTGATGTCGCCCCCTGCGGGGCCGACACCTGAGTGGATGGATATGTGGAAGGTATTAACCGACAGTGTCAACTCCTTGCATAAAAGGTTTGATGACGCAGCTTTGGGACAGCCGGCATCTCAGCCCGCGCCTGCCCAGGCATCTCAGAGGCCATCAGGGGCTCAAAAACTCCCGCTACCTCAGATGGCAGACACAGATGTCGACACGGAGTCTGACTCCAGTGTCGACGAGGATGAGACAAATGTACAATCCACAAGGGCCATCCGATGCATGATTACGGCAATGAAAAATGTGTTGCACATTTCTGACATTAACCCGGTTACCACTAAAAAGGGTATTATGTTTGGGGAGAAAAAGCAGCCAGTGACTTTTCCCCCAACTGATGAGTTAAATGAATTGTGTGAAGAAGCGTGGGGTTCCCCAGATAAGAAACTAGTGATTTCTAAGAGGTTACTAATGGCGTACCCTTTCCCGCCAACGGATAGGTTACGCTGGGAGACATCCCCTAAGGTGGACAAGGCGCTCACACGCTTATCAAAAAAGGTGGCACTGCCTTCTCAGGATACGGCCGCCTTAAAGGAGCCTGCAGATAGAAAGCAGGAGGCTATCCTGAAGTCTGTGTATACACACTCAGGTACTATACTAAGACCTGCTATTGCTTCAGCATGGATGTGTAGTGCTGCAGCCGCATGGTCTGATTCCCTGTCTGATAACATTGATTCCCTTGACAGGGACACTATTTTGCTAACCATAGAGCATATTAAAGACGTAGTCTTCTATATGAGGGATGCACAGAGGGACATTTGCCGGCTGGCATCTAGAATTAATGCAATGTCCATTTCTGCCAGGAGAGTATTATGGACTCGGCAGTGGACAGGTGATGCTGATTCTAAAAGGCACATGAAAGTTTTGCCTTATAAGGGTGAGGAATTGTTTGGGGACGGTCTCTCGGACCTCGTATCCACAGCAACAGCTGGGAAGTCGACTTTTTTACCTCAGGTTCCCTCACAGCCTAAGAAAGCACCGTATTATCAAGTACAGTCCTTTCGGCCTCAGAAAGGAAAGCGGGTTAGAGGCGCGTCCTTTCTGCCCAGAGGCAGGGATAGAGGGAAAAAGCTGCACCAGACAGCCAGTTCCCAGGAACATAAATCCTCCCCTGCTTCCACTAAGTCCACCGCATGACGCTGGGGCTCCACATGTGGAGCCAGGTGCGGTGGGGGCCCGTCTCCGGAACTTCAGCGACCAGTGGGTTCGCTCACAGGTGGATCTCTGGGTTCTACAAGTGGTATCTCAGGGATACAAGCTGGAGTTCGAGACGTCTCCCCCTCGCCGTTACCTCAAATCAGCCTTGCCAGCTACTCCCCAGGACAGGGAGGTAGTACTGGCGGCAATTCACATGCTGTACCTCCAGCAGGTGATAATCAAAGTTCCCCTCCTTCAACAGGGACGGGGTTACTATTGCACAATGTTTGTGGTACCGAAACCAGACGGTTCGGTGAGACCCATTCTAAATTTGAAATCCTTGAACACTTATATAAGAAAGTTCAAGTTCAAAATGGAATCGCTCAGGGCGGTTATTGCAAGCCTGTAAGAGGGGGATTATATGGTATCACTGGACATCAAGGATGCTTACCTACATGTCCCCATTTACCCACCTCACCAGGAGTACCTCAGGTTTGTGGTACAGGACTGCCATTACCAATTCCAGACGTTGCCGTTTGGCCTGTCCACGGCACCGAGGGTATTTACCAAGGTAATGGCCGAAATGATGATACTCCTTCGAAAGAAGGGAGTTATAATTATCCCGTACTTGGATGATCTCCTTATAAAGGCAAGGTCCAAGGAGCAGTTGTTGGTCGGAGTAGCACTATCTCAGGAAGTGCTACAACAGCACGGCTGGATTCTGAATATCCCAAAGTCGCAGCTGGTTCCTACGACGCGTCTGCTGTTCTTGGGCATGATTCTGGACACAGAACAGAAGAAGGTGTTTCTCCCGGAGGAGAAGGCCAAGGAGTTGTCATCTCTGGTCAGAGACCTCCTGAAACCAAAACAGGTGTCGGTGCATCACTGCACGCGAGTCCTGGGAAAGATGGTAGCTTCTTACGAAGCAATTCCCTTCGGCAGGTTCCATGCAAGGATCTTTCAGTGGGATCTGTTAGACAAGTGGTCCGGATCGCATCTTCAGATGCATCGGTTAATCACCCTGTCCCCGAGGGCCAGGGTGTCTCTGCTGTGGTGGCTGCAGAGTGCTCATCTTCTCGAGGGCCGCAGATTCGGCATTCAGGACTGGGTCCTGGTGACCACGGATGCAAGCCTCCGAGGTTGGGGGGCAGTCACTCAGGGAAGAAACTTCCAAGGACAATGGTCGAGTCAGGAGACTTCCCTACACATAAATATTCTGGAACTAAGGGCCATTTACAATGCCCTAAGTCAAGCAAAACCCCTGCTTCAAAACCAGCCGGTGCTGATTCAGTCCGACAACATCACGGCGGTCGCCCATGTAAACCGACAGGGCGGCACAAGAAGCAGGATGGCGATGGCAGAAGCCACAAGGATTCTCCGATGGGCGGAGAATCACGTGATAGCACTGTCAGCAGTGTTCATTCCGGGAGTGTACAACTGGGAAGCAGACTTCCTCAGCAGGCACGACCTCCACCCGGGAGAGTGGGGACTTCATCCAGAAGTCTTCCAGCTGATTGTAAATCGTTGGGAAAGGCCACAGGTGGACATGATGGCGTCCCGCCTAAACAAAAAGCTAAAAAGATATTGCGCCAGGTCAAGGGACCCTCAGGCGATAGCTGTGGACGCTCTAGTGACACCGTGGGTGTACCAGTCGGTTTATGTGTTCCCTCCTCTTCCTCTCATACCAAAGGTACTGAGGATAATAAGAAAGAGAGGAGTAAGAACTATACTCATCGTTCCGGATTGGCCAAGAAGGACTTGGTACCCGGAACTACAAGAAATGATCTCAGAGGACCCTTGGCCTCTGCCGCTCCGACAGGACCTGCTACAGCAGGGGCCCTGTCTGTTCCAAGACTTACCGCGGCTGCGTTTGACGGCATGGCGGTTGAACGCCGGATCCTGATGGAAAAGGGCATTCCGGTTGAAGTCATTCCTACGCTGATAAAAGCTAGGAAGAATGTGACAGCAAAACATTATCACCGCATATGGCGAAAATATGTTGCTTGGTGTGAGGCTATGAAGGCCCCAACAGAGGAATTTCAGCTGGGTCGATATCTGCACTTCCTACAGTCAGAAGTGACTATGGGCCTAAAATTGGGATCCATTAAAGTCCAGATTTCGGCCCTGTCTATTTTCTTTCAAAAAGAACTGGCTTCACTGCCTGAAGTTCAGACGTTTGTTAAGGGAGTGCTGCATATTCAGCCCCCTTTTGTGCCTCCAGTGGCACCTTGGGATCTCAACGTTGTGTTGGATTTCCTAAAATCACATTGGTTTGAGCCACTTCAGACCGTGGAGTTGAAATATCTCACGTGGAAAGTGGTCATGCTTTTGGCCTTGGCTTCGGCTAGGCGTGTGTCCGAATTGGCGGCTTTGTCATGTAAAAGCCCCTATCTGATCTTCCATATGGACAGGGCAGAATTGAGGACTCGTCCCCAATTTCTCCCTAAGGTGGTATCTGCGTTTCATTTGAACCAACCTATTGTGGTGCCTGCGGCTACTCGGGACTTGGAGGCTTCCAAGTTGCTGGATGTAGTCCGGGCCCTGAAAATCTATGTTTCCAGGACGGCTAGAGTCAGAAAAACTGACTCGCTGTTTATCCTGCTTGCACCCAACAAGCTGGGTGCTCCTGCTTCTAAGCAGACTATTGCTCGCTGGATCTGTAGCACGATTCAACTTGCACATTCTGCAGCTGGACTGCCGCATCCTAAATCAGTCAAAGCCCATTCCACGAGGAAGGTGGGCTCTTCTTGGGCGGCTGCCCGAGGGGTCTCGGCTTTACAACTTTGCCGAGCTGCTACCTGGTCGGGATCAAACACGTTTGCAAAATTCTACAAGTTTGATACCCTGGCTGAGGAGGACCTTGAGTTTGCTCATTCGGTGCTGCAGAGTCATCCGCACTCTCCCGCCCGTTTGGGAGCTTTGGTATAATCCCCATGGTCCTTACGAAGTACCCAGCATCCACTAGGACGTCAGAGAAAATTAGATTTTACTCACCGGTAAATCTATTTCTCGTAGTCCGTAGTGGATGCTGGGAGCCCGTCCCAAGTGCGGACTTCTGCAATACTTGTATATAGTTATTGCTTAACTATGGGGTTTTTTGTTCTGAGCCATCTGTTTAATGAGGCTCAGTTGTTGTTCATACTGTTAACTGGGTATAGTTATCACGAGTTGTACGGTGTGATTGGTGTGGCTGGTATGAGTCTTACCCTGGATTCCAAATCCTTTCCTAGTAATGTCAGCTCTTCCGGGCACAGTTTCCCTAACTGAGGTCTGGAGGAGGGGCATAGAGGGAGGAGCCAGTGCACACCAGATGTACTACCTAATCTTTCTTTAAAGAGTGCCCAGTCTCCTGCGGAGCCCGTCTATTCCCCATGGTCCTTACGGAGTACCCAGCATCCACTACGGACTACGAGAAATAGATTTACCGGTGAGTAAAATCTTATTTTTCTGTTCTCTAGTGTAATGGAAATGTGTTTCCCTTTCTGTGTGTAAAAGCTGTAATGGGGGTGTAATTGCACCTTCTTATCCCAGTGCATTGCCATGTTATGTATTAGTTCTAACAGTAATACAGGTGAAACTCAGAAAATTAGAATATCGTGCAAAAGTTCATTTATTTCAGTAATTCAACTTAAAAGGTGAAACTAATATATTATATAGACTCATTACATGCAAAGTGAGATATTTCAAGCCTTTATTTGTTATAATTTTGATGATTGTGGCTTACAGTTTAAGAAAACCCCAATCCAAAACCTCAGAAAATTAGATTACATAAAATCAATAAACAAAGGATTTTACATACAGAAATGTCGGCCCTCTGAAAAGTATAATCATGCATATGTACTCAGTACTTGGTTTGGGCCCCTTTTGCATGAATTACTGCCCCAATGCGGCGTGGCATGGATTCTATCAGTCTGTGGCGCTGCTGAGGTGTTATGGAAAACCGGGATACTTCAATAGCGGCCTTCAGCTCTTCTGCATTGTTCGGTCTCATGTCTCTCATCTTTCTCTTGGCAATGCCAATGCCAGGTCAGGCGAGTTTGCTGGCCAATCCAGCACAGTAATCCCACGGTCATTGAACCAGGTTTTGGTACTTTTGGCAGTGTGGGCAGGTGCCAAGTCCTGCTGGAAAATGAAGTCAGCATCTCCATAAAGCTTGTCTGCGGAAGGAAGCATGAAGTGCTCTAAAATGTCCTGGTAAACGGCTGCGCTGACTCTGGACTTAATAAAGCACAGTGGACCAACACAAGCAGATGACATGGCTCCCCAAATCAACACAGACTGTGGAAACTTCACACTGGACTTCAAGCATCTTGGATTGTGTGCCTCTCCATTCTTCCTCCATACTCTGGGACCTTGGTTTCCAAATGAGATGCAAAATTTGCTCTCATCTGAAAAGAGGACTTTGGACCACTGAGCAACAGACCAGTTATTTTTTTCTTGTTAGGAAAAGGCCAGTCAAAAGTGTGGGGGAGCTTCACAAGGAGTGGACTGAGGCTGGAGTTAGTGCATCAAGAGCCACCACACACAGACAGACATGGGCTTCAAATGTTGTATACCTCCTTGTCATGCCGCTCCTGAACAACAATGTCAGAGCATCTTACTTGGGCTAAAGAAAAAAAAGAATCTATGGGGCATTGCCAAGAGAAAGAGGGTGTGGTTCATTGGGTCGACCACTGAAGGTCGACATTTTTTTTTTTTTTTTTACTGGTTTTGGTGTTGTTTTCTTCGAAAAGTGACGGGGAACCCCAATTAGTGCACAGTGCCCCCTCGCAAGGTGCCTCGCTCCGCTACTGCTGCGCCCGGCACAGGTTACCGTTCCCAATTGTAGTCCACGTTGATCGTTAAGTATGAAAAAGGTCAACAAATGAAAAAAAGGGTGAAAAACCCATGTCGACCTAGTGACCATGGCGACCTAGTGCATGTTGACTTTCAGTGGTCGAGCCAATGTATGTCGACCTAATGCTTGTCAACCTAACGACCGCCATCCGAGAAAGATGAGAGACATGAGACCAAACAATACAGAAGAGCTGAAGGCCGCTATTGACGCATCCTGGTCTTCCATAATATCTCAGCAGCGCCACAGGCTGATAGAATCCATGCCACACCGCATTGAGGCAGTAATTCATGCAAAAGGGGTCTAAACCAAGTACTGAGTACATATGCATGATTATACTTTACAGAGGGCCGACATTTCTGTATTTAAAATCCTTATTGATTTTATGTAATATTCAAATTTTTTGAGATTTGGGATTTTCTCAAGATGTAAGCCACAATCATCAAAATTATAACAAATACAGGCTTGAAATATCTCACTTTGCATGTAATGAGTCTATATAATATATTACTTTCACCTTTAGGTTGAGTAACTGAAATAAATGAACTTTTGCACGATATTATAATTTTCTGAGTTTCACCTATATATAGATCCCGTTATTTAGCAGCATGAGCAGAATATCAGCCCTGTGGGTGGAGAGCGCTTCCGATGTTATTGTTGTTGTCTCTGGCATCGTCCCATTCCTCTGAACTTCTGGTACCCGGTTGGTGAGAGAGCGGAAACTTGCCCGCACCGAGGCAGCACACACGGGCAGCGCTGCTGCTGCTTCTCCCCCAGGAGCGGCTCACGGCCGGCCCGTGTGACGGCAGCGGCGGTGTCAGGGCTAGCACAAGTACAGCATGAGGATGTTACAGCCTCGGCGCAGGCAGAGTGAGTTGGCCGCCGCTTCTTCCCTCCCTCTCATTTGTGTTTGTTGTTCTCCATGATAAATCTGCTAGTTCCTATGCATGCTGCGGTCTCCCCAGCGGCGGCTTCCATGTGTCCCCCACTCGTGCCGTTAGTTGGTGAATGTGGATGAGCCGTGTAATCATCATACGTGACGGGGGAAGTGGCTTTTGTCGTTAGTGGATTTCCTGCTCCGAGTGCTGCGCTGCACACACACACACAATAACAACAGGCTCCGGACCGGCCTGCGCAGCACGCTGTGTGTATGTGTGTGTCGCTTCTGCAGCTGCCTGTGCACTGGGCTGATAAGGGTCCCTGCTTGCTGGCTTCCGCGTAAGCCTTGCCTGCCTGTGCACAGTAGCAGTGTGGTGGTGTTGTTGTTGTGTCTCTGCATGCAGAACTCACTGGCACACTGCTAGAGGGAATGGTGTCATCCGTGCACTGGTGCCTTCAGCTGTGCAAAATTTACTAGGCCATTGCTCGTTCCCTGGCACAGTAGCCTGTAGCCGCTGTGGCTCTCTGTCCACCCCTTCATCACTGACAGGTACAGTATGACACGTTACTTCCAGATAGGTCCTGTGCTTGCAGAGTTGCCTTTTACGATTTATGTATCTTTTTCTCAGTTCAAACATTACATTGTATATCTGATAATATAAAATAGTATATATCAAATACCCATAAATTATATATTTCAATTTATCTCTGTATACCTGTTATATATATATATTATTCTGTATTGTGTGCTAATCATAAATTTTAGAAGCAATTCACTATTGCGTCATATAATTTTGCCCCGAAAGTCTTAATTTTACAGGTTTATTATTGGAACTACTTATTTCTCTCCAGCCGTCTCATTGGCTTGCCACTTTTAATATGCTGCTGACAGTACTAATGGTATTACTGGTATTATCATGAACTAAGGGTCCTATGTATACATAATCTAGGTACTGCAGCAATTAATAAGTCAAAATATTTTTGAAATGAAAATATCCCCACTATGCACTATCAGGTGAGTCTTCAGAGATGAGGAGGCCCGTGTGCAGTCTCCTTCTGCGCCGCCCTTCTCACTAGCCGTCAGCGCTCTTGACTCTGAGCACTAGGGTTACTATGGTACCCTAGCGCGGTCCAGAGTCTAGTAAGCATGCGCAGGTCACCAGAGACATAGTGCGGCAGCCATTTTCCCAGTGATTTTCCTACTGCACATGTGCGAAACACTGTGAAAATGTCCACCGCGCAATTTTCCCAGTGATTTCTACAGCACTGCTGCTGCGACACAGGACTCTGGAGGGTAATTATTGAAAAGAAATGGGTGCGGTGTGGGCCCTCTCTGGACCCAAGGGACCCGTGTGCACTGCACACACTGCAACCATTATAAATACCCCGGTGTGCACTATAGGTAACTTACATGGAGAGTAGCAGTGATCTGTGGTCCCTGTGTGTTACTTTCCTGGCATACCGGAGGAGTTTTTTCACATTTTTGAATGACTCCTGGAGAATCTGACACTGCGCATGGTGGGCCTGATTCAGATGCGTCGCAATGCCGACGCAGCAGTTACCTTTTCTCTGACGTCCTAGTGGATGCTGGGAACTCTGTAAGGACCATGGGGAATAGACGGGCTCCGCAGGAGACTGGGCACTCTATAAGAAAGATTTGGTACTATCTGGTGTGCACTGGCTCCTCCCTCTATGCCCCTCCTCCAGACCTCAGTTAGATTTCTGTGCCCGGCTGAGCTGGATGCACACTAGGGGCTCTCCTGAGCTCCTAGAAAGAAAGTTTAATTTAGGTTTTTTATTTTACAGTGAGACCTGCTGGCAACAGGCTCACTGCAACGAGGGACTAAGGGGAGAAGAAGCGAACCTACCTGCTTGCAGCTAGCTTGGGCTTCTTAGGCTACTGGACACCATTAGCTCCAGAGGGATCGACCGCAGGACCCGTCCTTGGTGTTCGTTCCCGGAGCCGCGCCGCCGTCCCCCTTACAGAGCCAGAAGCATGAAGATGGTCCGGCAAATCGGCGGCAGAAGACTTCAGTCTTCACCAAGGTAGCGCACAGCACTGCAGCTGTGCGCCATTGCTCCTCATTACACACTTCGGTCACTGAGGGTGCAGGGCGCTGGGGGGGGGGGGGGGCGCCCTGAGCAGCAATAAAAACACCTTGGCTGGCAAAATAACCACAATATATAGCCCCAGAGGCTATATATGTGGTAATTACCCCTGCCAGAATACAAAAAATAGCGGGAGAAAAGTCAGCCGAAAAAGGGGCGGAGCCATCTCCCTCAGCACACTGGCGCCATTTTTCCTTCAGAGTTCCGCTGGAAGGAAGCTCCCTGACTCTCCCCTGCAGTCTACACTACAGAAAGGGTAAAAAAGAGAGGGGGGCACTAAATTTAGGTGCAGTTTAATACTATAAGCAGCTATAAAGGGTCATAATTCAGTTAGTCCCTGCATTATTATAGCGCTCTGGTGTGTGCTGGCATACTCTCTCTCTGTCTCCCCAAAGGGCTTTTGTGGGGTCCTGTCTCCTTTAAGAGCATTCCCTGTGTGTGTGCGGTGTGTCGGTACGGCTGTGTCGACATGTTTGATGAGGAGACTTATGTGGAGGCGGAGCAGATGCCTGTAAATGTGATGTCACCCCCTGCGGGGCAGACACCTGAGTGGATGGATTTATGGAAGGAATTACGTGCAAGTGTCGACTCCTTACATAAAAAATTTGACGACATGCCAAATGCGGGACAGCCGGCTTCTCAGCTCGTGCCTGCCCAGACGACTCAAAGGCCATCAGGGGCTCTAAAGCGCCCGCTACCTCAGATGGCAGACACAGATGTCGACACGGATACTGATACCAGTGTCGACGACGATGAGTCAAATTTAATGTCCACTAGGGCCATTCGTTGCATGATTGAGGCAATGAAAGAGGTATTACACCTTTCTGATATAAACCCAGGTACCTCAAAAAAAGGTTTTATGTTTGGGGAGAAAAAACTACCTATAGTTTTTCCCCCATCTAAAGAATTAAATGAAGTGTGTGAAGAAGCGTGGGCTTTCCCTGATAAGAAATTGGTGATTTCAAAAAAATTACTAATGGCGTTCCCTTTCTCGCCAGAGGATAGGTCACGTTGGGAAACTCCCCCTAGGGTGGATAAAGCGCTCACACGTTTGTCTAAAAAGGTGGCACTACCGTCTCGGGATACGGCCGCCCTAAATGAACCTGCTGATAGAAAGCAGGAGGCTATCCTAAAGTCTATATATACACACACTGGTGTTCTACTGAGACCAGCTATTGCTTCAGCGTGGATGTGCAGTGCTGCTGCTGCTTGGTCAGATTCCCTGTCGGAAAATATTGACACCCTAGACAGGGACACTATATTGCCTAACCGTAGAGCATATAAAAGACTCAGTCTTGTACATGAGAGATGCACAGAGGGAGATCTGCCGGCTGGCATCTAGAATAAGTGCATTGTCCATTTCTGCTAGGAGAGGCTTATGGACTCGGCAGTGGACAGGAGATGCAGATTCTAAAAGGCACATGGAAGTTTTGCCTTATAAGGGTGAGGAGTTATTCGGGGGTGGTCTCTCAGACCTTGTTTCCACAGCTACAGCTGGGAAGTCAGCATTTTTGCCCCATGTCCCCTCACAGCCTAAGAAAGCGCCGTATTATCAGGTACAGTCCTTTCGACCCCAGAAAAACAGGCGGGGAAAAGGCGGGTCCTTTCTGTCTAGAGGCAGAGGAAGGGGGAAAAAGCTGCAACGCACAGCAGGTTCCCAGGACCAAAAGTCCTCTCCCGCTTCTTCCAAATCCGCCGCATGACGGTGGGGCTCCACAGGCGGAGCCAGGTACGGTGGGGGGCCGCCTCAAAAATTTCAGCGATCAGTGGGTTCGCTCACGGGTGGATCCCTGGATCCTTCAAATAGTATCTCAGGGGTACAAGCTGGAATTCGAGGCGCTTCCCCCCCCCCCGCCGTTTCCTCAAATCGGCCTTACCGACAACTCCCTCGGGCAGGGAGGCTGTGCTAGAGGCCATTCACAAGCTGTATTCCCAGCAGGTGATAGTCAAGGTACCCCTACTTCAACAAGGACGGGGTTACTATTCCACACTGTTTGTGGTACCGAAACCGGACGGTTCGGTGAGACCCATTTTAAATTTGAAATCCTTGAACACATACATAAAAAAATTCAAGTTCAAGATGGAATCGCTCAGGGCGGTTATAGCAAGCCTGGACGAGGGGGATTACATGGTATCCCTGGACATCAAGGATGCTTACCTGCATGTCCCCATTTACCTTCCTCACCAGGAGTACCTCAGATTTGCGGTACAGGATTGCCATTACCAATTCCAGACACTACCGTTTGGACTGTCCACGGCACCGAGGGTGTTTACCAAGGTAATGGCAGAAATGATGATACTCCTTCGAAAAAAGGGAGTTTTAATTATCCCGTACTTGGACGATCTCCTTATAAAGGCGAGGTCCAGGGAGCAGTTACTGGTCGGAGTAGCACTATCTCGGGATGTGCTACAACAGCATGGCTGGATTCTAAACATTCCGAAGTCACAACTGGTTCCTTCCACTCGCTTACTGTTCCTGGGGATGATTTTGGACACAGAACAGAAAAAAGTGTTTCTCCCGCAGGAGAAAGCCAAGGAGCTGTCATCTCTAGTCAGAGACCTCCTGAAACCAAAACGGGTATCGGTGCATCACTGCACACGAGTCCTGGGAAAAATGGTGGCTTCATACGAAGCAATTCCATTCGGCAGGTTCCATGCAAGGACCTTCCAGTGGGACCTCTTGGACAAGTGGTCGGGATCGCATCTTCAGATGCATCAACTGATAACCCTGTCTCCAAGGACCAGGGTGTCTCTACTGTGGT
This sequence comes from Pseudophryne corroboree, assembly GCF_028390025.1. Lineage (NCBI taxonomy): Eukaryota > Metazoa > Chordata > Amphibia > Anura > Myobatrachidae > Pseudophryne > Pseudophryne corroboree. Next base: position 429,168,171 of record NC_086449.1, on the reverse strand, counting down.
GGCTGCAGAGTGCTCATCTTCTAGAGGGCCGCAGATTCGGCATACAGGACTGGGTCCTGGTGACCACGGATGCCAGCCTTCGAGGCTGGGGAGCAGTCACACAGGGAAGAAACTTCCAAGGACTATGGTCAAGTCAGGAGACTTCCCTGCACATAAATATTCTGGAACTAAGGGCCATTTACAATGCCCTAAGTCAGGCAAAACCCCTGCTTCAAAACCAGCCGGTACTGATTCAGTCAGACAACATCACGGCAGTCGCCCATGTAAACCGACAGGGCGGCACAAGAAGCAGGATGGCGATGGCAGAAGCCACAAGGATTCTCCGATGGGCGGAAAATCACATAATAGCACTGTCGGCAGTGTTCATTCTGGGAGTGGACAACTGGGAAGCAGACTTCCTCAGCAGACACGAACTACACCCGGGAGAGTGGGGACTTCATCCAGAAGTCTTCCTACTGTTGGTAAACCGTTGGGAAAGGCCACAGGTGGACATGATGGCGTCCCGCCTCAACAAAAAGCTAAAGAGAGATTGCGCCAGGTCAAGGGACCCTCAGGCGATAGCGGTGGACGCGCTAGTGACACCGTGGGTGTACCAGTCGGTTTATGTGTTCCCTCCTCTGCCTCTCATACAAAAGGTATTGAGAATAATAAGAAGGCGGGGAGTAAGAACGATACTCGTGGTTCCGGATTGGCCAAGAAGAGCTTGGTACCCAGAACTTCAAGAAATTATATCAGAGGACCCATGGCCTCTACCGCTCAGACAGGATCTGCTACAGCAGGGGCCCTGTCTGTTCCAAGACTTACCGCGGCTGCGTTTGACGGCATGGCGGTTGAATTCCGGATCCTAAAGGAAAAGGGCATTCCGGAGGAAGTCATTCCTACGCTCATAAAAGCCAGGAAAGAAGTAACCGCAAACCATTATCACCGTATTTGGCGGAAATATGTTGCGTGGTGTGAGGCCAGGAAGGCCCCAACAGAGGAATTTCAGCTGGGTCGTTTTCTGCACTTCCTACAGTCGGGAGTGACTATGGGCCTAAAATTGGGTTCCATTAAGGTCCAGATTTCGGCTCTGTCGATTTTCTTCCAGAAAGAACTGGCTTCTCTGCCTGAAGTTCAGACTTTTGTAAAGGGAGTGCTTCATATTCAGCCCCCTTTCGTGCCTCCTGTGGCACCTTGGGATCTCAATGTGGTGTTGAGTTTCCTAAAATCACATTGGTTTGAACCACTTAAAACTGTGGATCTGAAATATCTCCCGTGGAAAGTGGTCATGTTATTGGCCTTGGCTTCGGCCAGGCGTGTGTCAGAATTTGCGGCTTTGTCTTGTAAAAGCCCTTATCTGATTTTCCATATGGATAGGGCAGAATTGAGGACTCGTCCCCAGTTTCTCCCTAAGGTGGTATCAGCTTTTCACTTGAACCAACCTATCGTTGTGCCTGCGGCTACTAGGGACTTGGAGGATTCCAAGTTACTGGACGTAGTCAGGGCCTTGAAAATTTATGTTTCCAGGACGGCTGGAGTCCGGAAGACTGACTCGCTATTTATCCTGTATGCACCCAACAAAATAGGTGCTCCTGCTTCTAAGCAGACTATTGCTCGCTGGATTTGTAGCACAATTCAGCTGGCGCATTCTGCGGCTGGATTACCGCATCCAAAATCAGTGAAAGCCCATTCCACGAGGAAGGTGGGCTCATCTTGGGCGGCTGCCCGAGGGGTCTCGGCTTTACAACTTTGCCGAGCTGCAACTTGGTCAGGGGCAAACACGTTTGCTAAATTCTACAAATTTGATACCCTGGCTGAGGAGGACCTTGAGTTCTCTCATTCGGTGCTGCAGAGTCATCCGCACTCTCCCGCCCGTTTGGGAGCTTTGGTATAATCCCCATGGTCCTTACGGAGTTGCCAGCATCCACTAGGACGTCAGAGAAAATAAGATTTTACTCACCGGTAAATCTATTTCTCGTAGTCCGTAGTGGATGCTGGGCGCCCATCCCAAGTGCGGATTGTCTGCAATACTTGTATATAGTTATTGACTAACTAAAGGGTTATTGTTGAGCCATCTGTTAAGAGGCTCAGTTGTATTTCATACTGTTAACTGGGTATAGTATCACGAGTTATACGGTGTGATTGGTGTGGCTGATATGAGTCTTACCCGGGATTCAACATCCTTCCTTATTGTGTCAGCTCTTCCGGGCACAGTATCCTAACTGAGGTCTGGAGAAGGGGCATAGAGGGAGGAGCCAGTGCACACCAGATAGTACCAAATCTTTCTTATAGAGTGCCCAGTCTCCTGCGGAGCCCGTCTATTCCCCATGGTCCTTACGGAGTTCCCAGCATCCACTACGGACTACGAGAAATAGATTTACCGGTGAGTAAAATCTTATTTTTAATGGCAGAACTGCATGGCTTTAAAAGGAAGCAGCCATTCGCAAGTGAACAGAGATGGCCACAAAAGCCATTGCAACTTGCTCAGTAAATGAGAACTAGCTTTCAGTGACACGCCCCAAAAACGGTCACAACACATCTGGTGAGAACCCATCTGTCAAAGGTTTTTTTTATGTTTTTATGTGGCAATAAATTTTAAATGGTATAACACTATTTGAGATCCATTTCATTTACATGTCATTACGGTTGATGAAATAAGGAAGAGAGAGATATATGTATATATAAGAACTCCAGCAAACACGGATGGTGATCCGCTCCTGATCTAATGCGCATTTGTCTACCACGGTAGACCACCATTTCTGGTACGAGTCTGGATCTCCCTCTCCATATTAAACAAATTCAATGTTATAACAGTATTATGCTATGTCAGTATTTCTTTGTGTCTTAAAAGGTTGAAATATATTTAAAGATTTAGAGACATTGAAAGCGCCTGAGAATCAGGGTGGTAACTATTTTTTCTCTAACGTCCTTAGTGGATGCTGGGGACTCCGTAAGGACCATGGGGAATAGCGGCTCCGCAGAGACTGGGCACAAAAGTAAAGCTTTAGGACTACCTGGTGTGCACTGGCTCCTCCCCCTATGACCCTCCTCCAAGCCTCAGTTAGATTTTTGTGCCCGAACGAGAAGGGTGCACACTAGGTGGCTCTCCTGAGCTGCTTAGTGAAAAGTTTAGTTTTAGGTTTTTTATTTTCAGTGAGACCTGCTGGCAACAGGCTCACTGCATCGAGGGACTAAGGGGAGAAGAAGCGAACTCACCTGCGTGCAGAGTGGATTGGGCTTCTTAGGCTACTGGACATTAGCTCCAGAGGGACGATCACAGGCCCAGCCATGGATGGGTCCCAGAGCCGCGCCGCCGGCCCCCTTACAGAGCCAGAAGACAGATGGCAGATATAGACGCCGACACGGATACTGACTCCAGTGTCAACGGTGAAGAGACAAATGTGAATTCCAGTAGGGCCACACGTTACATGATTGAGGCAATGAAAAATGTTTTACACATTTCTGATAATACGAGTACCACCAAAAAGGGGTATTATGTTCGGTGAGGAAAAACTACCTGTAGTTTTCCTGAATCTGAGAAATTAAATGAGGTGTGTGATGATGCGTGGTTTTCCCCCGATAACAACTGATAATTTCTAAAATGTTATTGGCATTATATCCTTTCCCGCCAGAGGTTAGGGTGCGTTGGGAAACACCCCCTAGGGTGGATAAAGCGCTCACACGCTTGTAAGAACAAGGGCTCTACCCTCTCCTGAGATGGCCGCCCTTAAGGATCCTGCTGATAGAAAGCAGGAGGGCATCCTAAAAGGTATTTACACACATACTGGTGTTATACTGCGACCAGCAATCGCCTCAGCCTGGATGTGCAGTGCTGGGTTGGCGTGGTCGGATTCCCTGACTGAAAATATTGATACCCTAGATAGGGACAGTATATTATTGCCTATAGAGCATTTAAAAGATGCATTTCTATATATGCGTGATGCACAGCGGAATATTTGCCGACTGGCATCAAGTCTAAGTGCGTTGTCCATTTCTACCAGTAGAGGGTTATGGACACGACAGTGGTCAGGTGATGCGGATTCCAAACGGCATTTGGAAGTATTGCCTTATTAAGGGGAGGAGTTATTTGGGGTCGGTCTTTCAGACCTGGTGGCCACGGCAACAGCTGGGAAATCCACGTTTGTACCCCAGGTTGCCTCTCAACATGAGAAGACGCCGTATTATCAGGCGCAGTCTTTTCGTGGGCAAGCGGGCAAAAGGTTCCTCATTTCTGCCCCGTGACAGAGGGAGAGGAAAAAGGCTGCAGAAATCAGCCAGTTCCCAGGAACAGAAACCCTCTCCCGCCTCTGCCAAGCCCTCAGTATGACGCTGGGGCTTTACAAGCAGAATCAGGCACGGTGGGGGCCCGTCTCAATGAATTTCAGCGCGCAGTGGGCTCACTCGCAAGTAGACCCCTGGATCCTTCAGGTGATATCTCAGGGGTACAAATTGGAATTCGAGACGTCTCCCCCTCGCCGTTTCCTAAAGTCGGCTTTACCGATGTCTCCTTCTGACAGGGAGACAGTTTTGGAAGCCATTCACAAGCTGTATTCCCAGCAGGTGATAATCAAGGTACCCCTCCTGCAACAGGGAACCGGGGTATTATTCCACACTGTTGTGGTACCGAAGCCGGACGGCTCGGTGAGACCGATTCTAAATCTAAAATCTTTGAACACTTACATACAGAGGTTCAAATTCAAGATTGAGTCACTCAGAGCAGTGATTGCGAACCTGGAAGAAGAGGACTACATGATGTCTCGGGACATCAAGGATGCTTACCTTCATGTCCAAATTTACCCTTCTCACCAAGGGTACCTCAGGTTTATGCTACAGAACTGTCACTATCAGTTTCAGACGCTGCCGTATGGATGGTCCACGGCACCCCGGGTCTTTACCAAGGTAATGGCCGAAATGATGATACTCCTTCGAAGGAAGGGAATTTTAGTTATCCCTTACTTGGACGATTCCCTGATAAGGGTAAGATCCAGGGAACAGTTGGAGGTCGGTGTAGCACTATCTCAGGTAGTGTTGCGGCAGCACGATTGGATTCTCAATATTCCAAAATCGCAGCTGATTCCGACGACTCGTCTTCTGTTCTTAGGGATGATCCTGGACACAGTTCAGAAAAAGGTGTTTCTCTCGGAGGAGAAAGTCAGGGAGTTATCCGAGCTAGTCGGGAACCTCCTATAACCGAGCCAAGTCTCAGTACATCAATGAGATGGTTCTGGGAAAAATGGTGGCTTCCTATGAAGCAATCCCATGCGGCAGATTCCACGCAAGAACTTTCCAGTGGGACCTGCTGGACAAATGGTCTGGGTCGCATCTTCAGATGCATCAGCGGATAACCCTGTCACCAAGCACAAGGGTGTCTCTCCTGTGGTGGTTGCAGAGTGCTCATCTTCTAGAGGGCCGCACATTCAGGACTGGGTCCTGGTGACCACGGATGCCAGCCTGCGAGGCTGGGGAGCAGTCACACAGGGAAGGAATTTCCAGAGCTTATGGTCAAGCCTGGAGACATCACTTCACATAAATATCCTGAAGCTAAGGGCCATTTACAATGCTCTAAGCTCAGCAAGACCTCTGCTTCAAGGTCACCCGGAGTTGTTCCATTCGGACAACATCACGGCAGTCACCCACGTAAACAGACAGGGTGACACAGGCAGCAGAAGGGCAATGGCAGAAGCTGCAAGGATTCTTCGCTGGGCGGAAAATCATGTGATAGCACTGTCAGCAGTATTCATTCCGGGAGTGGACAACTGGGAAGCAGACTTCCTCAGCAGACACGACCTCCACCCGGGAGAGTGGGGACTTCACCCAGAAGTCTTCCACATGTTTATAAAACTCGACAAGTATTGCGCCAGGTCAAGGGACCCTCAGGCAATAGCTGTAGACGCTCTGGTAACACAGTGGGTGTACCAGTCAGTGTATGTGTTCCCTCCTCTGCCTCTCATAACCAAGGTACTGAGAATTATAAGATGGAGAGGAGTAAGCACTATATTCGTGGCTCCGGATTGGCCAAGAAGGACTTGGTAACCGGAACTTCAAGAGATGCTCACGGAGGATCCGTGGCCTCTACCTCTAAGAAGGGACCTGCTCCAGCAAGGACCCTGTCTGTTCCAAGACTTACCGCGGCTGCGTTTAACGGCAGGGCGGTTGAACGCCGGATCCTGAAGGAAAAAGGCATTCCGGATGAAGTCATCCCTATCCTGATCAAAGCCAGGAAAGATATAACCGCAAAACATTATCACCGCATTTGGCGAAAATATGTTGCGTGGTGCGAGGCCAGTAAGGCCCCGACTGAGGAATTTTCAACTAGGTCGATTCCTACATTTCCTGCAAACAGGAGTGTCAATGGGCCTGAAATGGGGGTCCATTAAGGTTCAAATTTCGGCCCTGTCAATTTTCTTCCAAAAAGAACTAGCTTCAGTCCCTGAAGTTCAGACGTTTGTAAAAGGGGTACTGTATATACAGCCTCCTTTTGTGCCTCCAGTGGCACCTTGGGATCTAAATGTAGTTTTTGGATTCCAAAAGTCACATTGGTTTGAACCACTTAAATATGTGGAGTTAAAATATCTCACATGGAAAGTGGTCATGCTGTTGGCCCTGGCCTGGGCCAGGTGCGTGTCAGAATTGGCGGCTTTATCCTGTAAAAGCCCTCATCTGATTTTCCATTCGGACAGGGCGGAATTGAGGACTTGTCCTCAGTTTCTCCCTAAGGTGGTTTTCAGCGTTTCACCTGAATCAACCTATTGTGGTGCCTGCGGCTACTAGGGACTTGGAGGACTCCAAGTTGCTAGACGTTGTCAGAGCCCTGAAAATATAGGTTTCCAGGACGGCTGGAGTCAGAAAATCTGACTCGTTGTTTATTCTGTATGCACCCAACAAGCTGGGTGCTCCTGCTTCTAAGCAGACTATTGCTCGTTGGATTTGTAGTACAATTCAGCTTGCACATTCTGTGGCAGGCCTGCCACAGCCAAAATCTGTAAAAGCCCATTCCACAAGGAAGGTGGGCTCATCTTGGGCGGCTGCCCGAGGGGTCTCGGCTTTACAACTTTGCCGAGCAGCTACTTGGTCAGGAGCAAATACGTTTGTAAAATTCTACAAATTTGATACCCTGGCTGAGGAGGACCTGGAGTTCTCTCATTTGGTGCTGCAGAGTCATCCGCACTCTCCCGCCCGTTTGGGAGCTTTGGTATAATCCCCATGGTCCTTACGGAGTCCCCAGCATCCACTTAGGACGTTAGAGAAAATAAGAATTTACTCACCGATAATTCTATTTCTCGTAGTCCGTAGTGGATGCTGGGCGCCCATCCCAAGTGCGGATTGTCTGCAATACTGGTACATAGTTATTGTTACCAAAAAATCGGGTTATTGCTGTAGTGAGCCATCTTTTCTAGAGGCTCCTCTGTTATCATGCTGTTAACTGGGTTTAGATCACAAGTTATTTGGTGTGATTGGTGTGGCTGGTATGAGTCTTACCCGGGATTCAATATCCTTCCTTATTGTGTACGCTCGTCCGGGCACAGTATCCTAACTGAGGCTTGGAGGAGGGTCATAGGGGGAGGAGCCAGTGCACACCAGGTAGTTCTAAAGCTTTACTTTTGTGCCCAGTCTCCTGCGGAGCCGCTATTCCCCATGGTCCTTACGGAGTCCCCAGCATCCACTACGGACTACGAGAAATAGAATTATCGGTAAGTTAATTCTTATTTTACAAGTAAAAACAATAATTCAAAGTTCTTTTAAAATACTTTCATTTTAATGTATTTATTTTTATTGACTTGACAGTGTCCCCATGAATTATGGCATGGTACAGCAAAATACACACACATCACACAAACTGCAAAAGGAAAGAAACAGCAACGATGTTAAAAGTTGGCAATTGTCTTGCCTAATTTGTAAATCTGTATAAGCCTACACATTAGGTTCATTGAACGCCTTAAAAAGAAACACAAGTTTTGTAGATTTGTCAGTACCCAAGCAGTTTCTCAGTTTTCACTGCACCAAACCAAATGTGGAAAATATTCTTTCTACTGGGTGTGGTTCCTAGGGATAACCACACTTTGGTCGACCACTGTTGGTCGACAGCGACTAAGTTGACACCTAAAATATGTAAACATGACAAAAGGTCGACATGAGTTTTTATTTTTTGGGGTGTCGTTTTCTTCATAGAGTGGCTGGGAACCCCAATTAGTGCACCTTGTCACCTCGCATTGCTCGCTTCGCTTGCCATGCTTAGGGCAAGGTTACCGTTCCCAATCGTAGTCTACATGGATCGTAAAGTAGGAAAAAGTTCAAAAAAATGAAGAAGAAAAAATTGAAAAACTCATGTCAACTTAGTGACACTGTCGACCTAGAGACCGCATACCCTTTCTACTGAAGCTGATGATGATGCAGCTGTTAGCAATTGCTCTACTGCTACCATATTTTCACTGCCAACCACAGTTACTGAACCAATGTTCATTTTCCACTATATAGATATATAGATAGGTATATAGAGAGAGATATTGAATTCTTGAAACAAGACTCAAAAATGTCATTGATCAAAGTAAATTTTAATACAGGTTGAGTATCCCTTATTTCTCTGACGTCCTAGTGGATGCTGGGAACTCCGTAAGGACCATGGGGAATAGCGGGCTCCGAAGGAGGCTGGGCACTCTAGAAAGATTTATGACTACCTGGTGTGCACTGGCTCCTCCCACTATGACCCTCCTCCAAGCCTCAGTTAGATCTTGTGCCCGGCCGAGGTTGGATGCACACTAGGGGCTCTCCTGAGCCTTTAGAAAGAAAGTATAGAAATTAGGTTTTTTATTTTCAGTGAGACCTGCTGGCAACAGGCTCACTGCAGCGAGGGACTAAGAGGAGAAGAAGCGAACTCGCCTGCTTGCAGCCAGCTTGGGCTTCTTAGGCTACTGGACACCATTAGCTCCAGAGGGATCGACCGCAGGCCCAGCCTTGGTGTTCGGTCCCGGAGCCGCGCCGCCGTCCCCCTTACAGAGCCAGAAGCAAGAAGAGGTCCGGAAAATCGGCGGCAGAAGACATCCGTCTTCACCAAGGTAGCGCACAGCACTGCAGCTGTGCGCCATTGCTCCTCACACACACTTCACACTCCGGTCACTGAGGGTGCAGGGCGCTGGGGGGGGCGCCCTGAGAAGCAATAATAACACCTTGGCTGGCAAAAATACCACAATATATAGCCCCAGAGGCTATATATGTGGAAAATACCCCTGCCAGAATATAGGAAAAAGCGGGAGAATAGTCCGCGGAAAAGGGGCGGAGCTATCTCCCTCAGCACACTGGCGCCATTTCTCCTTCACAGATCCGCTGGAAGGAAGCTCCCTGGCTCTCCCCTGCAGTCTACACTACAGAAAAGGGTAAAAAAGAGAGGGGGGGGGCACTAAATTTAGGCGCAGTATACTTTTATATAGAAAAAGCAGCTATAGGGGACATAACTCAGTTAGTCCCTGCATTATATAGCGCTCTGGTGTGTGCTGGCATACTCTCACTCTGTCCCCCCAAAGGGCTTTTGTGGGTCCTGTCCTCTGTTGGAGCATTCCCTGTGTGTGTGCGGTGTGTCAGTACGGCTGTGTCGACATGTTTGATGAGGATAATGATGTGGAGACGGAGCAGATGCCTTTAGAAGGGATGTCACCCCCTGCGGGGCAGACACCTGAGTGGTTGAGCTTATGGAAAGAAATGAATGCACGTATAGACTCCTTACATAAGAAATTTGACGACATGCCAAATGTGGGACAGCCGACTTCTCAGCTCATGCCTGTCCAGGCGTCTCACAGGTCATCAGGGGCTCTAAAACGCCCGCTACCTCAGACCGCAGACCCAGATGTCGACACTGATACTGACACCAGTGTCGACGACGATGAGTCTAACCTGATGCCCACTAAGGCCATTCACTGCATGATTGAGGCAATGAAAGAGGTGTTACACATTTCTGATATAAATACAGGTACCACAAAGAAGGGTATTATGTTTGGGGAGAAAAAACTACCCGTAGTTTTTCCCCCATCAGATGAATTAAATGAAGTGTGTGAAGAAGCGTGGGCTTTCCCTGATAAAAAATTGGTGATTCCTAAGAAGGTACTAATGGCGTTCCCTTTCCCGCCAGAGGATAGGTCACGTTGGGAAACACCTCCTAAGGTGGATAAAGCGCTCACACGTTTGTCTAAAAAGGTGGCACTACCGTCTCCGGATACGGCCGCCCTCAAGGAACCTGCTGATAGAAAGCAGGAGGCTATCCTGAAGTCTGTATATACACACTCAGGCATTATACTTAGGCCAGCTATTGCGTCAGCATGGATGTGCAGTGCTGCCGCTGCGTGGTCAGATAAACTGTCAGAAAATATTGACACATTAGACAGAGACACGATCCTGCTAACCATAGACCATATCAAAGACTCAGTCTTATATATGACAGATGCACAGAGGGAAATCTGCCGGCTGGCATCTAAAGTAAGTGCATTGTCCATTTCTGCTAGGAGAGGCTTATGGACTCGCCAGTGGACAGGAGATGCAGATTCTAAAAGGCACATGGAAGTTTTGCGATATAAGGGTGAGGAATTATTTGGGGATGGTCTCTCGGACCTAGTTTCCACAGCAACGTCTGGGAAGTCAGCATTTTTACCCCATGTCCCCTCACAGCCTAAGAAGGCGCCGTTTTATCAGGTTCAGTCCTTTCGGACCCAGAAAAACAAGCGTGGAAAAGGCGGGTCCTTTCTGTCCAGAGGCAGAGGTAGGGGAAAAAGGCTGCAACAAACAGCAGGTGCCCAGGAGCAAAAGTCCTCCCCCGCTTCCTCTTCCAAGTCCGCCGCATGACGGTGGGGCTCCACAGGCGGAGCCAGGTACGGTGGGGGGACGCCTCAAGAATTTCATCGATCAGTGGGCTCGCTCACAGGTGGATCCCTGGATCCTTCAAATAGTATCTCAGGGGTACAAACTGGAATTCGAAGCGTCTCCACCCCACCGGTTCCTAAAATCTGCCTTGCCGATTGCTCCCTCAGACAGGGAGGCGGTGCTAGCGGCAATTCACAAGCTGTATTCCCAGCAGGTGATAATCAAGGTACCCCTACTTCAACAAGGCCGGGGTTACTATTCCACACTATTTGTGGTGCCGAAACCGGACGGTTCGGTGAGACCCATTTTAAATTTGAAATCCTTGAACACATACATAAAAAAATTCAAGTTCAAGATGGAATCGCTCAGGGCGGTTATTGCAAGCCTGGACGAGGGGGATTACATGGTATCCCTGGACATCAAGGATGCTTACTTGCATGTCCCCATTTACCACCCTCACCAGGAGTACCTCAGATTTGTGGTACAGGATTGCCATTACCAATTCCAGACGCTGCCGTTTGGACTGTCCACGGCACCGAGGGTATTTACCAAGGTTATGGCGGAAATGATGATACTCCTTCGAAAAAAGGGAGTTTTAATTATCCCGTACTTGGACGATCTCCTAATAAAGGCGAGGTCCAAGGAACAGTTGTTGGTGGGAGTAGCACTATCTCAGGAAGTGCTGCACCAGCACGGCTGGATTCTGAATATCCCAAAGTCACAGCTGGTTCCGACGACACGGCTACTGTTCCTGGGTATGATTCTGGATACAGTCCAGAAAAAAGTGTTTCTCCCGGAGGAGAAAGCCAGGGAGTTGTCATCTCTAGTCAGAGACCTCCTGAAACCAAAACAGGTATCGGTGCATCACTGCACGCGGGTCCTGGGAAAGATGGTAGCTTCTTATGAAGCAATTCCCTTCGGCAGGTTCCATGCCAGAATCTTTCGGTGGGACCTGTTGGACCAGTGGTCCGGATTGCATCTTCAGATGCATCGCTTAATAACCCTGTCTCCAAGAACCAGGGTGTCTCTACTGTGGTGGCTGCAGAGTGCCCATCTTCTAGAGGGCCGCAGGTTTGGCATACAGGACTGGGTCCTGGTGACCACGGATGCCAGCCTTCGAGGCTGGGGGGCAGTCACACAGGGAAGAAATTTCCAAGGACTATGGTCGAGTCAGGAGACTTCCCTTCACAGAAATATTCTGGAACTAAGGGCCATTTACAATGCCCTAAGTCAGGCAAAATCCCTGCTTCTACACCAGCCGGTGCTGATCCAGTCAGACAACATCACGGCAGTCGCCCATGTAAATCGACAGGGAGGCACAAGAAGCAGGATGGCGATGGCAGAAGCCACAAGAATTCTCCGATGGGCGGAGAATCATGTTCTAGCACTGTCAGCAGTGTTCATTCCGGGAGTGGACAACTGGGAAGCAGACTTCCTCAGCAGACACGACCTCCACCCGGGAGAGTGGGGACTTCATCCAGAAGTTTTCCAGATGCTGGTAAACCGTTGGGGAAAACCACAGGTGGACATGATGGCGTCCCGCCTCAACAAAAAGTTGAAAAGATATTGCGCCAGGTCAAGGGACCCTCAGGCGATAGCTGTGGACGCTCTAGTGACACCGTGGGTGTACCAGTCGGTTTATGTGTTCCCTCCTCTGCCTCTCATACCAAAGGTATTGAGAATAATAAGAAAGCGAGGAGTAAACACAATTCTCGTGGTTCCGGATTGGCCAAGACGAGCGTGGTACCCGGAACTTCAAGAGATGCTCTCAGAGGACCCGTGGCCTCTACCGCTCAGACAGGACCTGCTACAGCAGGGGCCCTGTCTGTTCCAAGACTTACCGCGGCTGCGTTTGACGGCATGGCGGTTGAACGCCGGATCCTGAAGGAAATGGGTATTCCGGAAGAAGTCATTCCTACGCTTATTAAAGCCAGGAAAGATGTTACGGCAAAGCATTATCACCGCATATGGCGGAAATATGTTGCATGGTGCGAGGCAAAAAAGGCCCCAACAGAGGAATTTCAGCTGGGTCGATTTCTGCATTTCCTGCAAGCAGGAGTGAATATGGGCCTAAAACTAGGCTCCATTAAAGTACAGATCTCGGCTCTGTCGATTTTCTTTCAAAAAGAACTAGCTTCAGTACCTGAAGTTTAGACATTTGTGAAAGGAGTGCTGCATATTCAGCCCCCGTTTGTGCCTCCTGTGGCACCTTGGGATCTCAACGTGGTGTTGAGTTTCTTAAAATCACATTGGTTTGAGCCACTAAAAACCGTGGATCTAAAATATCTCACGTGGAAAGTGGTCATGTTATTGGCCTTGGCTTCAGCCAGGCGAGTGTCAGAATTGGCGGCTTTATCATGTAAAAGCCCTTATCTGAATTTCCATATGGATAGGGCAGAATTGAGGACTCGTCCCCAGTTTCTCCCTAAGGTGGTGTCAGCGTTTCACCTGAACCAGCCTATTGTGGTGCCTGCGGCTACTAGGGATTTGGAGGACTCCAAGTTACTGGACGTTGTCAGGGCCCTGAAAATATATGTTTCCAGGACGGCTGGAGTCAGAAAATCTGACTCGCTGTTTATCCTGTATGCACCCAACAAGCTGGGTGCTCCTGCTTCTAAGCAGACTATTGCTCGCTGGATTTGTAGTACAATTCAGCTTGCACATTCTGTGGCAGGCCTGCCACAGCCAAAATTTGTAAATGCCCATTCCACAAGGAAGGTGGGCTCATCTTGGGCGGCTGCCCGAGGGGTCTCGGCTTTACAACTTTGCCGAGCAGCTACTTGGTCAGGGGCAAACACGTTTGCAAAATTCTACAAATTTGATACCCTGGCTGAGGAGGACCTTGAGTTCTCTTTCGGTGCTGCAGAGTCATCCGCACTCTCCCGCCCGTTTGGGAGCTTTGGTATAATCCCCATGGTCCTTACGGAGTTCCCAGCATCCACTAGGACGTCAGAGAAAATAAGAATTTACTCACCGGTAATTCTATTTCTCGTAGTCCGTAGTGGATGCTGGGCGCCCATCCCAAGTGCGGATTGTCTGCAATACTTGTACATAGTTATTGCTAACTAAAGGGTTATTGTTGAGCCATCTGTTGAGAGGCTCAGTTGTTTTCATACTGTCAAACTGGATATAGTATCACGAGTTGTACGGTGTGATTGGTGTGGCTGGTATGAGTCTTACCCGGGATTCAAAATCCTTCCTTATTATGTCAGCTCGTCCGGGCACAGTGTCCTAACTGAGGCTTGGAGGGGGGTCATAGTGGGAGGGGCCAGTGCACACCAGGTAGTCATAAATCTTTCTAGAGTGCCCAGCCTCCTTCGGAGCCCGCTATTCCCCATGGTCCTTACGGAGTTCCCAGCATCCACTACGGACTACGAGAAATAGAATTACCGGTGAGTAAATTCTTATTTTCTCTAACGTCCTAGTGGATGCTGGGGACTCCGTAAGGACCATGGGGAATAGACGGGCTCCGCAGGAGACTGGGCACTCTAAGAAAGATTTAGTACTACTGGTGTGCACTGGCTCCTCCCTCTATGCCCCTCCTCCAGACCTCAGTTAGAATCTGTGCCCAGACAGAGCTGGGTGCATTTTAGTGAGCTCTCCTGAGCTTGCTAATAAGAAAGTATTTTAGTTAGGTTTTTTATTTTCAGAGAGCTTCTGCTGGCAACAGACTCTCTGCTACGTGGGACTGAGGGGAGAGAAGCAAACCTACTAACTGCGGCTAGGTTGCGCTTCTTAGGCTACTGGACACCATTAGCTCCAAAGGGATCGAACACAGGAACCTAACCTTGTCGTCCGGAGCCGCGCCGCCGTCCCCCTCGCAGAGCCAGAAGACAGAAGCCGGCGGGTTGAAGCAAGAAGACGTCAAAATCGGTGGCAGAAGACTCCTGTCTTCATATGAGGTAGCGCACAGCACTGCAGCTGTGCGCCATTGCGCCCATACTAACCCACACACTCCGGTCACTGTAGGGTGCAGGGCGCAGGGGGGGGCGCCCTGGGCAGCAATTAAGTACCTCCTGGCAAAAGCAGCATATATACAGTTGGATACTGTTATATGCATGAGCCCCCGCCATTAATTTTACACAAAATCGCGGGACAGAAGCCCGCCGCTGAGGGGGCGGGGCCTTCTTCCTCAGCACTCACCAGCGCCATTTTCTCCACAGCTCCGCTGAGAGGAAGCTCCCCAGGCTTTCCCCTGCAAATAGAGAGGGTGAAAAAGAGAGGGGGGGCACATAAATTTGGCGTAAAAACAATATATACAGCTGCTACTGGGTTAACACTAAGTTAGCGTTGGGGTGTGTGCTGGCATACTCTCTCTCTGTCTCTCCAAAGGGCCTTGTGGGGGAACTGTCTTCAAATAGAGCATCAAATAGTGTGTGTGGTGTGTCGGTACGTGTGTGTCGACATGTCTGAGGTAAAAGGCTCCCCTAAGGAGGAGATAGAGCAAATATGTGTGTGAGAGGGTGTCTCCGTCGACAACGCCGACACTGTTTGGATATGTGTAAGTGCTAAGGTGAATTTGTTGCACTAAAGATTAGAGAACAGACAGGAAATCTACCCATGTCTGTCCCTATGTCACAGAGACCTTCAGAGTCTCACAATGCTCACTATCCAAAATAATAAACACTGATATCGTCACGGAGTTTGACTCCAGTGTCGACTACGATAATGCAAAGTTACAGCCAAAATGGCAGAAAAGTGTTCAATATATGATTATTGTAATAAAAGATGATTTGCATATCACTGATGACTCATCTGTCCCTGACACAAGGGTACACATGTTTAAGGGAAAGAAAGCTGAGGTAAATTTCCCTCCTCTCATGAGGAAAAAGAGCGGGAATCTCCAGGCAAGAGACTGCAGCTTCCCACAAAGAATTCTCAGGCAGTATCCTTTCTCCACTAGGGCCAGGATGTGATGGGAATCTTCCCCTAGGGTGTCACGTTTGCCCAGAAGGTAGCCCTAGCTATTCTCAGGGATCCTGCAGATAGCGTGCACATTCTGGTACACTACTCAGACCGGCGATTGCGTCGGCATGGGTTTATAGCGCTGTGGCAGCGTGGACAGGTACCTTATCAGCAGAGATTGAGACCCTAGTATGCATATAGATATATATATGTATATATAGAGATATATATATAATACAGGAAATCCCACTTGCATGGGAAAAGATAGCACTCTCCAGACTAAGTATATAAATAAAGCCAAATAAATTTAATGCAAAGGTAGTCTCACAGTTCATATGAGGTCTAAACGATCTCCAGCAGTGTCCAACGTTTCGGTCCCTGGCGGGGCCTTTTTCAAGGAACAAACAGAGTCAACAGTGGCAGCAGTGCAACATCAGTTCAGCCTAGCAGGGAAACTGGAGATATATATTAAAGATGCTGTCTTAAGAGATATGTATATATATAAAACATGCCCAAAGAGACATGAGTATACTGGGTCCTAGAGTCAAAGCTATGTCGATTTCTGCTTGACGTGTCCTGTAGAATATGCAATGGACAGATGATGCCGACTTAAGAGGCATATGGAAGGCTGAGGATTGTGTGGAGAAGGGTTCTCGGACCTGGTCTCCTCAGCTATAGCTGGTAATTCTGATATTTTGCCTTATATTCCTGCACAGCCTAGGAAAGCACGACATTATCAAATGCAGCCTTTCAAATAAAGAAACAAGAAAGTCCGAGGTGCGTCCTTTCTTGCCAGAGGCAGGGGCAGAGGAAAGAAGCTGCACAACACAGCTAGTTCCCAGGAACAGAAGTCCTCCCCGGCCTCTACAAATATCCACAGCATGTCGCTGGGGCTCCACAGGCGGAGCTGGGCCCGGTGGGGGCACGCCTTCGTAATTTCAGCCACGAGTGGGTTCACTCCCTGTTAGATCCCTGGGCAATAGATATTGTGTCGCAGGGATACAAGCTGGACTTTGAGAAGATGCCCCCTCACCGACGGCCCTGCCGGCTTCCCCCCACGAGAGGGAAACAGTGTTAACTGCAATTCACAAATTGTATCTTCACCAGGTGGCTGTCAAGGTTCCCCTCCTTCAACAAGGAGGGGGTTATTATTCGACCATGTTGTAGTCACGAAACCAGACGGTTCGGTCGGACCCATATTGAATTTAAAATCCCTGAACATATAACTGAAAAGGTTCAAGTTCAAGATGGAATCGCTAAGAGCGGTCATTGCAAGCCTGAAAGGGGGAGATTTTATGGTGACTCGAGACATAAAGGATGCATACCTTCATGTCCCCATTTATCCACCTCATCAGGCGTACCTCAGAATTGCGGTACGGGATTGTCATTACCAATTTCAGAAGTTGCCGTTTGGTCTCTCCACGGCCTTAAGAATATTCACCAAGGTAATGGCGGAAATGATGGTGCTCCTGCGGAAGTAAGGTGTCACTATTATCACGTACTTGGACGATCTCCTCGTAAAAGCGAGATCAAGAGAGCAGTTGCTGAACAGCGTATCACTTTCTCTGGAAGTGTAACGGCAACACGGCTGGATTCTATATATTCCAAAGTCGCAGTTGGTTCTTACAGCTCATTTGCCTCTCCTAGGCATGATCCTAGACACAGACCAGAAAAGGGTTTATTTCCCGATAGAGAGAGCTCAGGAGCTCGTGACACTGGTCAGGAATCTATTAAAACCAAAACAGGTGTCAGTGCATCACTGCACTCGAGTCCTGGGAAGGAGGGTGGCATCATACGAGGCCATTCCCTTCGGCAGGTTCCATACGAGAACCTTCCAATGGGACTTACTGGACAAGTGGTCCGGATCACATCTTCAAGATGCATCGGTTAATCACCCTATCCCCCAGAGCCAGGTTGTCTCTCCTGTAGTGGCTGCAGAGTGCTCACCTCCTCGAAGGTCGCACATTCGGCATTCAGGACAGGGTCCTGGTGACCACGGATGCAAGCCTCCGAGGGTGGGGGGCAGTCACACAGGGAAGAAATGTTCAGAGGCTGTGGTCAAGGCAGGAGACTTGCCTTCACATCATTATCCTGGAACTAAGGGCCATATACAACGCCCTAAGTCAAGCGGAGACCCTGCTTTGCGACCAACCGGTTCTGATTCAGTCAGACAATATCACCGCAGTGGCTCATGTAAACCGCCAAGGCGGCACAAGGAGCAGGGTGGCGATGGTAGAAACCACCAGGATTCTTCGCTGGGCGGTGAATCACGTAAGCGCACTGTCAGCAGTGTTCATTCCGGGAGTGGACAACTGGGAAGCAGACTTCCTCAGCAGGCACGACCTCCACACGGGAGAGTGGAGACTTCATCAAGAAGTCTTCGCGCAGATTGTAGGTCGGTGGGAACTGCCACAGGGGGACATGATGGCATCCCGCCTCAACAAAAAGCTACAGAGGTATTGCGCCAGGTCAAGAGACTCTCAGGCGATAGCTGTAGACGCACTGGTGACACCGTGGATGTTCCAGTCGGTTTATGTGTTTCCTCCTTTTCCTCTCTTACCCAAGGTGCTGAGAATCATAGGGAAAGAGGAGTGAGAACAATATTCATTTTTCCGGATTGGCCAAGAAGGACTTGGTATCCAGAGCTGCAAGAAATGCTCACAGAGGACCCAGGGCCTCTGGCTCTAGGGCAGGATCTGTTGCAGTAGGGACCTTGTATGTTCCAACACTTACCGCAGCTGCGTTTGACGGCATGGCGGTTGGACGCCGGATCCTAGTAGAAAAAAGGGATTCCGGATGAGATTATTCCTACGCTGATAAAGGCTAGGAAGGACGTGACGGCTAAACATTATCACCGTATACGCCGAAAATATGTTGCTGGGTGTGAGGCCAGGAATGCCTCTACAGAGGAATTCCAGCTGTGCCGTTTCCTTCACTTCCTACAGTCGGGAGTGACTTTGGGCCTAGAATTGGGGTCCATTAAGGTCCAGATTTCGGCCCTATCCATTTTCTTTCATACAAACGAAAAGGAATGTGTCTGGCGCTGAGCCTTTCCCAACTGTAGCCTCTAAACAGAGAGGACAACCCAAAAAAGGCTGCCTTCACAATGTGGACCTGGAAATCCACTCAACATCTAAATGTGTACCTAAAGAAAATATAAGTGAAGGCGCACAATATATTAACCGACTGCTTTTTTGATACAAATAACTGATTTAATTCAAATTACTGATTAAAAATTAATCTTACATGTAAACAGTAAAACAGAATTAATAGCATAAAACCATGAACCGCCATTGTTGTGGGCGGAGAAACGCGTCAGGTGACCAATTTCCTGTGAACCGCAAGTGGAACGCAAAGTCCGGAAGCCGGAAACCCGAACCCGGAAGTCGCGGGACGCGACACTTGCAGACAGTCCACCTTCACACAGTCTGTGGCAGCGCAAGAATCCCGTAGGCTCAGCTACGAGTCCCCCATCCCCTGCATCTGACACTAAAGGTGTGTACACACGGTGAGATTTTTTCTTGAGATTTTGACTGTATAGTCAAAATCGCAAGAAAAGTTAGTGCAAATCGCAAGGTGAAAGTCACCTTGCGATCCCGATGCGCAGCCCCGCCAGGTCGGCATCGCAAGAAAAGATAGACTGTGCAGGCAAGTCAATCCTTGCTAGATCGGTGTACTATCTAGTTCATCTCACATGTCAATGACATCTCACATAAGCCAAAATCTCACATAAGCCAAAATCATAAGCACACATAGTCCATATCTCAAGAAAAGTTAGTCAAAATCTGTCCTATCTGGGCTCCGGGGAGTTCAAGGGAAATCGCAAGTAAAAATCGAACATAGCAAGGATCTCACCGTGTGTACACACCCTAAGATTCCAGGACTGTGGACCAGGCAGGAGGAAACACTAGGAGGACATACGGGCTTGCACAACTCAGGAGCGCTCCTGACAATAACGGACGGGTGAAGTATCATTACACAAACACCCCATATATGAACAGCATCCTTTTTAAAGTGGCATGTCACCATTTATAAGTATTCTTTGCACGACATAACAGTCAGTCTGCTTGGAGTTAAAACCTTCCATAGTACCGGTGCATGATACTATATCCACTCAGCCGAAGGAGAGTTTATTTCTAACCACTTTAACTGCATGAGTGCATACAACTAACTCATTACTTTGTGAATTAACAACTATTCGCTTTGGAACTAACACCATCTTTGCTTATACATGTGTAAGAACTTTCGGCTGAAGGAGAATTCTTCCTTAATTGGTTTTACAATTACAGGTGCTTGCAATTAAGCTTTTAAAGGGAGCATTACCAATCAAAGCGCAATCTGTGTGGAGTTTACATTTGCTTGCTCACGGAGTAATTGATATAATTATTTGGTTCATGGTTTTATGCTATTAATTCTGTTTTACTGTTTACATGTAAGATTAATTTTTAATCAGTAATTTGAATTAAATCAGTTATTTGTATCAAAAAAGCAGTCGGTTAATATATTGTGCGCCTTCACTTATATTTTCTTTCATACAAAAACTAGCATCTCTACCTGAAGTTCAGACGTTTGTAAAGGGAGTGATGCATATTCAGCCCCTTTTTTGTGCCACCAGTGGCACCTTGGGATCTTAACGTGGTGTTGAGTTGCCTGAAATCTCACTGGTTTGAGCCGCTTAAGACCGTGGAGTTAAAATATCTCACGTGGAAAGTGGTCAAGAATTGGCGGCTTTGTCATGTAAAAGCCCCTATCTGGTTTTCCATATGGACAGGGCAGAATTACGGACTCGTCTGCAATTTCTGCCAAAGGTGGTGTCATCTTTTCATTTGAACCAACCTATTGTGGTGCCTGCGGCTACTCGTGACTTGGAGGATTCCAAGTTACTAGATGTAGTCAGGGCTTTAAAGATTATGTAGCCAGAACGGCTGGAGTCAGGAAATCTGACTCGCTGTTTATCCTGTATGCATCCAACAAGCTGGGTGCTCCTGCTTCAAAGCAAACTATTGCTCGCTGGATCTGTAACACGATTCAGCAGGCTCATTCTGCGGCTGGCTTGCCGCCTCCAAAATCAGTAAAAGCCCATTCCACAAGGAAGGTGGGCTCTTCTTGGGCGGCTGCCCGAGGGGTCTCGGCATTACAGCTTTACCGAGCAGCTACTTGGTCGGGTTCAAACACTTTTGCAAAGTTCTACAAGTTTGATACCCTGGCTGAGGAGGACCTTGTGTTTTCTCATTCGGTGCTGCAGAGTCATCCGCACTCTCCCGCCCGTTTGGGAGCTTTGGTCTAATCCCCATGGTCCTTACGGAGTCCCCAGCATCCACTAGGACGTTAGAGAAAATAAGATTTTACTCACCGATAAATCTATTTCTCGTAGTCCGTAGTGGATGCTGGGCGCCCGTCCCAAGTGCGGACTTCTTCTGCAATACTTGTATATAGTTATTGCTTAAATAAGGGTTATGTTATGGTTGCATCAGGTTTGTCTGATGCTCTGTTGTTGTTCATACTGTTGACTGGGTATGTTATCACAAGTTATACGGTGTGATTGGTGTGGCTGGTATGAGTCTTACCCTGGATTCCAAAATCCTTTCCTTGTAATGTCAGCTCTTCCGGGCACAGTTTCCTTAACTGAGGTCTGGAGGAGGGGCATAGAGGGAGGAGCCAGTGCACACCAGTAGTACTAAATCTTTCTTAGAGTGCCCAGTCTCCTGCGGAGCCCGTCTATTCCCCATGGTCCTTATGGAGTCCCCAGCATCCACTACGGACTACGAGAAATAGATTTATCGGTGAGTAAAATCTTATTTTAAAATGCTTGGGACCAGAAGTATTTTGGATATCTGATTTTTCCGTAGTTGGAATAATACATACCATAATGAGATATCATGGTGATGGGACCTAAATCTGATATCATGGTGATGGGACCTAAATCTAAGCACAGAATACATTTCTGATTCATATAGACCTTATACACACAGCCTGAAGGTAATTTTAGCCAATATCTTTAATAACTTTGTGCATTAAACAAAGTGTGTACATTCACACAAATCATTTGTTTCATATACACCTTATACACACAGCCTGAAGGTCATTTAGTACAATATTTTTAATAAATTAGTGTATTAAACAAAGTTTGTGTACATTGAGCCATCAGAAAACAAAGGTTTCACTATCTCACTCTCACTCAAAAAATTCCGTATTTCTGAATATTTGGATATGGGATACTCAACCTGTAATACATTAAACACCTTGATTTTTTTTGTAAAAAAAAAACCCAATTCAAATTCAATGATTTAAAAAAAAAAAAAAATACTCGTGATTTAAATCAAGTTTTTTTAAATCAGCGCACCCTGCGTGTAACCAACACAAGTGGTCAGACCATAGTCCTCATTAATATTAATAGGGACTACGATCTGCTCAGATAGTTAGCCTTTTGCTTGTGATTTCTGCAAAAATCGCCTGTATTAGGCTATTAGAACATATTGATGATACATACAATTAAGAAAAAAAGGCATTTTGTTTCTCCCCAGCACCTTGAATGATAACCGTAACCTGATTTAAATCCCACACAATATTAGAATTCAGAGATTACATGTATTTATATTTGCGCAAATGTATGAATAAGCCCCAAAGCCACGTCAAGGCCTCTCTGTATATTTGGGGTCCCTAGCGCTATATCTAGGTGCAAATACCCCAAATATACAGAGAGGCCTTGACGCGGCTTTGGGGCTTATTCATACATTTGCGCAAATATATGTAACCAAGATCTCTGAATACTAATATTGTGTGGGATTTAAGTCTGGTTACTGTTCTCATTCAGGGTGCTGGGGAAACAAAATGCCTTTTTTATTCTTGCTTAGAAATAACCCTCCCTTTCAAGCACCTGAATGATATCAATAAGCTAATTGAGCATCTGCCACTAGATACATACAATTATGCAAAAACTCTTTTTGAAAAACCACCTTGGGTAAGGGTGTACTACGGTATGCCGGAGCCCAGCATGCCGGCGCTGGGATCCCGACCACCAGTATACCGGCAGCGGGGCGAGTGCAAAGGAGCCCCTTGCAGACTTGCTGCGCTCAGCATGCTGCGGGCATGGAACACGCTATTTATTCTCCCTCCAGGGGTGTCATGGACACCCCAAGAGGGAAAATAGTTGTCGGTATGCCGGCTGTCGGGATTCCGGCGTCTGTATGCTGAGCGCTGGGATCCCGACAGCCGGCATATCAAGTGCCACACCTTACTAAATAGGCCCATAAATGAGCTTGTCTAGAACTAGGCAGCCTAAACCAAGCTAGTTTATTGAAATTAAGAAATCTATCTCTCTGTTTCAGCAGAGGAGGGGGCCCATGTGCAGGCTCCAGACCTCTCCGCTGCA
Organism: Pseudophryne corroboree; assembly: GCF_028390025.1. NCBI lineage: Eukaryota > Metazoa > Chordata > Amphibia > Anura > Myobatrachidae > Pseudophryne > Pseudophryne corroboree. The sequence continues at coordinate 429,145,070 of NC_086449.1, read as the reverse complement.
GTAGGCACTGGCATTGTGCTGGAGTCTACTGCACATGCGCTGGTCTCTGTAAATGTGGCACCCACCATGTTCCGAAGACAATTTCACTACTGCAAATGCACGGCGTCCATTTTGGCTGTGATTTTTGCCATGGCTGCAGCACAAGATGTGGGACTCCGGAAAGGTAAGTATTAAACTATGGGTGCAGTTGGGCACCCCTGGACCCAGGGGCCCGTGTGCACCGCACACATTGCACCCATTATAGAAACACCAATGCTTACCTGCCCTTGTGAAAACACACAGGAATTACACAAATCACTAACAGAGAAAAAAGGCTCACTTGAAATTTTATTTTTACAACCTGAAAAACAGGTCGTTCCCTAAATTTTAAAAACATATTAACCCAAAATAGTTTAAGAATTCTCTTACAGTGTCAGAATCATGTCATTAAATTTAGCGTCCGTTTGACTTGAAAAGTAAAAAAAAAATTATGTTGAATTTTATATCATTGTGTTTCTGAACACTACAGTTGTTATATTACTGTATCTGAAACATTAAGTAGTATTAAATAATACTTTACAAAACTAGCATCCTTAGGGGTTATTCAATTAATCCCCGCTGCCAGTTGCTGGCTATAATCCCTGCAGTGCGGGGGTAAAGGCTACTCCATTACATAGCCTTTTTCACATGCCTAAAAATCGTGACTCAGGTGTGGAACTCACGGATTCTGTATAAACTGCTGAATCACTGGGTTTTTCCCACACGTAATCCTCTGATTTTGCAGTTTGTCATGGACTTTACCAATATAGGGCATTCACACGGTCTGAACACATAACCGCATAGTCCTGGCGAACTATGGGATGGTTATAAAAAAAAAAAGAAAACAATTCAGTACAGTATTTTTGTCCCATTTTCAACTGTTACATTTTTTGGCACAGTATTTGTGCATGCAAGTTCTTTTTTTTTTTTTACTTTGTCCCATTGAGTTAAAGCTATATCTTGTTTGTTTAGAAGAAGAAGCAGTGTTGTTTTTCCCGGTTCCGGTATGAATGGTCGACCATGTTATGGTCGACAGTCATTAGGTCGACCACTATTGGTCGACATGGACACATGGTCGACACATGAATATGGTCGACACATGAAAAGGTCGACATGAGGGTTTTTTTTTTTTACTTTTTTTTGGTGTCGTTTGTTGCGTAAAGTGACTGGGAACCCCAATTAGTGCACCGCGTCCCCTCGCATGGCTCGCTTCGCTCGCCATGCTTCGGGCATGGTGCCTTCGCTCCGCTCGGCACAGATTACCGTTCTAATCGTAGTCCACGTGGATCGTAAAGTATGGAAAAGTTCCCCAAAAGAAAAAAAAGTTAAACTCATGTCGACCTTTTCATGTGTCGACCTTTCATGTGCCGACCATTTTCATGTGTCCATGTCGACCATGTCAATGTCGACCAATAGTGGTCGATCTAATGACTGTCGACCATAACATGATCGACCATGTGAACGGATACCGCCCCCCCCCCCCCCCCCCCCCTGCGTTTATATTGTTGCTTTTATGTTTGGACTTGCACCCATACTTAAAAGTTTTCCTACGTTTAATGTCTATACAGGTTTGTGGGGTATTTCAGGGCTTATGACTCAGACAGTGGTATGACAGGCAGGTAAGGGTTCACCAGTCAGCTCCTTTTCTAATATTTCAATATTGCATATTAAGATAGAATATTCTATTGATATGTTATGCATTGCATGGATGGCTATACTGTACATACTGTATGTAAGTAAAATAGAAAGGGAGGAATACAATTAGTCGCAGCACTTAACCTCAGGGTTTTAGCTCTGGAGTGAAGTGCCCAGAACTATTTCATTACTAACTGTGGTAAACACGTGACTAACCGTGTGTGAACATAATGTGTTTTATGCATGCACCCTCCTGAGGTGCGAACAGAAATCTGCTGTGATTGCATGCCTCCTGGCACTTAACTCAGAAGTAATGGGTTACCGTATCTTAGCTAGCTAATTGACTTCCACCCCCCCAAAGGCGTTATTGTCACAGTAACGTCTACCGATTTTTCGTGGACCTACACTAGAATTTTTTTATTTTCCATTTGGATTTAAAACATGCCATTATTTTTACTTTTTTGTTTGACCAGTGGTTTGAGAAAGCCATTAATATACCAATTATAGGGGCATACTATGATATCCCGGCTGTCGGGATCCCGGCGACCAGAATACCGGGGCCGGTATCCCGACCACCGAAATGCTGGCAGTGGGGCGAGTGCAAAAAGAGCCCCTTGCGGGCTCGCTATTTATTCTCTCTTTAGGGGTGTCGTGGAGACCTTAAGAGGGAGAATAGTTGACGGTATCCCGGTGGTCGGGATCCAGGCGCAAGTATGCTGCATGCCGGGATCCCGACAGCCGGGATATCGAATGCTTGTTTGTTTTTTTCGTTTTTTGTAGTATTTTTTATAAAAAAATAAAAAAAAAAGTCTGAATATCTTCCACCATAAATCTGCTGTAGGTTGTTATATTTTACCACATCTCTGTAAGATTGGACATGAGAACTACGGGAGTATATAAAGGGATTGTGGGGAAGAGAAGACGAACAACAGATCTACTGAATATAGTTTTTAGACATTCATTCTATGATGTATTTAAAAGGATAAATAAAAATTGAAAATAAAAAAATAGTCCCTGTGGGGGTGTGGGTACCATTATTCACATATGGTGATCCTGTACCAAAATGTTAGTTTACTCTGAAGGTAGTACATGTCTCTTATGTAAACTGACCATTACGAAGTACCCATGGTCTTTCCTTCTCGACTTCCCAATTGGATCCTTGGACAGATATGTCGAAAAATTTGTAGTCCAGATTGGAATTGCAGACCATTTGTTTATTGTCTTCTTACTGAAAGCATCTTGAAACTCCCCTTTGCAATTTTTTCATAAATCCCATTCATTTTCATCTCATTAATTATTGTGCTTAACACGCCCCAAAACAGTGGGTTTAGCTGTGTATTTCGATTAAACATTTCTAAAGCCCTGGTTAGAGTGCCCAAACATGGGCATTTGCGCCTGACCAGAGCAACAATTGAATTGCTCCATCGGCTACCCATTAATTAGCGCAGCGCCCAAAACCTATAAAATTCCCCCCCAGAGGAGTTAATTCAGTTAGGAGTGTATTGAGTCCTGTGATCCTTTTTCACGGCGGATTCACACGCATTGCATTTTCCAAGCATATTTACACTTCTTTGTGCACAAAGTAAAAAGGTTGGAAACATCTTAATGAATTAATGATCATGTGCTTGCAGGGGTGTAAATAGTACAATTTGGCCAATAAAGACATGTCTGTTTTCAGGCAAATTTCTCTAAACATCTGAATAATGGGTTAAATGATGCAGGACATATATAGAGGTGTTGTATTGATGGTAGAGGGGTTTTAGAACTTGCAGATAAAAGCTAAAAGGGGGCGATTTTAAATGTTTTAATGGGCACCCAAAAGTTCAATTGTTTGCTCCAACCCAAAGCCCATCACTTTAAACATGCCAAAATAGACGGGGCTTAGCCATGGATATTAAGTAAACCTGTGTAAAGTGATGTATGGAGCATTCAAACTCCCATTTGAGCGCTTTAAACCACAGATTTTTTGCACACTTCAGCCTGCCACCTCATGTGTGCCTGAAGGGAGCAACAATTGAATTGCTCTGTTGGATGCCATCTAGTGGCAGCTGGGGGGAAAAACAAATGAATTACCACCAAAGTGGGGAGATATTTCATTTTGTTTTTTAACTCGCATAAAAACACGGAAAAATCAAATTTTCTGTACACCAAAATACATTAAAGACTTTAAAGACTTTTATTTGTCTGAGAACACTTGTTGCATATCATTTTCCCACCATTGACAGTCATTGGTCCTGCTATCTTGGTTGCCATATTTTTTGGGTCCAAGTTGATTTCCTCATTTTTTCATGCATCTGCTAGTTTATGTATTGTAGAAAAGTCATGCAATCTCGCCATGATTCCCCATTTCTAATTGGAACTTGCATTTGCAGATGTGCGAATTGTGGTGATGTTTGTGACTCATTTGATAGCTTAGAATCATAAATTGCATAACATATGTGTACCCAAATGGTTTCAGGAACTTTTGTTAATTTTCCTAAGTGTATCTCATGTTATATTCACTTTTAAACACCGCTATGCAAATTACAATTATGTCATTAAAAAAAAAAATATATATACAGGTTGAGTATCCCATATCCAAATATTCCGAAATACGGACTTTTTTGAGTGAGAGTGAAATAATGAAACCTTTGTTTCTCTATCGTCCTAAGTGGATGCTGGGGTTCCTGAAAGGACCATGGGGAATAGCGGCTCCGCAGGAGACAGGGCACAAAAAAGTAAAGCTTTTACCAGATCAGGTGGTGTGCACTGGCTCCTCCCCCTATGACCCTCCTCCAGACTCCAGTTAGATTTTGTGCCCGAACGAGAAGGGTGCAATCTAGGTGGCTCTCCTAAAGAGCTGCTTAGAGAAAGTTTAGCTTAGGTTTTTTACTTTACAGTGAGTCCTGCTGGCAACAGGATCACTGCAACGAGGGACTTAGGGGAGAAGTAGTGAACTCACCTGCGTGCAGAGTGGATTTGCTGCTTGGCTACTGGACACTAGCTCCAGAGGGACGATCACAGGTACAGCCTGGATGGTCACCGGAGCCGCGCCGCCGGCCCCCTTGCAGACGCTGAAGAGAGAAGAGGTCCAAAATCGGCGGCTGAAGACTCCTGAGTCTTCATAAAGGTAGCGCACAGCACTGCAGCTGTGCGCCATTTTCCTCTCAGCACACTTCACACAACAGTCACTGAGGGTGCAGAGCGCTGGGGGGGGCGCTCTGAGAGGCAAATAAAAACCTTATTAGAGGCAAAAAATACCTCACATATAGCCCACAGAGGCTATATGGAGATATTTAACCCCTGCCTAACTTCAAAAATAGCGGGAGACGAGCCCGCCGAAAAAGGGGCGGGGCCTATCTCCTCAGCACACAGCGCCATTTTCTCTCACAGAAAAGCTGGAGAGAAGGCTCCCAGGCTCTCCCCTGCACTGCACTACAGAAACAGGGTTAAAACAGAGAGGGGGGGCACTGATTTTGGCGATATTGTATATATATAAAAGATGCTATAAGGGAGAAACACTTATATAAGGTTGTCCCTATATAATTATAGCGTTTTTGGTGTGTGCTGGCAGACTCTCCCTCTGTCTCCCCAAAGGGCTAGTGGGTCCTGTCCTCTGTCAGAGCATTCCCGGTGTGTGTGCTATGTGTCGGTACGTGTGTGTCGACATGTATGAGGACGATGTTGGTGAGGAGGCGGAGAAATTGCCTGTAATGGTGATGTCACTCTCTAGGGAGTCGACACCGGAATGGATGGCTTATTTAGAGAATTACGTGAGAATGTCAACACGCTGCAAGGTCGGTTGACGACATGAGACGGCCGACAATCTATTAGGACCGGTCCAGGCGTCTCAGAAACACCGTCAGGGGTTTTTAAAAACGCCTATTTACCTCAGTCGGTCGACACAGACACAGACACGGACACTGAATACAGTGTCGACGGTGAATAAACAAACGTATTTCTCATTAGGGCCACACGTTAAGGGCAATGAAGGAGGTGTTACGTGTTTCTGATACTACAAGTACCACAAGAAAGGGTATTATGTGGGAGTGAAAAAACTACCTGTAGTTTTTCCTGAATCAGATAAAATAAAATGAAGTGTGTGAGGATGCGTAGGGTTACCCCGATAGCAAATATTGGCGTTATACCCTTTCCCGCCAGAAATTAGGGTACGTTGGGAAACACCCCTTAGGGTGATAAGGCGCTCACACGCTTATCAAGTGGCGTTACCGTCTCCAGATACGGCCGCCCTCAAGGAGCCAGCTGATAGGAAGCTGGAAAAATATCCTAAAAAGTATATACACACATACGGTGGTTATACTGCGACCAGCGATCGCCATCAGCCTGGAGATGCAGTGCTGGGTTGGCTTGGTCGGATTCCCTGACTGAAAATATTTTATTCATGTAGAGCATTTAATAGGATGCATTCTATATATATGTATGTGAGATGCACAGAGGGATATTTGCTCTCTGGCATCAAGATAAGTGCGTTGTCCATATCTCCCAGAAGATGTCAGGGACACGACAGTGGTCAGGTGATACAGATCCCATACGGCAGATGGAAGTATTGCTGTATAAAGGGAAGGAGTTATTTGGGGGTCGGTCCATCGGACCTGGGGACCACAGCAACAGCTGGGAAATCCAACCTTTTTTACCCCAAGTTACATCTCAGCTAAAAAAGACACCGTCTTTTCAGCCTCAATCTTTCCTTTCCCATGAGGGCATGCAGGCAAAAGGCCAGTCATATCTGCCCAGACATAGAGGTAAGGGAAGTAGACTGCAGCAGGCAGCCCTTTCCCAGGAAAAGAAGCCCTCCACCGCGTCTGCCAAGTCCTCAGCATGACGCTGGGGCCGTGCAAGCGGACTCAAGGTGGGGGGGTAGTCTCAAGAGTCTCAGGGCGCAGTGGGATCACTCGCAAGTTGACCCCTAGATCGTACGAGTATTATCCCAGGGGTAAAGATTGGAGAGTCGAGACATCTTCTCCTCGCAGGTTCCTGAAGTCTGCTTTACCAACGGCTCCCTCCGACAGGGAGGCAGCATTGGAAACAATTCACAAGCTGTATATCCAGCAGGTGATAATCAAAGTACCCCTCCTACGACAAGGAAAAGGGTATTATTTTTCCACACTATATGGTGGTACTGAAGCCAGACGGCTTGGTGACACATAGTCTAAATCTAAAATGTTTTGAACACTTACATAAAAGGTTCAAATCGAGATAAAGTCACTCAGAGCAGTGATAGCGAACCGGAAAAAAGGGGACTATATGGTGTCCCTGGACATCAAGGATTACCTCCATGTCCAAATTTTGTCCTTCTCATCAAGGGTACCTCTGGTTCGTGGTACAGAACTGTCAATATCAGTTTCAGACGATGCCGTTTGAATTATCCACGGCACCCCGGGCCTTTTTACCAAGGTAATGGCCGAAAAGATGTTTCTTCAAAGAAAAAAGGCATCTAAATTATCCCTTACTTGCACGACCTAAAAAGGGCAAGTTCCAGAGAACAGTTGGAGGTCGGAAGAGCACTATCTAAAGTAGTTCTTCGACGGCACGACTGGATTCTAAATATTCCAAGAATCGCAGCTGTTTTCCGACGATACGTCTGCTGTTCCTAGGGATGATTCTGGACACGGTTCAGAAAAAGGTTTTTCTTCCCGAGGAAAAAGCCAAGGAGTTATCCGACCTGTCAGGAACCTCCTAAAACCAGGAAAGGTGTCTGTACATCAATGCACAAGAGTCCTGGGAAAAATGGTGGCTTTTTACGAAGCAATTCCATTCGGCAGATTCCATGCAAGAATTTTCCAAAGGGATCTGTTGGACAAATGGTCAGGGTCGCATCCTCAGATGCACCTGCGAATAACCCTGTCGCCAAGGACAAGGGTATATCTTCTGTGGTGGTTGCAAAAGGCTCATCTATTGGAGGGCCGCAGATTCGGCATACAGGATTTGATCCTGGTGACCACGGACGCCAGCCTGAGAGGCTGGGGAGCAGTCACACAAGGAAGAAACTTCCAGGGGGTATGGACGAACCTGGAAAAGTCTCTTCACATAAACATTCTGGTACTAAGAGCAATCTAAAATGCTCTAAGCCAGGCGGAACCACTCCTGCAAGGAAAACCGGTGTTGATTCAGTCGGACAACATCACGGCGGTCGCCCATGTAAACAGACAGGGCGGCACAAGAAGCAGGAGTGCAATGGCAGAAGCTGCCAAGATTCTTCGCTGGGCGGAAAATCACGTAATAGCACTGTCAGCAGTGTTCTTCCCGGGCGTGGACAACTGGGAAGCAGACTTCCTCAGCAGACACGATATTCACCCGGGAGAGTGGGGTCTTCATCCAGAAGTCTTCCACATGCTAATAAACTGTTGGGAAAGACCAATGGTAGACATGATGGCGTCTCGCCTCAACAAGAAACTGGACAAGTATTGCGCCAGGTCAAGAGATCCACAGGCAATAGCTGTGGACGCACTGGTAACACCTTGGGTGTACAAATCAGTATATGTGTTTCCTCCTCTGCCTCTCATACCAAAGGTATTGAAGATTATACGGTGAAGAGGAGTAAGAACAATACTAGTGGCTCCGGATTGGCCAAGAAGGACTTGGTACCCGGAACTTCAAGAGTTGGTCACGGACGACCCGTGCCCTCTACTTCTGAGAAGGGACCTGCTACAACAGGGTCCCTGTCTCTTTCAAGACTTACCGCGGCTGCGTTTGACGGCATGGCGGTTGAACGCCAGATCCTAAAAGGGAAAGGCATTCCAGAAGAAGTCATTCCTACCTTGATTAAGGCAAGGAAGGAAGTCACCGCGAAACATTATCACCGCATTTGGCGAAAATATGTCGCGTGGTGCGAGGATCGGAGTGTTCCGACGGAGGAATTTCAACTGGGTCGTTTCCTACATTTCCTACAATCAGGATTGTCTATGGGTCTCAAATTGAGATCTATTAAGGTTCAAATTTCGGCCCTGTCAATATTCTTCCAAAAAGAATTGGCCTCAGTTCCTGAGGTACAGACTTTTGTTAAAGGAGTACTGCATATACAGCCTCCTGTGTTGCCTCCGGGGGCACCGTGGGATCTAAATGTAGTTTTAGATTTCCTCAAATCCCATTGGTTTGAACCATTGAAAAAGGTGGATTTTAAATATCTCACATGGAAAGTGACTATGTTACTGGCCCTGGCTTCCGCCAGGAGAGTATCTGAATTGGCGGCTTTATCTTATAAAAGCCCTTATCTAATCTTCCATTCGGATAGGGCAGAACTGAGGACTCGTCCGCATTTTCTCCCTAAGGTGGTATCAGCGTTTCACCTGAACCAACCTATTGTGGTGCCTGCGGCCACTGGCGACTTGGAGGACTCCAAGTTGTTGGACGTTGTCAGAGCCTTAAAAATATACATTTCAAGGACGGCTGAAGTCAGAAAATCTGACTCGCTGTTGATACTATATGCACCCAACAAGTTGGGTGCCCCTGCTTCTAAGCAGACGATTGCTCGTTGGATTTGTAACACAATTCAACTTGCTCATTCTGTGGCAGGCCTGCCACAGCCTAAATCTGTTAAGGCCCATTCCACAAGGAAGGTGGGCTCATCTTGGGCGGCTGCCCGAGGGGTCTCGGCATTACAATTCTGCCGAGCAGCTACGTGGTCGGGGGAAAACACGTTTGTAAAATTCTACAAATTTGATACCCTGGCAAAAGAGGACTTGGAATTCTCTCATTCGGTGCTGCAGAGTCATCCGCACTCTCCCGCCCGTTTGGGAGCTTTGGTATAATCCCCATGGTCCTTTCAGGAACCCCAGCATCCACTTAGGACGATAGAGAAAATAAGAATTTACTTACCGATAATTCTATTTCTCGGAGTCCGTAGTGGATGCTGGGCGCCCATCCCAAGTGCGGATTATCTGCAATACTGTACATAGTTATTGTTAACAAATTCGGGTTATATTGTTAAGGAGCCATCTTTAAGAGGCTCTTTCTGTTATCATACTGTTAACTGGGTTTAGATCACAAGTTGTACGGTGTGATTGGTGTGGCTGGTATGAGTCTTACCCGGGATTCAAATTGCCTCCCTTATTGTGTACGCTCGTCCGGGCACAGTACCTAACTGGAGTCTGGAGGAGGGTCATAGGGGGAGGAGCCAGTGCACACCACCTGATCTGGTAAAAGCTTTACTTTTTTGTGCCCTGTCTCCTGCGGAGCCGCTATTCCCCATGGTCCTTTCAGGAACCCCAGCATCCACTACGGACTCCGAGAAATAGAATTATCGGTAAGTAAATTCTTATTTTTTTGATGGCTCAATGTACACAAACTATGTTTATTACACAGTTATTAAAAATATTGTATTAAATGACCTTCAGGCTGTGTGTATAAGGTGTATATGAAACATAAATGAGTTGTGTGAATGTACACACACTTTGTTTAATGCACAAAGTTGTAAAAAAAATATTGGCTAAAATTACCTTCAGGCTGTGTGTATAAGGTGTATATGTAACATAAATGCATTCTGTGCTTAGATTTAGGTCCCATCACCATGATATCTCATTATGGTATGCAATTATTCCAAAATACGGAAAAATCCCATATCCAAAATACCTCTGGTCCCAAGCATTTTGGATAAGGGATACTCAACCTGTATATATATTTTTTAAAGTCCCGTTTAATATCATATGTGTAATTTAGGTGGAAATCTCGTTTAACAGTCCAAAATAAGTTCCAAGAGCAGGGGTGATAAATTAATGTAGAATTTATGAGCTATCATTTACATTTAGGAACCAGCATATATTGTCAAAGTGTATTCACTGATATAATTAGATATGACCCACAACAGAAATGTTTTACTTAGGTCAACATGGTTCATGGCTTGGTCCATTCTGTAAAGAGTATTTACAGACTATTTAATGCATAGGTCTGCAAACTTGGTTCTCATTACCCCCACACAATGCATGTTTTGCAGGTAACCCAGCAGGTGCATAGGTGTATTAATTACTCACAGACACATTTTAAAAGGTCCGCAGGTGGAGGTAATTATTTCACTTGTGATTCTGTGAGGAGACCTGCAAGACATGCACTGTGTGGGGTAATGAGGAACGAGTTTGCAGACCTATGATTTAATGCATCAATTCATGGAAAAATATGCTTTTCTCATTACATACCTCCCAACATGACCCTCTCCAGGAGGGACACAATGCTCTGCTCCTGTACTTTCTCTTACGTCCTAGAGGATGCTGGGGACTCCGTAAGGACCATGGGGTATAGACGGGCTCCGCAGGAGATAGGGCACCTAAAAATAACTTTGACTATGGGTGTGCACTGGCGCCTCCCTCTATGCCCCTCCTCCAGACCTCAGTTAGATCTTGTGCCCAGAGGAGAATGGGTGCACTGCAGAGAGCTCTCCAAAGTTTTCTGTGGAAAAAGAATTTTGTTAGGTTTTTTATTTTCAGGGAGTCCTGTTGGCAACAGGCTCCCTGCATCATGGGACCGAGGAGAGAGAAGCAGAGCTGGCTTGTCAAGTTGGGCACTGCTTCTAAGGCTACTGGACACCATTAGCTCCAGAGGGAGTCGGAACACGTCTCACCTGGGGTTCGTCCCGGAGCCGCGCCACCGTCCTCCTCACAGATGCCGAAGATAGAAGCCGGTGAGTATGAGAAGGCAAAGAAGACATCAGGCGGCAGAAGACATCAGATCTTCATGAGGTAAGCTGCGCGCCATTGCTCCCAGTCACACACACACAAGCAGGCACTGAAGGGCGCAGGGGGGGGCGCCCTGGGCAGCAATATTCCTCATATTTGGCATTGATAAGCATGGATTAGGCTGTGGCACAGTAAATCCGGTAACCCCCGCCATTTTTCTATAGAAAGTGTATGGGACCGAAGCCCGCCGTTGGGTGGGCGGGGCTTGATCCTCAGCACTAACCAGCGCCATTTTCTCCACAGAGACTGCATGAGGAAACGCTGGCTCCCTGTTCTCTCCCCTGCTGAACTTCACAGGCTGGAAAAAAGAGGAGGGGGGCACTTTGGCGACGCAGTGAGTGGAGATTACAATTATATACATATAACAGCGCTATCTGGTCATATATTCCAGTGTTTTTAAGCGCTGGGGGTGTGCTGGCATACTCTCTCTCTCTGTCTCTCCTAAGGGCCTGGTTGGGGTTTTGTCCCCTTATAGGGAACTACCTGTGTGTGTGGGGTGTCGGTACGTGTGTGTCGACATGTCTGAGGCGGAAGGCTTCTCCAAGGAGGAGGTGGAGCAAATGAGTGGTGTGTCCCCGTCGGTTGTGCCGACTCCAGATTGGATGAACATGTTGCATGCAAGTGTGGCATCTTTACATAAAAGGCTTGATAAGGCTGGTTTAGGGGGGACATCAGGCGGTCAGTCCTCAGATTGGACCGACTCACAGGGCCCGTCGGGGTCTCAAAAGCGTCCCTTAACACAAGACACTACTACCGACACGGATTCTGATTCCAGTGTCGACTATGACAAAGTAAAATTGCACCCTAGGGTGACTAAAACCATTCAGTGTATGATTGTGGCAATAAGGGATGTGTTGCATATTGTGAATGAACCCTCGGTCCCCGACACAAGGGTACACATGTTTAAGGAAAAGAAACAGATTATTAATTTTCCCACATCTCATGAATTAAATGAGTTCTTTGAAAAAGCTTTGGAGACTCCGGACCGCAGATCCCCAAAATAATTTTTATGGCATACCCTTTCCCTAAGCAGGACAGGGAGATTTGGGAATCACCCCCCACTGTGGACAAGGCCCTGACGCGCTTGTCCAAGAAAGTGGCGCTACCGTCTCCTGACACAGCGGCCCTTAAGGACCCTGCAGATCGCAGGCAAGAATCTACCTTAAAGGGTATTTATTCTCATACGGGTGCTGTGTTAAGACCGACGATTGCGTCGGCATGGGTGTGTAGCGCAATTGCAGCTTGGACAGATGAGCTGACAGATCAATTTGATACTATGGATAAGGATACTATATTCCTAACTCTAGCCCATATAAAAGACGCAGTCTTATTTATGAGGGATGCTCAAAGGGACATTGGTTTGCTAGCATCTAGGGCCAATGCCATGTCTATTTCAGCGAGAAGATCCTTATGGACTCGCCAATGGACGGGTGATGCGGATTACAAGAAACATATGGAAGTACTACCCTATAAGGGTGATGTATTATTTGGGGATGGGCTGACGGACCTGGTTTCCACAGCTACAGCAGGTAAATCAAATTTTTTACCATATATTCCCCAACAGCAAAAGAAAGCAACACCCTATCAGATGCAGTCCTTTCGGTCGCACAAGTCCAAAAGAGGTCGGGGATCCTCTTTCCTCGCCAGAGGTAAGGGCAGAGGCAAGAGAGCACCTGCTTTGTCAGGTGCCCAGGAACAAAAGTCCTCCCCGGCTGCTCCAAAACCCACAGCATGACGCTGGGACTCCCATGAGGGAGTCCGCACCGGTGGGGGCACGTCTTCGACTTTTCAGTCAGGCCTGGGTCAGTTCGGACCTGAATCCCTGGGTGTTGGAAATAGTTTCCCAGGGTTACAAATTGGAATTCGAGGAGGTGCCCCTGCGCCGATTTTTCAAATCGGCCCTACCAGCTTCCACATCGGAAAGGGATGTAGTGTTAGCTGCAATTCAAACGCTGTGTATACAGCAAGTGATAATCAAGGTTCCCCTGCACCAGCAGGGAAGAGGTTACTATTCAACCCTATTTGTGGTCCCGAAACCGGACGGTACGGTCAGACCTATTTTGAATCTGAAATCCCTAAACCTGTACATAAAAAGATTCAAATTCAAAATGGAATCTCTCAGAGCAATAATAGCCAACTTGGAGGAGGGGGAGTTTATGGTGTCTCTGGACATAAAGGATGCGTACCTTCATGTCCCCATATATGCCCCCCATCAGGAATACCTGAGATTCGCTGTACAGGATTGTCATTACCAATTTCAGACGTTGCCGTTTGGACTTTCCACGGCCCCGAGGATTTTCACCAAGATAATGGTGGAAATGATGGTGGTCCTGCGCAAGCATGGAGTCACAATTATCCCATACTTGGACGATCTCCTGATAAAAGCGAGATCAAGAGAGAAATTGCTGAGCAGTGTGGTGCTCTCTCTGAGAGTGCTCCAGCAACACGGTTGGATTCTAAATTTACCGAAGTCACAGTTGATCCCGACAACTCGACTACCGTTCATAGGTATGATACTGGATACGGAACAAATGAAGGTCTTCCTCCCAATAAAGAAAGCCCAAGACATCCAGAACATGGTCAGAGACCTGCTAAAACCGAAAAGGGTGTCAGTTCACCAATGCACTCGAGTTCTGGGGCAAATGGTGGCGGCCTACGAGGCCATTCCCTTCGGAAGGTTCCATGCAAGGACTTTTCAATGGGACCTTCTGGACAAGTGGTCCGGGTCCCATCTGCATTTACATCGGAAAATAACTCTGTCCCCAGGAACCAGAGTGTCCCTCCTGTGGTGGTTGCAAAGTGCTCACCTACTGGAGGGTCGCCGGTTCGGGATTCAGGACTGGATCCTGGTTACCACGGACGCGAGCCTCCGAGGATGGGGAACGGTCACACAGGGTCTTTGGTCAGACCAGGAGTCATGTCTACACATCAATGTGTTGGAACTCAGGGCCATTTATAACGGCCTTCGACAAGCGGAGAGTTTTCTTTGAAACCTTTCGGTTCTGATTCAATCAGACAATGTCACAGCAGTGGCTCATGTGAACCGCCAAGGCGGGACAAGAAGCAGAGTTGCGATGGCAGAAGCCACAAGGATCCTTCGCTGGGCGGAAAATCATGTAAGCGCTCTGTCGGCTGTCTTCATTCCGGGAGTGGACAACTGGGAAGCAGACTTCCTCCGCAGACACGATATCCATCCAGGAGAGTGGGGACTTCATCAAGAAGTCTTTGCAGACGTAACACGTCTTTGGGGAACTCCTCAAATAGACATGATGGCGTCACGCCTCAACAAATAACTTTGGAGGTATTGCGCCAGGTCTTGGGACCCTCAGGCAGTAGCAGTAGACGCACTGGTAACACCGTGGGTGTTTGAATCGGTCTACGTGTTCCCTCCTCTTCCTCTCATCACGAAAGTGTTGAGGATCATAAGACGAAGAAGAGTACGGATGATACTCGTTGTCCCAGACTGGCCTCGAAGGGCTTGGTACTCGAAACTACAAGAGATGCTCACAGGAGACCCCTGGCCTCTTCCTCTGAGGGGAGACCTGTTGCAGCAGGGGGCCCTGTGTATTTCAAGACTTACCGCGGTTACGTTTGACGGCATGGCGGTTGAACGCCGAATCCTAGCAAAAAAGGGGATTCCGGATGAGGTCATCCCTACTTTAATAAAGGCTAGGAAGGAGGTGATGATAAAACATTATCACCGTATCTGGCGAAAGTATGTGTCTTCGTGTGAGACCAAGAATGCACCTACGGAAGATTTTCATTTGGGTCGTCTTCTCCATTTCCTACAGACAGGAGTGGATATGGGCCTGAAATTAGGCTCGGTTAAGGTACAGATTTTGGCCCTCTCGATTTTCTTTCAGAAGGAATTGGCTTCTCTTCCAGAAGTCCAGACGTTCATAAAGGGAGTGCTGCACATCCAGCCCCCTTTTGTGCCTCCAGTGGCACCATGGGACCTGAACGTGGTGTTGCAGTTCCTAAAATCACACACTTTTGAACCGCTTAACAAGGTTGAGTTGAAATTTCTTACCTGGAAGGTGGTAATGTTGTTGGCCTTAGCATCAGCAAGGTGAGTGTCAGAATTGGCGGCTCTATCACACAAGAGCCCCTACTTGATTTTTCATGTGGATCGAGCTGAATTGAGGACACGTCCGCAATTTTTGCCTAAAGTGGTTTCGTCGTTCCATATGAATCAACCTATAGTGGTGCCTGTGGCTACTGGTGACCTGGAGGATTCCAGATCCCTGGACGTAGTCAGGGCCTTAAAAATTTATGTAGCCAGGACGGCTAGAATTAGGAAAACAGAGGCTCTGTTTGTCCTGTATGCGGCCAATAAGATTGGCGCTCCTGCTTCAAAGAGACTATTGCTCGCTGGATCTGTAATACGATTCAGCAGGCTCACTCTACGGCTGGATTGCCGGTACCAAATTCGGTTAAGGCCCATTCCACTAGGAAGGTGGGCTCTTCTTGGGCGGCTGCCCGAGGCGTCTCGGCTTTACAACTTTGCCGAGCGGCGACGTGGTCGGGGTCAAACACTTTTGATAAATTCTACAAGTTTGATACCCTGGCTGATGAGGACCTAGCGTTTGCTCAGTCGGTGCTGCAGAGTCGTCCGCACTCTCCCGCCCGATTGGATGCTTTGGTATAAACCCCATGGTCCTTACGGAGTCCCCAGCATCCTCTAGGACGTAAGAGAAAATAAGATTTTAAACCTACCGGTAAATCTATTTCTCCTAGTCCGTAGAGGATGCTGGGCGCCCGTCCCAGTGCGGAAACTCTGCAAGACTTGTATATAGTTGTTGCTTACATAAGGGTTATGTTACAGTTGACATCGGTCTTGGCCCGTTACTGTCGTTTGTTCATACTGTTAACTGGTTATGTATGTTCCAGGTTACATGGTATGATTGGTGTGGGCTGGTATGAATCTTGCCCTTGGATTGCTAAATCCTGCCTTGTATTGTCCATCTCCTCTGGACACAGTTCTCTAACTGAGGTCTGGAGGAGGGGCATAGAGGGAGGAGCTAGTGCACACCCATAGTCAAAGTTCTTACGGAGTCCCCAGCATCCTCTACGGACTAGGAGAAATAGATTTACCGGTAGGTTTAAAATCTTATTTTTCTCTTAATTGATATTTGACGGCACCTGATTTGAACAGGTTAATGGATAAGAAAGGTGTTTCAGCACAGGTGCTGGTAATCATAAATTAATAGAGAAGTCCAGGAGCAGATCATTGTGTCCCTCCTGGAGAGGGTCATGTTGGGAGGTATGTCATTAGAGTGTCTGGGGACATCCTTTGGAAAGAACTAGCTTTCTTAGATCCATTACATGTGTTGAAACATTTATCATTTGTGACCGCTGTTACTAAAGATTCAGTTAAATATTCAATTACAATGAAATCTACAGTTATGTTTATTAGCTTTTGCTTGTGGAAATGGTTTAAGCTAATAATTAGCAGTCCGCTATAGAAGAGCAAGGGTACCGCTTCCAACTACATCCCTGGCACAACTAGTAAAGCTTCTGGATTCCACCTTTACACAGAATGTGACAAACATTTATCTCTGCCTCTAAAGGGATTTTCCTTTGTCACAATAACACTATGGCCTGTGTGAGCACTGATGTCTGCCAGGTGTCTCTGCCAGTTTCTCATGTACTTTTTCAAAGGTCCTTTGCTGGCAGAAATTAATATTGCGTATGCATTAAACATGTAGAAGCCGTAGGACATGCCGAAAGGTCTGTGTATGTTTTGTTATTAGGTTTTGTTTTTTGTTTTCATCTGGAGTTTCTTTTGTTCTGAAAGCACTATTAACCTAGATCACAGGTTCTCAAACTCGGTCCTCAGGACCCCACACAGTGCATGTTTTGCAAGTCTCCTTACAGAATCACAAGTGACATAATTAGCTCCACCTGTGGACCTTTTAAAATGTGTCAGTGAGTAATTAATACACCTGTGCACTTGCTGGGTTACCTGCAAAACATGCACTGTGTGGGGTCCTGAGGACAGAGTTTGAGAACCACTGACCTAGATAGTATGCTCTAACTTCTTCTACATGCTCTTTAAAGCTCTCTTTTTCCCCTAAAATCTGTTGTATTTTACGGAATAAAAGACTTACTAAAGAACTTCATATTCTAGCCATGCTTAATAGATGAATTAATATTATTACACGATGAATCACTTTGTTCTTAGCACCCCCTAGTCTGGTATGATTTTAGTGAACTGATTGTGTGAAACTCACAAGAGACTGCTGGAATTCATTCTGGCAAAATTTTTGTAGTTTAGAGTGTTGCATCAGTGTTGAAGTTCATTATTCTCTAATGCAGAAGAACAGGATAATGATATCCAGAAAATTCTAGCAGTTTGCTTAACTCAAGGAATTTTTTTTATCTTGCTTGGAAACTTGACTAATAATACGGCATTAAAGTAGTTGTAAAGTGCTACTACACTATGTGAAAACACTTGTCTGTTACTTGTGGTTACATATTTGAACGGCCCTAGATATATACAAGGTGGCCCAGAAAGATACCCCTGACTATTTACCCATGCTTCCTGGGAGATGCCAGAGAGGGAGGAATAGGGGGAGGTGCAGTAATGTGAATGGCATCGGTGAACTCCCAGACTGAACCGGGAGGCTGGTCTACACTATTGGGAGTCCATTCCAGAGTAGGCAAGTCCAAAGAAGATTGTGCAAACCTTCTTTTTGTTATCTATAATTAAATCACTGTGATTGAAGAGGAACTATGATAGCTGGTGCGATAAGCCACATGACTTGTGCTATGAACATACTTATGTTACTATATTGTTTAGCTCTTTAGTGGAGTTTGAATCACAGTATTTCCTGTAAGATTTTCCAGTAGATTGTTTACCAGCCACTTATGAAACCTTTTGTCTTTGTGTTAATTTCCTGCGGCACAGATATGGCACATTATATAGATATATACTGCTACTTTATACAGATCTATTTCCATCATATCCGTATTAATGCAGAAGTGACGGAAGGAGCCTAAAGAATTGCTCATATAGAAGAGTAGTAAAAAAATATCATATTCTATGCATCCTAGTTTTATTTACCCACATTGCTTTCATTCTTCTTCATGTATGGTAGTGGGTGAATTGTTAGCAGATGCTTCTTTTATTGTGTCTCTGTACCTACCAATCATTACTGATAACTGGCTTTGTGTTATGACTTGGAATGAATGCAGTGTAGTAGCGGAGATGAAGTTCTAGGGGGAGATGTATCAATTCTTTGAGAGAGAGCGCTAAAGTACCAACCAATCAGCTCCTGTCATTTTCCAAAAACAGCCTGTAAAGTGAAAGACGCGGATTGGTTGGTACTTTATCTCTATCCACTTTATCTCTGTCCAAGGTTTAATACATCTAGGCCTTAGGGAGAGATGTACTACGCCAGAGGTTCTCAAACTCGGTCCTCGGGGGCACACAGAGTGCATGTTTTGCAGGTCTCCTCACAGAATCGCAAATGAAATAATTAGCTCCACCTGTGGACCTTTTAAAATGTGTCAGTGAGTAATTAATACACCTGTGCACCTGCTGGGTTACCTGCAAAACATGCACTGTGTGTGCCCCCGAGGACCGAGTTTGAGAACCTCTGTACTAAGCAGTGAAAAGAGTGAAGGGAGCCAGTGGATAAGTTGCCCATGGCAACCAATCAGCTGCTCTGTGTAATTTTATAGTATGCAAATTATAAATGTTTCTTCAGTGCTGATTGGCGCCATGGGCAACTTCTCCACTGGCTTACTTCTCCACTCACTGCTTAGTACATCTCCCCCTTAATCCTCCCCACACTATAAAATAGTAATTTGACTGCATATATTAGATTTCAGGTAATCCCATGATTCTGGCAGAGCATAGACGAGAATAAACAGGATGAAGTTGTGAGCCCTGCAATGTATGTATCATGCAGTTTAATTTTTATTTATCTTTCAGAAAGAAGACACGTTTCAATGTGCAAACCTTCCACATCCCCAGCTTCTCCTCCCTCCAACACCAGAGCATCACATTTACAAATGAAAACGAAAACCTGTATCAGCAGCCATAACCCTGTCAACAGTAATTCAAAGCCATTCAAAGCGCCCAAAGACAATCTACTTACCTCCAATAATAAACAACACACAGTGTTCTCTTCTAAAGTGTCAAGAGATAAACCATGGTAAGTGCTAATCCACAGAAAGCTACGAATACAACTGAAGTGAAAGCATTCAGTTGTGTAGAAGACTCTTCCTTTATGGTAATTCAATGTTTGATACAGTAGTATTTAAGTATGTTGACAAAAATTATAGTAGAAGGAATAATATTGTGTTATTGATTATTATTATTATTAATTAATAATAGTTTGGGTTATGGGCATTAAGGTACCAGTGAAAACTTCATTGCTATCTAAAAATAATGAAGGGGCATCCTTTATTTGAGCTGGGGCTCAGGACACAAACTGACAAAACTAGTCTGTTTAAAATGGCCACTATTAGGTATATGCATCACATGATTGTAATTGCTGATTAGAATAATACTACATATAGCTGTGTGCACTAAAGCAGTGCTGGTTACTGTACTTTACTGTACTTTATAGCAAAGTCTTATACACGGAGTTGTGAGTAAATTAGTTTCACCTGCCCTATGCATATAATTGACCATTAAATCAGCTCTGAATTGATCGGAGTGTCCCAAAAAGCTATAGATGTGTCCTCATACATCTATCCTCATTACCCCATGTAGCGCAGGACGTCTGGCATGAGTGAGCCGCCAGGTCCCATGCAACTCTGCTAACATTGGGCGTCTTTTTTTTGTCAAAAATGCATCTTAGGCACAACACAGTGCACTAGGACGAATGAGGAGACTATGCCGATTAATTTGCTGTATGACACTTGTATGTTGTGTGTGACTGAGTCTGTATACAGAACAGAACTTGTATTGTAGAAAAGCTGCAGCTGCTACATTGTAGCACTTTGTGTACAGATTCAGAGACTGAGTCATAGGAAACAAAAGTAAAAATGTCACGAACCAAGAAACTGAGAATCCCCCCAACGCTAATTCACTACACCTAATGAGCACCCACAGGTTCAGATCTCATGGATTGGATGTAAAAAAACGATGAGTCCATTAGGTTAGTACATTTTGACCCAAGTAAAAATCCCAGTCCAGTGGAAGATCCCCTTAACTTACCTGAAATTGTGGTAAGTGTGGGCACACATCTGCCTACTTACCCTATCTAATGTAACTTTTGTTACTATTCCTTCCACCTTTCCAGAGCCTTGATGTTATTGGAGTGGCAGCAATAGTTGCTGCTCCAATCTGAAAAGAGTGGGAACTGAAGTTCCTGACATTCCACCCCAAGTCAGCAATACATTTCTTGAACACTGTTAAGAATTAAAATTTGGTCAGAGACGCACCATTCTCCTGCAAGAACCAGGCAGACCTGTGGGCTTGCCTTGGAGACACATCATGTGTTACCAACAGACGCGGGATATTCTTTTTCTAAGAAGGTGAAAGGGAAACCCACTGATCCCTACCCATCTGACCAGTTTTGGACCGGTGGATTTTTCACACACGTGTTTGAAACGAATGCCTGCAATGCCCCTTGTTGAAGGAGAAACCACACCCTTGTTAAGGCCATGGGTCCCCTCACATCCTACCATCCATCCTCTGCCTACACGTCGAGGCCTTGCACTGAGATAATTTAAAAAAACATCTCTGTCATGTTACCCCACGATCTATTAATACCCTACCTTCTTGTTTCTGCTGATGCATTCATTCTACAGTAACCAGATCACTTGTTGCACACTGTCCTGCATGTCAGGTATCGTATGCATGTAACTCAGCAAGTTTATGTCCTTGACGGGTCTGTGTCCCCTGACCGACATGCGCCGATGACACTGTTAAGGAGATAAGCTCTGATTGCCTGTGGTCAAGAAGGGTGCTGGGCGAACCCTACTGGGCCCTATCACCATCTCTTTTATGCTCCTTAACATGGCCACCCCCTGCTACATTAGTGCTGCCACTCCACCAGTGCAGGGCCTCTAACAGCCTCTCGCCCTGATCCATGCCACTCGGTTGCCAGGAAGCGCTGCTGCTGCTGCTTCTAAAATAGGCACCATCACAGTCTTGGCTGTCTCTGTCCCAACAAAAAGGTCCACCGTGGCTTGTAGGCACATAGCCAGCCATGTTTGTGTGTGTGTGTTTCTCTAGCGCTGGATATCACATATGTTTTCTTTAAAAATAGTCCAACAATGTGCAAGCCCTGGTAAACAAAAGTATATTTTGTGGGCTCTAGTTGTGGTCAGAAATATTCTTATAGAATTGCTATCTAATCTCTTATTTATATGATAATGAGAAATTGGTGTATAGAAAAGATCAATCAATGGGTTAATTAAGTAAATTAATTTTATTGAATTAATTGATAAAAACACTTTCGGGGTGTTCATTCCTTTACTCCCATAAACCAATAGTATACAGTGACATATAGCAGATTTTATTTAGGCTATTCGCACCATTCGTAGTCTGTAACCAAGTAAGTAATTGGGAGCAAAAGGCACGTCTACTTAAAAACTATTTATTTTTTTATTTAAAAAAAAAAAAAAAAGAGTTTTACATTGCTTCTGAACCAATATAATATATTTCTCATACGTCCTAGAGGATGCTGGGGACACCAAAAGAACCATGGGGTATAGACGGGATCCGCAGGAGACATGGGCACTTTAAGACTTTGAAAACGGGGTGTGCACTGGCTCCTCCCTCTATGCCCCTCCTCCAGACACCAGTTTTAGAATTGTGCCCAGTGAGACTGGACGCACTACAGGGGAGCTCTACTGAGTTTCTCTGAGAATACGTTTTTGTTAGGTTTTTTTATGTTCAGGGAGGCTGCTGGCAACAACCTCCCTGCTTCGTGGGACTAAGGTAAGAGAAGTATGACCCACTGCTAGTGCGTTCAAGGGCTCTGCTTCTGGCTACAGGACACCATTAGCTTGATCGCTGGGTACGCTCAGATGCTCGCTCCCACAGCCGGCCGTCACCCCCCTTACAGAGCCAGAAGTCAGAAGACAGGTGAGTAGAAGAAGAAAGAAGACTTCAGTGATGGCATTTCCCTGAGGTACCGTGCAGCGGACGGACGCTACGCACTAAGCTCCCACTCACACACATAGCACTACTGGGTGCGGGGGAGAAGGGCGCCCTGGGCAGCTTAAGATACTTCATCAAAAGTCTGGCAAGGGGACACTGTCCTAACCCACGCCAGTATATTCTGTATTATAAAAGGGCGGGACGGAAGCGCGCCATTAAGGGGGCGGAGCTTCGTCCCCACAGCTCACTCGGTGCCATTTTTCTCCGCTGGCTGCAGAGACGCTGGTCCTTCCTCACACTGCTGAACAAGTATCATGGTGCAAAACGGGGGGGGGGGCAGGTTATTTGGTGCAATATTATATAATATAAAAAACGCTACAGGTCTGGGGCATTTTAGTTAACGCTGCTGACCCATTGATTTGGCGCTGGGGTGTGAGCTGGCAAATTCCCTCTGTGTCTCTCTGACAGGCTTCTCTGTGGGTCTGTCCCCTATAAGCCCAGTGTGTCTGTGTGTGTGTGTATTACGCGTGTGTCGGCATGTCTGAGGCTGAGTGCTCTTCACAAGAGGAGACTGTATTAGAGCCGCAAAAAGGCGGTGGGGGTGACCGTGTCGGCACCACCGACTCCGGATTGGGTAAATGTATTGAATGCTTTAAATGCTAATGTAGCTCGTATTAGTAAAAGATTGGACAAGTCTGAGTCTCAGACCCAAGCATGGAAGAAATCTGTGGAAGATATGTTATTACAAGTTCAGGTCCCCTCGGGGTCACAGAAACGTACATTTACCGAGTTGGCAGACACTGATACTGACACGAACACTGATTCCAGTGTCGACTATAGTGATTCCAGATTAGATCCAAAATTGGCAAAGAGCATTCAGTACATGATTGTGGCTATTATAGAGGTATTGCATATTACTGAGGACCCTGCTGTGCCGGATAAAAAGGTCTGTATGTATAAGGAAAAGAAACCTGAAATAACGTTTCCTCCCTCTCATGAACTGAATACTTTATTTGATAAAGTCTGGGAAAGTCCTGACAGAAGATTTCAGATTCCCAAAAGGATTCCGGTAGCTTATCCGTTTCCCACGGGGATAGGGAAAACTGGGAGTCACCCCCCAATGTGGACAAGGCCCTATCGCGGTTGTCTAAAAAGGTGGCTCTTCCGTCACCTGACACGGCAGCCCTTAAAGACCCTGCAGATAGTAAGCAGGAAGCTACGTTAAAATCCATTTATACGACCACAGGGACACTACTCAGACCGGTCATTGCCTCGACGTGGGTGAGTAGTGCTATTGAAAAGTGGGCAGATAACTTGTCATCTGACATAGATACCCTAGATAGGGATAACATCCTCTTGACGCTGGGTTATATCAAGGACGCGGCAGTTTACCTAAAGGAAGCTGCGAGGGATATTGGCCTTTTGGGATCAAAGGCCAATGCCATGGCTGTCTCAGCTAGACGAACGTTGTGGATTCACCAATGGAATGCTGATGCTGATTCCAAGAAAAGTATGGAGTCTCTACCATATAAAGGTAAGGCCTTATTTGGTGACGGCCTTGATGATTTGGTATCTACAACTACCGCGGGTAAGTCATCCTTTTTGCCTTATGTTCCTCCACAACAAAAGAAAATGCACCACTATCAGATGCAGTCCTTTCGGCCCAATAAATACAGAAATGGCCGAGGTTCTTCCTTCCTTGCTACTAGAGGAAGGGGAAGAGGTAAACGGTCACCAGCCTTGTCAGGCTCCCAGGAGCAGAAGTCCTCCCAGGTTTCTGCCAATTCCACCGCATGACGCTGGGGCTCCTATGCGGGAGTCCACACCGGTGGGGGCACGTCTCAAACTCTTCAGTCAGTTCTGGGTTCGTTCGGACCTGGACCCATGGGTTTTACAAATAATATCCCAAGGGTACAAACTGGAGTTTCAAGACGTCCCCCTTCACCGATTTTTTTCAAATTGGCCATGCCAGTTTCTCTTCCAGACATGGAGGTAATTTGCAACGCCACACAAAAGTTGTGTCAAAATCAGGTTGTCGTCAGGGTTCCCCGGTCACAACAGGGAGAAGGCTTTTATTCAAGTCTTTTTGTAGTTCCGAAGCTGGATGGCTCGGTCAGGCCAATCCTAAACCTGAAATCCCTCAATTTCTTCCTAAAAAAATTCAAATTCAAAATGGAGTCTCTCCGAGCAGTGATCGCCAGTCTGGAGGAAGGGGATTTTATGGTGTCGGTGGACATAACAGATACCTACTTACATATCCCCATTTATCCTCCGCATCAGGCTTACCTGAGGTTTGCAATTCAGGATTGTCATTACCAATTTCAGACGTTGCCGTTTGGTCTGTCCACGGCTCCGAGGATTTTCACCAAAGTAATGGCGGAAATGATGGTTCTCCTTCGCAAGCAAGGAGTCACAATTATCCGTACTTGGACGATCTCCTGATAAAGGCGAGATCCAGGGACCAGTTGGTGAAAAACGTGGCCCTGTCTCTGACAGTTCTTCAACAACACGGTTGGCTCCTGAACTTGCCAAAATCACAGTTGATTCCGGCAACGAGGTTGTCATTTTTAGGGATGATACTGGACACAGAACTACAGAGAATTTTTCTTCCGGTGGAAAAGGCTCAGGAACTTTAGAGCCTGGTCAAACAAATTCTGAAACCACCAAGAGTGTCAATCCATCAGTGCACTCGGTTGCTGGGGCAGATGGTGGCGACCTACGAGGCCATTCAGTTTGGCAGATTCCATGCCAGAGTATTTCAGTGGTACCTGTTAGACAAGTGGTCCGGATCCCACCTGCACATGCACCAGAAGATAGTCCTGTCTTCAAAGACCAGAATCTCACTCCTGTGGTGGCTGCACAGCTCTCACCTCCTGGAGGGACGCAGGTACAGAATCCAGGACTGGATCCTAATGACCACGGATGCAAGTCTCCGATGATGGGGTGCAGTCACGCAAGGGGTAAACTTTCAAGGAAGATGGTCAAGCCAGGAAACTTGTCTCCACATAAACGTTCTGGAGTTAAGGGCCATTTACAACGGCTTTGTGCAGGCAGAACATCTTCTTCGCAATCTGCCGTGCTGATCCAATTGGACAATGTGACAGCAGTAGCGTACATAAACCGCCAAGGCGGAACAAAAAGCAGAGCGGCAATGGCAGAAGTCACAAAGGTTCTCCACTGGGCAGAGAAGCATACAACAGTGCTGTCAGCGATCTTCATTCCAGGAGTGGACAACTGGGGAGCAGACTTTCTCAGCCGACACGATCTCCATCCAGGAAAATGGAGCCTCCATCGAGAGGTCTTCACAGAAGTCACAAGTCGTTGGGGAATTCCTCACATAGACATGATGGCGTCGCGCCTCAACAAAAAGCTTCAGAGATATTGTTCCAGATCCAGGGACTCCCAAGCAATAGCAGTGGATGCACTGGTGACACCATGGGTGTTTGCGTCGGTGTATGTGTTGCCTCCACTTCCTCTCATTCCAAAAGTTCTAAAGATCATAAGAAGAACAAAGGTTCAAACAATCCTCATTGTCCCAGACTGGCCAAGGAGGGCTTGGTATCCAGATCTTCAGGAATTACTCATAAGAGATCCCTGGCCTCTTCCTCTGCGCGAGGACCTGTTACAGCAGGGGCCGTGCGTATACCAAGACTTACCGCAGCTACGTTTGACGGCATGGCAGTTGAACGCCAGATCTTAGCACGGAAGGGTATTCCCAGTGAAGTCATTCCCACACTTCTTCAGGCCAGGAAGGGAGTAACGTCTAAACATTACCACCGCATTTGGAGGAAGTATGTATCTTGTTGTGAATCCAAGAAGGCTCCTGCGGAAGAGTTTCAGCTAGGACGTTTTCTCCATTTTCTGCAAGCAGGTGTAGAGGCGGGCCTAAAGTTGGGCTCAATTAAGGTTCAAATTTCAGCCTTATCAGTTTTCTTTCAAAAGCAATTGGCCTCCCTTCCAGACGTTCAAACTTTCGTGAATGGTGTGTTGTACATCCAACCTCCATTTGTGCCCCCTGTGGCACCATGGGATCTTAACGTGGTGTTGCAGTCCCTTCAATCGCATTGGTTTGAGCCTTTACAGACGGTGGTGTTGAAGTTTCTCACTTGGAAAGTGGTCATCCTGTTGGCTTTGGCGTCCGCAAGGCGCGTGTCTGAGTTAGCGGCCTTGTCTCACAAGAGCCCTTATTTAATCTTTCATGAAGATAGAGCTGAGTTGAGGACTCTGCAACAATTTCTGCCGAAGGTGGTTTCATCTTTCCACATGAACCAACCTATTGTGGTGCCAGTGGCTACTGACGCTTTCGTTGAGTCAAAATCTTTGGATGTGGTCAAAGCTCTGAAAATCTATGTCGCCAGAACGGCTCGGGTTAGGAAAACCGAAGCTCTGTTTGTCCTGTATGCTCTCAACAAGATTGGGTGTTCTGCTTCCAAACAGACCATTGCACGCTGGAGCTATAACACGATTCAGCATGCTCATTCCACGGCCGGATTACCATTACCGGAATCGGTGAAGGCCCATTCTACTAGGAAGGTGGGCTCTTCTTGGGCGGCTGCCCGAGGGGTCTCGGAATTGCAACTTTGCCGAGCTGCTACTTGGTCGGGTTCGAACACTCTTGCGAAGTTTTACAAGTTTGATACCCTGGCCGATGACGACCTAAAGTTTGGTCGATCGGTGCTGCAGAGTCATCCGCACTCTCCCGCCCGTTCTAGAGCTTTGGTATAACCCCATGGTTTTTTTGGTGTCCCCAGTATCCTCTAGGACGTATGAGAAAATAGGATTTTAATACCTACCGGTAAATCCTTTTCTCTTAGTTCTTAGTCCGTAGAGGATGCTGGGCGCCCGTCCCAGTGCGTACTGTATCTGCAGTTATTAATTCTGGTTACACGTATGTTGTGTTATGTTGATAGTCAGCCTGTTGCTGACATTGGTTCATGCCGTTGGCTTGGGTTCTGTTGAATGCCACGTTGTGCGGCGTGTTTGCGGTGTGTGCTGGTATGAATATCGCCTTAATTAACAATAAATCCTTTCATCGAAATTTGTCCGTCTCCCTAGGCGCACAGTTCTTATAACTGGAGTCTGGAGGAGGGGCATAGAGGGAGGAGCCAGTGCACACCCCTTTTCAAAGTCTTAAAGTGCCCATGTCTCCTGCGGA
This sequence comes from Pseudophryne corroboree, assembly GCF_028390025.1. Lineage (NCBI taxonomy): Eukaryota > Metazoa > Chordata > Amphibia > Anura > Myobatrachidae > Pseudophryne > Pseudophryne corroboree. The sequence goes on along the minus strand of NC_086449.1, from coordinate 429,117,532 downwards.
TCCCGTCTATACCCTATGGTTCTTTTGGTGTCCCCAGCATCCTCTACGGATTAAGAGAAAAGTATTTACCGGTAGGTATTAAAATCCTATTATAACAGCCCATAATTTAGAACAACATAGGCAAAAAAAATATTGATGACTAATTAAACGAAAAAAAAAGTAAAATAAGTAAAAAATGTAAATGGATTTCTCACATGAAAGTGCTTGTGTCTCTGCAGCGCGTTTCTTGGTGCAACAGACTGCTTCTTCAGGCAGTGTGAAGCTGAATGAGGGCTCAGTCGTTTTTAAAGGAGATGTAACCTTTTCTTATTTGTTCTTCTGTAGACTGAATGGGTAGATAATAAAAGTATGGTTGGTCTAACTGTTTCAAAGAAAATATGTGATATTCTGCACTGGAGAAACACGTGCACAAACGTATTTCTTAACACCATGGGACGTTTTGGGAAGTCCTTCATTGTTTTCCATTTTCAGCTTTAGTATCGAAGAAATTAGATTCTAGAGGTTTCTAATGGGGTTTTTGTATTTGGTTCTTTGAAGATTTTTTTGTAGTTATTGTTGTTTGTTGCCATGCCGCAAAACAGAGAATCCATAAAACAGGGACATACAAGACAGACAAAATTTAAATGTGGATGTGAAAACAAATTCAAAGCTGCTCTGCTTCTGAGAGCGTTTACAGCATATGGATGTGTCATCATACATCTTGCCTAAATATGCCACATATGACAGGTCCTGAGAAACTCTATTAACATCATCACTATGCTAACAGAACGGCCAAGCAGACTTTGCTGATGAAAATTATATGCGGAATGCCTGTATTGTGTGCACTGCTGTATCTGCATACGAATTTCTGTGTTAGTTTTTTTCTAGGAAACCACTGTAGCATAGCTTTTCGTATGCAGATACAGCTGCAGTCGCATACAGAATATAGGCATGCCGCATATCATTTTTAGCAGCAAAAGCTGCTTGTGCGTCCTGTTTGCATCGTTTTGCGAATAAGACGCTTTTTAATGGAAAAAGTTGCAGGAAATGAAGCTCAGCACTACCATGCCAAGGCATGCCATAACTGTTTAACATGCAGGGAGGCTAGATGTAAGTGGGCACATCTGTAGTATGATAAGGGCAGAGCTGAGACGAGAGAGTGTGACCCAAAATATATATTGTGACATTATCAAAGGTGTTAGCAGTCGGGGTAGTATGGGTAAGAGTAGGGTCTAGTAAAGGTAATTGAGCATGGTGGATATTTTAATATGGCGGCAGCAAGGAAAAATACTTGAATGTGAAAGGTTGTCATGATGAAAAAGGAGGAGCAGGTCAGAGTTGATGTAAGAGGGTGTATGGAACAGAATTAGTGATTTGATTTTAGAGAATATGGGTAATTTGTGTAGGGATGGTCAGAGAGAGGTGCTTTGGAGTTGCAGAAGAGGAATATAATCTTTTAGCAGTATTTAGGACAGGTTGAAGTTGGAACATATGCTTTAGGTATGTGCTACATTAATGGAGGCAGCAGATGATTTGAGAATGGATAAGAGAGTTTATTATATGTGGTTTAAGAAAAGGATGTATTCTAGCAATGTTTAAAAGTTAAAGTTACAAGAAATGTCTTGGCAAAGTGATGGGCATTTCTGGTTGATGACTGGGAGATGGCTTAACAGGTGCACAGAGAAAGTCTTATAGGCGTCTTGTGGGAGTGTTGCTAAGTGTTTATGTACACAGATGTTCAATCGTTTACATTGGAGGCCGAACTCAGACAGAAAATCTGTATCTGCAATAGTGCAACTGCAACTTTTGATGGTGCTACCAACGGTGGCGTCTAAAGACTCACCGGGCGGTATATCAACGTCTGTGGATGCTGAAAAGGGCGTTTCAGTCCTTGCACAGTGCTACGCATTGATGTAGGCTAGGGAAGGAATTTGTAGCGGCATTTGCATAAGGTCATCAGATGTGCGACTGCCAAAAGATGCAGCCGTGTCTGCGTCCACCTCACCCGACCGCCCGTTCACATATTGCAGAGGCCACCGACGATTGACGGCTCAACTGGGCGGGCGCATGTAACTGCCGGCCCAGTTTGTGACGTCAGTCTGGCAGTGTGTATGCACAACACATTGCCTGATCCGCCTATAGATATATCTGCAGATAAATTGGTCTGCAGATATATCGAGCAGTGTGTACCCACCATAAGATTACCAGATAGGTAGGGCACAATGCTTTTTTTTACTTTCCAAAAATCATGTTTCCTGGCTCCTGTACTGCAGTCAGTGGTTTCCTTCTCTGTTATTTAATAATTATAATAAAGTTTCTCATATAAAGAATATAATTTTAAATCGTTTAGAAAAATACTTCAAAATATTGTTTTTATTATGTCATCCTACAAAAAACAAATACAACTTCACATAAGACCTTTTTGGTTGGAGGAGGAAATTTAGATTTTTTTCTTACGTCCTTGAGGATGCTGGGGACTCCGTAAGGACCATGGGGTATAGACGGGCTCCGCAGGAGATAGGGCACCTAAAAAGAACTTTGACTATGGGTGTGCACTGGCTCCTCCCTCTATGCCCCTCCTCCAGACCTCAGTTAGATCTTGTGCCCAGAGGAGAATGGGTGCACTGCATAGAGCTCTCCAGAGTTTTCTGTGGAAGAAGAATTTTGTTAGGTTTTTTATTTTCAGGGAGTCCTGTTGGCAACAGGCTCCCTGCATCGTGGGACCGAGGAGAGAGAAGCAGAGCTGGCTTGTCAAGTTGGGCACTGCTTCTAAGGCTACTGGACATCATTAGCTCCAGAGGGAGTCGGAACTCAGGTCTCACCTGGGGTTCGTCCCGGAGCCGCGCCGCCGTCCTCCTCACAGATGCCGAAGATAGAAGCTGGATAGAGAAGGCAGAAGACATCTTAGGCGGCAGAAGACATCAGATCTTCATGAGGTAAGGCGCGCAGCGGTAAGCTGCGCGCCATTGCTCCCAGTCACACACACACAGAGCAGCACTGAAGGGTGCAGGGCGCAGGGGGGGGGGGCGCGGCGGGGGGGGGGCGCGGCGCCCTGGGCAGCAATAAACCTCACATTTTGGCACAAAACAGTTTGATTAGACTGCGGAGGCAGTAAATCTATGATCCCCCGCCATTTTATTGAAAAATCACTTGGACCGAAGCCCGCCGTTGGGTGGGCGGGGCTTGATCCTCAGCACTAACCAGCGCCATTTTCTCCACAGAAGCTGCATGAGGAAAACGCTGGCTCCCTGGTCTCTCCCCTGCTGAACTTCACAGGCTGGAAAAAAGAGGAGGGGGGCACATTAGCGACGCAGTGAGTGGGAATTGGCATATTATAGATAAAAAAGCGCTATCTGGACATATTTTTTCCAGTGTTTTTAAGCGCTGGTGTGTGCTGGCATACTCTCTCTCTCTCTCTCTGTCTCTCCTTAGGACCTGGTTGGGGTTTTGTCCCCTTATAGGTTAATCCCTGTGTGTGTGGGGTGTCGGTACGTGTGTGTCGACATGTCTGAGGCGGAAGGCTTCTCCAAGGAGGAGGTGGAGCAAATGAGTGGTGTGTCCCCGTCGGTGGTGCCGACTCCAGATTGGATGGACATGTGGCATATGTTGAATGCAAGTGTGGCATCTTTACATAAAAGGCTTGATAAGGCTGATTTAGGGGGGACATCAGGGGGTCAATCCTCGGATTGGACCGACTCACAGGGCCCGTCGGGGTCTCAAAAGCGTCCCTTAACACAAGACACTACTACCGACACGGATTCTGACTCCAGTGTCGACTATGACGAAGTAAAATTGCACCCTAGGGTGACTAAAACCATTCAGTGTATGATTGTGGCAATAAGGGATGTGTTGCATATTGAGGATGAACCCTCGGTCCCCGACACAAGGGTACACATGTTTAAGGAAAAGAAACAGATTATTTAACTTTCCCACATCTCATGAATTAAATGAATTCTTTGGAAAAGCTTGGGAGACTCCGGATAAGAGACCGCAGATCCCCAAAAGAATTTATATGACATACCCTTTCCCTAAGCAGGAAAGGGAGATTTGGGAATCACCCCCCACTGTGGACAAGGCCCTGACGCGCTTGTCCAAGAAAGTGGCGCTACCGTCTCCTGACACAGCAGCCCTTAAGGACCCTGCAGATCGCAGGCAAGAAACTACCTTAAAGTGTATTTATTCTCATACGGTTGCTGTGCTAAGACCGACAATTGCGTCGGCATGGGTGTGTAGCGCAATTGCAGCTTGGACAGATGAGCTGACAGATCAATTTGATAATATGGATAAGGATACTATATTCCTAACTCTAGCCCATATTAAAGACGCAGTCTTATTTATGAGGGATGCTCAAAGGGACATTGGATTGCTAGCTTCTAGGGCCAATGCCATGTCTGTCTCAACGAGAAGATCCTTATGGACTCGCCAATGGACGGGTGATGCGGATTACAAGAAACATATGGAAGTACTACCCTATAAGGGTGATGTATTGTTTGGGGATGGGCTGACGGATCTGGTTTCCACAGCTACAGCAGGTAAATCAATTTTTTTACCATATATTCCCCAACAACAAAAGAAAGTAACACCCTATCAGATGCAGTCCTTTCGGTCGCACAAGTCCAAAAGAGGTCGGGGATCCTCTTTCCTCGCCAGAGGTAAGGGCAGAGGCAAGAGAGCACCTGCTTTGTCAGGTGCCCAGGAACAAAAGTCCTCCCCGGCTGCTCCAAAACCCACAGCATGACGCTGGGGCTCCCCTGAGGGAGTCCGCACAGGTGGGGGCACGTCTTCGACTTTTCAGTCAGGCCTGGGTCAGTTCGGACCTGAATCCCTGGGTGTTGGAAATAGTTTCCCAGGGTTACAAATTGGAATTCGAGGAGGTGCCCCCGCGCCGATTTTTCAAATCGGCCCTACCAGCTTCCACATCGGAAAGGGATGTAGTGTTAGCTGCAATTCAAACGCTGTGTATACAGCAAGTGATAATCAAGGTTCCCCTGCACCAGCAGGGAAGAGGTTACTACTCAACCCTATTTGTGGTCCCGAAACCGGACAGTTCGGTCAGACCTATTTTGAATCTGAAATCCCTAAACCTGTACATAAAAAGATTCAAATTCAAAATGGAATCTCTCAGAGCGATAATAGCCAACATGGAGGAGGGGGAGTTTATGGTGTCTCTGGACATAAAGGATGCGTACCTTCATGTCCCCATATATGCCCCCCATCAGGAATACCTGAGATTCGCTGTACAGGATTGTCATTACCAATTTCAGACGTTGCCGTTTGGACTCTCCACGGCCCGAGGATTTTCACCAAGATAATGGCGGAAATGATGGTGGTCCTGCGCAAGCATGGAGTCACAATTATTCCATACTTGGACGATCTCCTGATAAAAGCGAGATCAAGGGAGAAATTGCTGAGCAGTGTGGCGCTCTCGCTGAGAGTGCTCAAGCAACACTGTTGGATTCTAAATCTACCGAAGTCACAGTTGATTCCGACAACTCGACTACTGTTCCTAGGTATGATACTGGATACGGAACAAATGAAGGTCTTCCTCCCAATAGAGAAAGCCCAAGACATACAGAACATGGTCAGAGACCTGCTAAAACCGAAAACGATGTCAGTTCACCAATGCACTCGAGTTCTGGGGCAAATGGTGGCGGCCTACGAGGCCATTCCCTTCGGAAGGTTCCATGCAAGGACTTTTCAATGGGACCTTCTGGACAAGTGGTCCGTGTCCCATCTGCACTTACATCGGAAAATAACTCTGTCCCCAGGGACCAGAGTGTCCCTCCTGTGGTGGTTGCAAAGTGCTCACCTCCTGGAGGGTCGCAGGTTCGGAATTCAGGATTGGATCCTGGTTACCACGGACGCGAGCCTCCGAGTATGGGGAGCGGTCACACAGGGAAAAAATTTTCAGGGTCTTTGGTCAGACCAGGAGTCCTGTCTACACATCAATGTGTTGGAACTCAGGGCCATTTACAACGGCCTTCGACAAGCGGAGAGTTTTCTTCGAAACCTACCGGTTCTGATTCAATCAGACAATGTCACAGCAGTGGCTCATGTGAACCGCCAAGGCGGGACAAAAAGCAGAGTCGCGATGGCGGAAGCCACAAGGATCCTTCGCTGGGCGGAAAATCATGTAAGCGATCTGTCAGCTGTCTTCATTCCGGGAGTGGACAACTGGGAAGCAGACTTCCTCAGCAGACACGATCTCCATCCAGGAGAGTGGGGACTTCATCAAGAAGTCTTTGCAGACGTAACACGTCTTTGGGGAACTCCTCAAATAGACATGATGGCGTCACGCCTCAACAAAAAACTTCGGAGGTACTGCGCCAGGTCTCGGGACCCTCAGGCAATAGCAGTAGACGCTCTGGTAACACCGTGGGTGTTCAAATCGGTCTACGTGTTTCCTCCTCTTCCTCTCATCACAAAAGTGTTGAGGATCATAAGACGAAGAAGAGTACGAACGATACTCGTTGTCCCAGACTGGCCTCGAAGGGCCTGGTACTCGGATCTACAAGAGATGCTCACAGGAGATCCCTGGCCTCTTCCTCTGAGGGAAGACCTGTTGCAGCAGGGGCCCTGTGTATTTCAAGACTTACCGCGGTTACGTTTGACGGCATGGCGGTTGAACGCCGAATCCTAGCGAAAAAGGGGATTCCGGATGAGGTCATCCCTACTTTAATAAAGGCTAGGAAGGAGGTGACGGTTAAGCATTATCACCGTATCTGGCGAAAGTATGTGTCTTCGTGTGAAACCAAGAATGCACCTACGGAAGATTTTCATCTGGGTCGTTTTCTCCACTTCCTACAGACAGGAGTGGATATGGGCCTGAAATTAGGCTCTGTTAAGGTACAGATTTCGGCCCTCTCGATTTTCTTTCAGAAGGAATTGGCTTCTCTTTCAGAAGTCCAGACGTTTGTAAAGGGAGTGCTGCACATCCAGCCCCCTTTTGTGCCTCCAGTGGCACCATGGGACCTGAACGTGGTGTTGCAGTTCCTAAAATCACACTGGTTTGAACCGCTTAACAAGGTTGAGTTGAAATTTCTTACCTGGAAGGTGGTCATGTTGTTGGCCTTAGCATCAGCAAGGCGAGTGTCAGAATTGGCGGCTTTGTCATTGGATCGAGCTGAATTGAGGACACGTCCGCAATTTTTGCCTAAAGTGGTTTCTTCGTTCCATATGAATCAACCTATTGTGGTGCCTGTGGCTACAAGTGACCTGGAGGATTCCAGATCCCTGGACGTAGTCAGGGCCTTAAAAATTTATGTAGCCAGGACGGCTAGAATTAGGAAAACAGAGGCTCTGTTTGTCCTGTATGCGGCCAATAAGATTGGCGCTCCTGCTTCGAAGCAGACTATTGCTCGCTGGATCTGTAATACGATTCAGCAGGCTCACTCTACGGCTGGATTGCCGGTACCAAATTCGGTTAAGACCCATTCCACTAGGAAGGTGCGCTCTTCTTGGGCGGCTGCCCGAGGCGTCTCGGCATTACAACTTTGCCGAGCGGCGACGTGGTCGGGGTCAAACACTTTTGCTAATTTCTACAAGTTTGATACCCTGGCTGATAAGGACCTAGCGTTTGCTCAGTCGGTGTTGCAGAGTCATACGCACTCTCCCGCCCGATTGGATGCTTTGGTATAAACCCCATGGTCCTTACGGAGTCCCCAGCATCCTCTAGGATGTAAGAGAAAATAAGATTTTAAACCTACCGGTAAATCTATTTCTCCTAGTCCATAGAGGATGCTGGGCGCCCGTCCCAGTGCGGAAACTCTGCAAGACTTGTATATAGTTGTTGCTTACATAAGGGTTATGTTACAGTTGACATCGGTCTTGGACCGTTACTGTCGTTTGTTCATACTGTTAACTGGTTATGTATGTTCCAGGTTACATGGTATGATTGGTGTGGGATGGTATGAATCTTGCCCTTAGATTGCTAAATCCTGCCTTGTATTGTCCATCTCCTCTGGGTACAGTTCTCTAACTGAGGTCTGGAGGAGGGGCATAGAGGGAGGAGCCAGTGCACACCCATAGTCAAAGTTCTTTTTAGGTGCCCTATCTCCTGCGGAGCCCGTCTATACCTCATGGTCCTTACGGAGTACCCAGCATCCTCTACGGACTAGGAGAAATAGATTTACCGGTAGGTTTAAAATATTATTTTTTCCCCCCTATTATTATGAACATTCATGGGGGTATCCAATTACCTGCGGTCAATGACAGCGGGTTATTGTATCGCCGGGGGCTGTTAGCCCCGATGCGGCGAGCTCCTCACCTTGATGCCGGCATTTATAGCGGATTATGCTTTGGGTACCTCAGGCGCGATTGCAGGTCCGTTTTCGGCTGATGAAAATGGCCTGTAATAGGATACCGCGATATTGACCATCAGTCATTAATCGCAATATCCGTCTGTTTTCCCCCAGCGAAAAAAAACGTATCGACTGCAGTTGGATACCGCCCTAACTCTTAACTGGGATAATTTTTTATTTATCCAGTAAAGTCAACTGTCATTTTTGTTAGTAAACATTTTGTATGATAATTTATAGCGTACCATCATAGAGTTCATACTTTGTATTATATATTGTCATTGACATATATTTGTGTATACCTTTATTACTGTTTTTAACATTTATATTTCGCCAACATACCCTGTTTCTGTGTTTGTTTTTATTGTACTGTATTAAGCAACTACTTGTTTGGACTAATTTTTACCCATTGTTTGATCTTTATATTGTTTTCCTCTTACGTTCTAGAGGATACTGGGGTTCCATTTAGTACCATGGGCATAGACGGATCCACTTGGAGCCATGGGCACTTTAAGAATTTGATAGTGTGGGCTGGCTCCTCCCTCTATGCCCCTCCTACCAGACTCAGTTTAGAAAATGTGCCCGGAGGAGCCGGTCTCGCTCATGGAAGCTCCTGAAGAGTTTACTGCATTTATTTTATATGTTTGATATTTTCAGGCAGGGCTGGTTGGCACCAGCCTGCCTGCTTCGTGGGACTTAGGGGGGGAACGGCCCAACCTCTTGAAGGGTTAATGGTCCCGTTCGCCACTGACAGGACACTGAGCTTCTGAGGGAACTATTCGCAAGCCCGACCACGGCGAGCGTACAATCCCGCAGCACGCCGCCACCCCCCCTAACAGAGCCAGAAGAATGTAGAGTGGTGAGTACTAAGCCGGCGTCCCAGCTAGCGGGTCACCGGCCATTATGGTGGCATGAGGGTACGGAGACAAATGGCTGCTAACCGGGGCGGAATTCATCTCCAGACACAGTACACAGCTGCGTCTCAGTACACTGTACACAGTACCCACACTGGCAAAAAACAGCCTTAAAACAGTTTTCTCTCCATTTTAAGCACCAGATACCTCAGCCAGTATAAAAAAGGCAGGAAGACCGCGCGCCATTGAAGGCGCGGGGTCTTCACTATGAACGGATCCAGCAGCTCACCAGCGCCATTTTCCCTCTGCAGTGGACACAGACGCTGACTGACAGGGACACGCAGCTCCTCCAGAGAGACTCTAGATTACCTCAGCGGTACCAGGGGGGTCATAGCAGGGTAGGGGGGGGGGGGGGGGAGTGATTATTAGTGTACTAAGTCCCCTATCAGGGTACTTAGTCTGCGACCCGGCTAAGCTTGGCATTAGCGATAAAGGCGCGGTGGGGGCTGGCTCCAAATAACTGTGTCTCCCTGAAGGGCTCTTTGTGGGTTAATTGTGCTTAACCTTTTCCTGTGTGTGTGTGTGTGTGTGCGCAGTCACATTTACATTATGTCAGGCAAAGAGTGTGTTTCTTGTACCGCAGAGTGTTCCTCTTCACCAGAGGGCTCACTACTGGGTACTCAGGGCAGTGCACCTTCCCAGAATAGCGGGGCTGAACCGGAGTGGGTTAATTCCATTAAGGGAATTATTTCAAATGTTTCTGCAAAACCCGCAATGAGAAAGTGACGCAATACTTAAGACAGACTGTGGATGAGTTTATGAATAGAGACTCAGTCCCCAAACCAGCATCTCAATCACCTCCCATTTGTCCGCAAAAACGATCTCTGGCCCATATCCTGCAGTCTGACTCTGATGGGTCAGACATGGAGGAGGGTGAGGTGGATTTGGAGGGGGGATGCTACTCTGTCACAGGGAATAGAGGCTCTTATAGAAGCTATCAGAGATGTTCTGCAAATTCCTGATGAGGTGTCAGAGGAGTGTGAGGAATCTTATTTTAATGTAAAAAAGAAGTCCTCAGTCACTTTTCCTGCGTCAAAGGAATTGAATACCCTGTTTGAAGAACCGTGGGTTAATCCTGATAAGAAATTAAGAAATTTCAAATCCCTAAAAGGTTGCTCTCATCTTTTCCTCTGGGGGATAGGAAAAAATGGGAAAATCCACCGATAGTGGACGCATCAGTCTCTAGGCTGTCACGAAAAATTGTATTGCCTGTCCCTGGTGCAGCCTCCCTAAAAGATACGGCTGATCGTAAAATTGAGACTACACTCAAATCATTGTACACAGCTGCTGGAGTGGCCCAGAAACCCACTATTGCATGTTTGTGGATCACAAAAGCCATTGCTAAATGGTCAGGTAAACTAATTGAGGGGTTAGATTCCTTGTCTAGGGGGGGTGTTGTTTTACTTCTGCAGCATATACAGGACTCTGCGAACTTTATGGTGGAAACCATAAAAGAGATTGGTTTGCTTAATGTACGCACCACCGCTTTGGCAGTGTCCGCATGCAGGGGCTTGTGGCTAAGCCAGTGGACTGCTGACGCGGACTCCAGGAGAGGCGTGGAAAGCCTACCATTCACAGGAGAGGCCTTGTTTGGAGACGAACTAGACAAATGGATCTCCAAAGCTACTGCGGGTAAGTTGACATATCTTCCTTCCGCAGCTCCCCCAGCCAGGAAAGCTTATTCAGCTTCTAATTTACAGTCCTTTCGGACAGCCAAGTTTAAGGGAAAATCCAGAGGTGCTTCTACGGCCTCCAGAGGCGCAAACCAGCAACTGCAGGTGCTCAGGAACAGAGCTCAGGCTCTGCTTCCTCAAAGCCTTCAGCATGACTTCAGCTTCTAATTTACAGTCCTTTCGGACAGCCAAGTTTAAGGGAAAATCCAGAGGTGCTTCTACGGCCTCCAGAGGTGCAAGAGGTAAACCACGCAAACCAGCAACTGCAGGTGCTCAGGAACAGAGCTCAGGCTCTGCTTCCTCAAAGCCTTCAGCATGACGGTGGACCGCGATGCCTGGAGGACTGTCACGTGGGAGCCCGACTAAAATTCTTCAGTCACATCTAGTGAAGCTTGTGCCGGGATCCCTAGGTCATAGATCTTATTTCCCAGAGCTACAGACTGGAGTTCCAAGAGCTCCCACCTCACAGATTCTTCAAATCAGGCTTACCAGCTTCACAAGAGGCAAGTATAACTTTACAGCAGGCCATCCAAAAACTGGTACATACTCAAGTCATTATTCCAGTTCCACCTCATCTGCACAACAAGTGGTACTATTCCAACTTGTTTATAGTACCAAAACCGGACGGTTCGGTATGACCAATTCTGAACCTCAAGTCCTTGAACCCGTTCTTAAGAGTGTTCATGTTCAAGGTGGAGTCTCTGAGAGCAGTGATCTCAGGTCTGGAGGAAGGGGAATTCCTAGTGTCTCTGGATATCAAGGATGTGTACCTTCACATTCCGATCTGGACGCCTCATCAGGCTTATCTACGGTTTGCACTGCAGGACTGTCACTACCAGTTCCAGGCCCTGCCATTTGGTCACTCCACGGCACCGAGGGTGTTCACCAAAGTGATAGCAGAGATGATGTTTATACTCCGCAAGCATGGAGTGAACATGATTCCGTACCTGGACGATCTTCTGATAAAGGCGCCGTCCAGGGAGAGGTTGCTGGACAGCATTGGTCTCTCAACCAAACTTCTCCAGGATCACGGGTGAATTCTGAACCTTTCCGAAATCTCACCTAGAGCCAACACGGAGGCTCCCATTCCTGGGAATGATGCTGGACACGGAGTCGCAGAAAGCGTTCCTTCTGTTGGAAAAGGCATTGGTGATCCAGTCGATGGTTCGGGATGTCCTGAAGCCAACCCGGATATCTGTGCATCTATGCATTCGCATTCTGGGGAAAATGGTGGCCTCTTACGAGGTGCTTCAATACGGAAGTTTTCACGCAAGACCCTTCCAGCTGGATCTGTTGGACAAATGGTCCGGATCGCATCTTCACATGCACCAGAGGATCCATCTGTCGCCAAAAGCCAGGATCTCCCTTCTGTGGTGGCTACAGATTTCTCACCTTGTCGGGGGTTCGGAATTCAGGACTGGATCCTGTTAACCACGTACGCAAGCCTCAGAGGTTGGGGAGCAGTCACCCAGAAGGGGCGCAGTTTCAAGGAAGATGGCAAGTCAGGAAGTCATCCCTCCAATCAAAATTCTGGAACTCAGGGCCATATACAACGCCCTTCTGCAGGCCTCTTATCTTCACAATCGGGCCATTCAGGTTCAGTCGGACAATGTGATGGCAGTGACGTACATAAACCGACAGGACGGAACGAAAAGCAGAGCAGCAATGTCAGAGGTGTCAAGAATTCTCCTCTGGGCTGAAAAAAACCTGCTGTGGTGTTGTCGGCGGTCTTCATTCCGGGAGTAGACAACTGGGAAGCAGACTTCCTCTGCAGACACGACCTGCACCCGGGGGAGTGCGGCCATCACCCAGAAGTGTTCAGGTGCTTGACACGTCGGTGGGATATCCACGAATCGACATGATGGCCTCTCGTCTCAACAAGAAGCTCAAGCGGTATTGTTCCAGGTTGAGAGACCCACAGGCAGTGGCGGTAGTTGCTCTGACGACTCCATAGGTCTATCAGATGGTGAACGTGTTTCCTCCACTTCCTCTGATCACAAGAATTCTCAAAAGAATAAAAGGGAAAAGGTTTTAGCAATACTCGTTGCTCCAGACTGGCCAAGGAGGGCCTGGTACGCGGACCTTCTAGAGATGCTCCTTGAAGATCCGTGGCCTCTACCTCTTCGTGAGGATCTTCTGCAACAGGGCCCGTTCATCTTTCAGGACTTTCCGCGGCTACGTTTGACGGCATGAAAGTTGAACGGCTGATTCTAGCCAGAAGAGGGATCCCTAACAAAGTTATCCCGACTATGATCCAAGCCAGGAAGGGAGTAATGGCTAATCATTACCACTGTATTTGGAAGAAATACGTCTCTTGGTGTGAGAGCAGAACTTATTCTGCGGCGGAATTTCACCTGGGACGTTAAAAGTCCAGATTTCGGCCTTGTTTTTGAAAGGGATTCTGAGCATCCAACCTCCCTTTGTGCCTCCCACGGCACCTTGGGATCTCAATTTGGTGCTGCAGCTCCTCCAATCAGACTGGTTTAAACCATTACAGGAGGTGGATGTAAAATATCTTACGTGGAAGACCGTCACACTGTTGTCCTTGGCTTCAGCAAGACGTGTGTTGGAGCTGGGGGCTTTGTCTCACAAGAGCCCCTATTTAATTTTCCATGAGGACAGAGCTGAACTCAGAACTCGTCAGCAATTTGTTCCGAAAGTAGTGTCTGCGTTTCACATTAACCAAACCAACCTATTGTAGTTCCGGTTATCACCGACACTTCCGCTACTTCAAAGTCTTTGGATGTTGTGAGGGCTTTGAAGGTATACGTAAAGAGGACAGCTCGTCACAGGAAATCTGACTTGCTGTTCGTTCTATATGATCCCAATAAAATTGGGTGTCCTGCTTCAAACCAGACAGTTGCACGCTGGATCAGGCTCACTATCCAGCATGCTTACTCCACGGCAGGTTTGCTGGGTCCAAAATCTGTACAGGCCCACTCTACTAGGTCGGTGGGCTCTTCCTGGGCGGCTGCCCGGGGTGTCTCTGCTTTACAGCCCTGCCGAGCGGCTACTTGGTCTGGTTCGAACACGTTTGCTAAGTTCTACAAGTTCGATACTTTGACCAAACTGAAGGTCCTCAGAGGCCAATCAGTTCTGCAGGAACCTCAGCACTCTCCCACCCGGTTTGGGAGCTTTGGTACATCCCCATGATACTAAATTAAACCACAGTATCCTCTAGGAAGTAGGAGAAAATAAGATTTTAATTACCTACCGGTAAATCCTTTTCTCGTAGTCCGTAAAGGATACTGGACGCCCGCCCAGTGCTTCGTTATTCCTGCACTGTTACTTGGTTAGGTATTGTTGGTTCAGCTGTTGCTGTTCCTGTTTAGAGTTGGGTTAACATAGCTTTCCTCTGTTTTGTGTGTGCTGATTCGGAATCTCACCACTATCTTTATCTATCCTCCTCTCAAAGTATGTCCATCTCCTCTGGCACAGTTTCCTAGACTGAGTCTAGTAGGAGGGGCATAGAGGGAGGAGCCAGCCCACACTATCAAATTCTTAAAGTGCCCATGGCTCCTAGTGGACCCGTCTATACCCATGGTACTAAATGGAACCCCAGTATCCTCTACGGACTACGAGAAAAGGATTTACCGGTAGGTAATTAAAATCCTATTTTTACATTTAAAACTATATGGCAACCGTTCGGGATTGGGTTAACACCTTCATCAACTGTGTATAGAGAGGAAAAAGAAGCACCCATGGGGGGCATATAATGTCACTCCTTTGTCCTTTGGTGTCTTTTTTTATTTTAATTTTTATTTCTTTCAACAGATTGATTTAAGTGTAATGTTTTTTTCATTTTTCAGCTTTATTTAATTATCTGTATCCGGTTAGTTCAGATGCTTCCTGCAACACACCTTTTGAGAGTACAAGTTGGTATAGGGTGGCTTCTTTGGTCCCTAGTTGCTACTTTATGTAGCAAATGCAGGGCCCACCACTTTTTCCCGTTTCAGCTTGCCGTAATGTCACCGACTCCCATATAATGTCATTTTGGATCATACCACTGTACTAACTGCTGGAAAGCTTGTGTGTATGCTTAGCTACAAATTAACACAGTGCCAGGAAGATTTCTACAGTAATGAGGCCTAATCCATCTCCCAAAATACCTGAAAAACGTGTCTATGTTAGACCCTTCTTAAGGGTACTGTGTTGGAAAAATGAAATATTTTTTAGGCAATGGTTACTTATTTAGAATTTATCTTAGTAGTCTTGCAGAGCCTGCTGGACAGGACAAAACTAGCTGAACTTATTGTGATATGGCTTTAGATGATTAGGTGGGGCCATTATGTGTAGACTGCAGAGAAACCCAGACTCTTTGGAAAATCTGTATTTAGCCGCGTTTCTCAGGAGAGCTCTACAGTAGTCATTGATAATAAATCCACACTCATACAATCGTTTGACCACGCTCCAAATTGATGGAGACTTTTGTTTTGAAGGAAAAGTGGACACAATGATTCAAAAAGTTACTGGAGGTAAATCCCACTATTTACTACATGTTACAAGAAATAGAAGTTTTCCTTCATCATCTTCTCACCAACAATTCAGAGAAGCACAAATGTGTCAGCAAGGAAAGCAGCTCTTTCATCCATTTATTAGTGAGACACTATTTCTCTTACGTCCTAGAGGATGTTAGGGTCCATATAAATACCATGGAGTATAGACGGGTCCTCTGGAGCCTTTGGCACTATAAAATCTTAATAGTGTGGGCTGGCTCCTCCCTCTATGCCCCTCCTCCAGACCTCAGTTTAAAAATTGTGACGAGAGAGCCGGACACACTTCCAGGGAGCTCCACAGAGGGAGTTCTGGAAAGAATATTTCTAAGTTCAACAAACAGGGGAGGCTGCTGCCCTGCTTCGTGGGAAGCAGGGGGAAGGAGCAGGAACCAACTTCCTGAAGAGTTAATGGCTCCTGCTCCCGCTGACAGGACACCATTAGCTCCTGAGGGTGCTGATCACATAGCCTCCGATGGCGAACGCTCACTCCTACAGCACCAGCCGCCACCCCCTGCAGCTGCCAGAAGGTGACATGGTGGTGAGTACTACACACCAGCGATCCGTTAGACTGGAAAGCTGGTGTTAATGGCGGCTGAGGGGAACGGAGCATAGCTACAGGCTGTGCTCCGTCAGTTCACTTTACACAGCACACGGGTGAAGAGCACAGGAGGGGCGCTCTGAGCAGGCTATAATCCCCACACTGGTCACTACAATAAACGGGGGTGAAAGACCCTCCATTTACAATAATTCCCTCAGGCCAGTATAAGTATAAAAATCCCGGGAGAGCCGCGCCATGTTGGGGGCGGGGCCTCTTCTCATTTCAGATCCAGCAACACACCAGCGCCATTTTAAGCTGCAGTCACCGCTGTGAACAGGCTGCCTGGAAGCTGTCCTCCCTCATAACTCACTGTGGTGCCAGGGTGTTATAGAAAGGGGGGGGGGGGGGGGGGAGTACTATTGGTGCTTATGTGATATAGATAGATATATATATATATATATATATATAGATATAGTTATATATGTGATAGAATAACCTATTGGGTTACAAAATTGGCGTAGAAGGTTTATTTTGTACACTTCTAAAAACGCTGGGTGAGGCTGGCTCTTCTTTCTGTGTTACTCTGAAAGTCTCAGTGAGGCAATTGTTTGTTATAAATACCTTGAGTGTGTGTGTGTGTGTGTGTGTGTGTGTGTGTGTGTGTGTGTGTGTGTGTAAGCACAATAACATGTCGAATGAGAAACATCCAGACAATGCAGACTGTTTGTCGACTTGTGATGTTTTCCTACAAGACAGGGTGCCCAATCCCACTGAAATTGACACAAAGGGTTTGGGTGGCATTAAATTGATGATTGAGTAAATCTCTCATTCAACTGTGCAATCTGAAAATGAATTTAAAGGTTGGAGGAGATCCGTGGAAGATGCCTTATACACGGGCTCGTCGCCTTCTTCACGACAACCCCCCTCAGCCATTTCAAAGCGTTCTCTTGCACACATAATGAATGTCGACACAGACACTGATGACGACATGGGGGACGTTGATGACATGAGGGGAGCGGATGCTACCCTTTCGAAAAGCATTCAGTCCATGATTACAAAGAGTTGTTGGAAATCACAGATGCCCCTCCAGCAGAGGAGAAGAGCGCCTATTTTAATAAAAAATAAGAAACCGGTGCTAACTTTCCCTGTTTCAGCCGAATTGACTGCTGTGTTTGAAACTGCCTGGAAATGCCCAGACAAGAAATTTTAGATTCATAAAAGAATCTTAATAGCCTATCCCTTTCCAGAGGATGATAGAGCGAAGTGGGAAAATTCTCCCTTGGTGGACGCATCCATGTCCAGATTATCAAAAAGATTACCTTACCCGTCCCAGGCACGGCTTCATTAAAAGAACCGGCAGTCCGCAAGCTTGAGACTATGCTTAAGTCTATTTATACAGCTAGTGGTACTATTATCAAACCCACTATTGCGGCTGCATGGGTTTCAAATGCTATTAAAAAATACGCAGAGAATCTATTAGAGAATATAGACACAATTGACAAGGATGAACTTACCACAACCCTAGGTCATATAAAGGATTCTGCGGGATTCATGGTTGGGTCCATGAAGGACATTGGATTAATGGCTGCACGGTCGTCATCCATGGCGGTGTCGGCGCGCAGAGGCCTCTGGTTAAACCAGTGGGCAGTGGACGCAGAATCTAAGAAAAATGTGGAATCCCTCCCTTATGAAGGGGAAGCCATCTTTAGGGACTCATTAGATTAGTGGATATCTAAGACAACGTCGGGTAAGTCGTCTTTTCTTCCTTCCGCAGCGCCTCCTGCAAAGAAACCATTTTTTGGCCTGCAACAAAGGTGGTCATTCCGAGTTGTTCGCTTGCTGACGATTTTCGCAGTGCAGCGATCAAGTGAAAAAACTGCAAAAATGCGCATGGTACGCAGCGTTTTCAGGGAGTGTGCTAAAAAAACGCAGGCGTGCCAGGTAAAAACGCAGGAGTGGCTGGAGAAACAGGGGAGTGGCTGGCCGAACGCAGGGTGTATTTGTGACGTCAAACCAGGAACTAAACGGACTGAGGTGATCGCAGTCTAGGAGTAGGTCTGGAGCTACTCAGAAACTGCAGGGAATTATTTAGTAGCAGTTCTGCTAATCTTTCGTTCACTATTCTGCTAAGCTAAGATACACTCCCAGAGGGCAGCGGCCTAGCGTGTGCAATGCTGCTAAAATCAGCTAGCGAGCGAACAACTCGGAATAAGGACCAAAGTTCCTTTCGAGGTGGGAAAGTGGGGAGGGCCAGAGGCTCTACCCCCTTCTTTGGTAGAGGAAGGGGTCGGGGGCATGGAGGGAAACCTGCAACGTGAGTTACTCAGGAACAGAATACTGCAGCTGTTCCACCATCTACGTCAGCATGATGCTGGGGCTCCCAACCCTGGAGTTCAGTTAGGGGGGAGACCACAATCCACTAACGATAGGGATTGCCACACCGGCTTAAAAGCTCCCACCTGGCAGACTTTTCAGAAAACATTAGGAAAAGTTATTGAATCTGACTAAAATTCAAAGGAGAGTTTCTAAGAATAGCAGGTCTCTACCTACACCCTGTTTGTCCTTTGTTTCTAGCCCAAACATGATGGGCAATGAAGTATTGTTAAATGCACTTCCAAAGGTCATTGAACCTCTTCCTGATGCAGAGTTTTCTTGTCCAGATGTGGACATCTCCATAGATAAGGTGTTGTCTTGCAGCTCAGCTGTAGGGGAATTAAATATTCTGCCACAAATTCTTCCTGAGAAGTCTCTACAACTTGACGTTCAGTGCACATCTTTGGATTTTGCAAGGGGTACGCCGTTGGCCGTACGCTTGGAAGTCATCATCAGAGAGAGGGTACAAGTCCCTTCTACGCATGGGACGCAGGTTCAGGAATCCGATCTAGATCCGCCTCTGTCAATAGAAAAATTGAAGAAAGATCTTCCAAGGAAGTGTATCAAAACCAAGAGCGCGTCTTCACACAAACATTCAGAAAAGAAGGATAACCAGACAAAGTCTAGGTCTACATCAACTACAGTTCCGTTGTAAAGTTCCCACAAGGAAACAAGACCTTTGAACGTCCCTCAAATGGTCATAAGACCGCTTTACCTCAAAAAGAGGTTAAAAGAGGTTATAGACACATTGTTCCAAGTGGACAAGGCCACACACAGTGGCAATAAAGCCCAGGTTGGTTCCAAGGGCGTGTTAGTTAAGGGAAGCATTCCCTCCGGTTCCACTAGCAAGATCACAAAATCTGATCGTGGCCCCAAGAGGGCTGGAGAGAGTTTTACTATTGAAATCTCAGTTCCAAGAATTCTTCCTCGTCAGGTTGACTTGAGTCGGCAGAAACCAGTTCTTTGCCCAAGCATACAGCAACTAAGTTTGATGGGATGGAGGTCGAACGCCAGATCTTAGCTCGGAAGGGTATTCCGGACAAAGTCATTCCTACGCTTATTCAAGCTAGAAAAGTATTTGGAGAAAATATGTGTCTTGGTGTGAATCCAAGAAGCTCCGATTAGGTCGCTTACTCCTTTTTCTACAGTCAGGTGTGGATGTGGGCCTAAGATTAGGCTCGCTCAAGGTCCAGATTTCGGCCTTGTCCATCTTCTTCCAGAAACAATTGGCTGCACTCCCTGAGGTGCAGACTTTCTTACAGGGAGTTCTGCACATCCAACCTCCTTTTGTGCCTCGTACGGCGCCTTGGGATCTTGATGTGGTATTACGATTCCTGCAATCGGACTGGTTTGAACCTTTAAGGGAGGTAGATTTAAAGTTTCTTACATGGAAGGTGGTCACTCTGTTAGCCTTGGCATCAGCAAGGCGAGTGTCAGAATTGGGGGCCTTGTCTCATAAGAGACCCTACTTAATTTTTCATGAGGATAGAGCTGAGCTATGCACGCGTCAGCAATTTCTTCCTAAGGTTGTATCTGCATTTAATATCAACCAACCTATTGTAGTGCCACTGGCTACTGACTCATCTAGTTCAGCAAAGTCCTTGGACATGGTCCGGGCGTTGCAGATTTATGTTAAGAGGACTGCTCCTCTTCGAAAGACGGAAGTCCTGCTTCGACGCAGACTATATCTCGCTGGATCAGATGCTGGATCCAGCATGCTTATTCTACAGCAGGTTTGCCAGAACCAAAATCGGTTAAAGCTCACTCTACTCGTAAAAGTGGGTTCTTCCTGGGCGGCTGCCCAGGGTGTCTCGGCTGTTCAACTTTGCCGAGCAGCTACTTGGTCAGGGTCAAACACGTTTGCTAAGTTCTACAAGATTGATACTTTGGCCTCTGAAGTCCTTCAATTTGGTCATTCAGTTTTGCAGGGAACATCTGCACTTTCCCTCCCCTAGTGGGAGCTTTGGTATCATCCCCATGGTATTTATATGGACCCCAACATCCTCTAGGACGTAAGAGAAAACAGGATTTTATATACCTACCGGTAAATCCTTTTCTCCTAGTCCGTAGAGGATGTAGGGCGCCCACCCAGTGCTTCTGTTTCCTGCACGGTTATTACATGTTAAGTAATGGCAGCTGTTGCTGCCACCTTATGTTCATGCATATTGGCATGTTTCGTTTGGTTATATGCTGGTTGCATGGTTATAAATGCAGTGTGAGTTGGCGTGAATCTCGCCACATATATGTAGTATACTTCTCTCAAATTTGTCCGTCTCCTCGGCACAGTTCCTAAACTGAGGTCTGGAGGAGGGGCATAGAGGGAGGAGCCAGCCCACACTATTAAGATTTTATAGTGCCAAAGTCTCCACAGGACCCGTCTATACCCCATGGTAATTATATGGACCCCAACATCCTCTACGGACTAGGAGAAAAGGATTTACCGGTAGATATATAAAATCCTGTTTTAAACATTATTTTAGTTCAGTCACAAATAGGGACGGTGAACCAAGACAAAAGTCCTTGCAAAAACTATTGTTTTATCACATATCTGTGGAATCTTGTGGGTGGCAAGATTTTACTATAAGGTGTGAAAACATTTACACTCTGATGCAAAACTGTATTGTTTGTTCCTGATTCTGTGACGGTTTAATAGACTTTGGATCGGACCGACATATCACTCACATCGGCGCATATCGGGCAGTGGTATGCCCGATATGCAGATGCCTGTGGTGTCTTTAGGTTTGATGTGCTGCTCATCAGTCATGACAATATCGCTAGCGGCAACGTGTATGCTAATGACGGTGCGAAAAGTGATTGTTCCGTCCTTCATTAGCATCGCTCAATGTGTACACAGGTTCAGATGTCATACACATCGCTCCAGTGTGTACCCAGCTTTTAGACAGCAATCAAGCATATATGCAGAGGGCACTTTCACCAGCTCTATACTACTGTAGGTACAAAAGATTTTAAAAACAACAATATTTGCACGTTTCCAGCTCAACCATGGTGTAGACACACATTTACTGTACTTTGCTTATGTGTGACTGCCCTCTTATAGATCAGTTATACCTCTTCAGTGGGCGTACTCTGTATCGCCTGTGTGCTCACAGTTGGGACTTATACTATGTGAAATCATGCAAAATTCTCTCTGTAATACCTCTTTCACAATGAAGCCCCAGTTCTGACCCGTGACGTCATCTCCAAGCGTCCTGAGCCCTCCAGCTAGGAGCCTTTCAGGCATGACCCAGGTCATGTATGACGTGGATCTGCCTTTCACATTGCATGCACGACCTGGGTCTACCTTTTTAGAGTGAGCCAAGACCTACTTAGTGCATATGTCTTATCCTGCCTCTCGTGGAGTCAGTCTTGCAACATCCACTAATTACAGTTAAAAGTGTGCTCCTGGAGCAAAGGGGGGCTTCGTTGCATAATTTGGAGAAACACGTGTATGCTAAAGCTATCATACACCAGACCAAATTTCCTCCAACCATCCAACTAGTTGGTTAGTTGGAATAAAAATCTGGTTATGTATGTGAGCAAATGTCAAGCAGCTGTTTGCTCCAAAATGCCGGAAAATGGACAAAACTGTTGTTCAGACAAGTTATTAAATCAAACAGATTTAACCACCTTGACTGAACAACTGTTTTCGTGCATTTGGGAGCAAATTGCTGATTGCCAATTGTTCCCATACTGTATATTACCAGATTTTTTTGTCCAGATGGTTGGAGGAAAGTCGGTCTGGTATAAGGCCAACATTACCCAACACATTCTTTAAGACCATGCACTGTTTTTGCAGGTACACTTGCCCCACAGATTATGTAATAGCATGTATCCAAATTATACCCTTTACTGCATTGTTATTGTGTGGTAAAATGTTCACAATTTTATATTTGGTCTCAGATCAGGTGACAATTACCACAGTTCTCTAACACCCTGATGTTGTTATTGTGACAGCATTGTTGGACTTCTGCTCTTCCTCACCTCAGGTAGCAACTGCTTACCTGGCACCTTGTACTGTCAGAACTCTTACAATGCCATGAGTTATAACATACACATTGCTATCATAGTATTATCTTTCATTTATTTGGCACCACAAGGGGACGGCGGTGCCTTGAAAAGTAGTGCATAGTAATGAGTATACGGGTGTGTATTGCGTGACCAGCAGTCAGGAGACCGCCGGTCAGCATACTGACGGCGGAATGCTGGGGGGAAGGGGGGAGTGCAACAAGTAGCTTGCGGTCGCCACGGCTTCTATTCCCACTCTATGGATGTCATGGGAATAGTCCCTGTTGGGATTGTGAGGGTGCGGGATGTAGGGGGAGGTTATGTGACCGGTAGTCTCCTAACAACAGGTTCATGCAGATGCGGGGAGAGACAGCAGGTTCATGCAGATGCTAGTAAATGGACAGGTTTCCTTCCTGGTTTTTACATCAGCGAAAAGAGAGACACAGACAGGACACAGACAGACCACTGCCCAGTGAGGTTTATAAATTGCTAAATTTGTATAATTTTAAATAACAGAATTATACTGCAAGTTCCATGTGAAACTATTGTCGGCACATGTGAGAATGTGATGAATAGTCATATGTAGTCTCCAGTTCCTAAATTATGGTACTCATCACTTAAGTATTCATCAGTATGTCATAGGGTTGGAAAAAAAAGTTTGTATGTTTAAACCAGGTTGTTGCGGGTTTTTTTTACATTTATGTGTTATATAACAAAATTGAACATGTATTGTAAACCTTGATCAACCATGTTTTAATATTTTCTAACATTAATAATGTTATTAGGCTTTGGTTTATTTTACATCTTTAAATAAACCAATGTTTGACAGCTTATTATTCCTATTACATCTGAATGTATGTAGATAGATTAATGGAATAATTCAATTACCAGCTATTAATGATCGCTGTGGGCTATCTAATTTGACCAGATAAGCCGTTGGGAGGCACGGCTGTTTGGGGATTCTGTTTCTCCTGCCTCAGGCAGGCGAAACCAAATCCCTGAAAACAGCTCAGTTTTCTGTCAAAAATGGGGCTGTTTCTAGTGAAAAGACACAGGTTTCATTGAACCTGTGTGTTTTTGGGAGAAAGTTTATTTGGGGGTGGGTTGGCCAAATTGGATTGCCCCAAAAAATAATTTCAGAGAAACATCAGGATAGATTGTGAAAAATGTCCGGTGTTTCTTTTCATCTAATTGAATTCCTCCCTAAACATATTAATACAAAGTACACTCATAAATAGATGAAATTGAAAATAAGAACAAGTTAATGTTAAGCATTAGTCCTACTCATTACTTATTATAATTAAAAAATCTGAATAGTAACACAAAGTGAAAAATGCAAAAGCACATTTCAGGATTACACACAGACAGACACACACACACACACACACACACACACACACAGGAGGAGTTAAGCATTAGCACTGAGCATGCCACGAGAATTAAACATTTTGTATAAAAAACTCTATTCCCCCCCCCCCCGTATAATAGGCTTTTTTTTTAATGAGTCACAGCGCCATGCCTGTAGTCACAGCATAATAAAGAAAACAGTGATTAAAAACACAAAAAAACACAAAACATTTGTTTTAAACCATGGTTTAAACTAGCCTACCCTGCTTTGTCAGCTGCTTGGCATTCCCACTATAAATTATATGTATACTCAATGTAACATCTTTGTTTTTGTGGGCTTTGGTGATATCTGGGCTTGTGTAGTTAGGCTGCCGTTGTCATTATCATGCATAACAATGGTAACACATGTATGCAATGTTGAATACTCCTCATGTGCAACATATTTTGTCAAGTTAATATTTCATCGAATTTTCCAGGGAAAATTAGCATTATTTTTTTTGTCTCCAAGTCACATTGTAGTTGCTTTATCCTTCCAGTTCAAAAGAACTGACTTGCATGTTGACTAATTACCTGTTATCCACATCTAGCTCTCATCACAAAAATAGAAAATGATCTGAATACAGCGACAGATTATGAAATACAAAAATGAAACCTTATTGTAGGTCTGGCCAACCTATGGTTCTCCAGCTGTTGTGAAACTACACAACCAAGCATGCCCTGACACAGTTTTAGCACTCCCTAATAGCAAAACTCTGGCAGGGCATGCTGGGACTTGTAGTTTCACAACAGCTGGAGAGCCACAGATTGGCCAGGACTGCCTTAAAGCATCCCCGGCTGAGTTGAGGATTTGCATGATAAAGAAAGGTTAATGGGTGCTATTCCTAAAGCTTCAAAATCAGGCACTTAGAGAACCACTGTGCATGTTTTTTTATTAGTGTTAATTTGGTACCAAGGAAGACCAGAACAATCATTGCAGATTTTTGTCCATTCAACAGAACTATGTATTAAAAAATTGCAACATTTTAATGTGCTGTTTACAGTGATTTCTTAATAGAGCTTCAAGGTAGCGTTAATCACTTCTTTTAATGCGGTTTAACACCATTTGAGTAAAGGGCCCTGTACACTTAGAGATTATCTGTCCAATCTTTCTGGTTGGAATACAAATCTGGTAATGTATGGGAGCAAATGACAATTGACCATTTGTTCTCAAACACTGGAGAACAGACAAAAATGGACTTTCAGACAAATTGGTTAAGTTTGTTTCATTAAACCAATTTATGTGAACAACAGTTTTTGTTCATTTTCTGTATTTTGCGATCAAATGGTTGATTGTCATTTGCTCCCAGACATTGCCAGATTTTTTTTTCCAATCAGCCAAATTGAACAGATAGGGGGGAATTCAATTGTAGTCGGAACTGCCGTCTTGTCGGAAAGACGGCAGTTTCTGACATTTTTATAGGTCAAAAACTGTTACGACCTATTCAATCCCCCTGCCGTTTTTCCGACAAGTCTGCAATTTTGACTTGTCGGAAAACACGTGGATCGGCGGAATAGCCGTGGATTCACGTGTTTTGTCGGAAGCGCGGCCAAATCCGACAGCTTTTAGCCCCGTTTCCGTCAATGTCAATCCGACTTTAAAAAATAGTCTGATTGGCATTGTCGGGTACGGCAAAATCCTGTCTGATTTGGCCGCTCATTGAATACTGAGATGTCGGATCCTTTCCGTCGAAAGGGATCTGACATCAATTGAATATACCCCATAATCTTTACGTGTGTGGGGCCCTTAACTTTTGAACCCATGTTTGACTAGCCAGCAGTGCATTGCTCATCAACCAGTATATTAAATGTTCTCAAACATATTACATCAGTGGTTCTAAAACTTTCTGGAATCACGGTGCCCTAGATTATCAGCGTTGTTTACACGGCACCCCTAGGATAAAAGTTTATATTGATAAATTGAAATTAATTAATATTAAATCATTTTATTTGGTCCTGGCCACCAACCCAAGACACCCCTGTAAGAGCCTTGTGGCCCCCCAGGGTACCTAGCCACACAGTTTGTGAACCCCTGTTCAGTGTTTTACAATTGAAGTTCTAATAAAGGCAACTCCAAACGCTACTTAGCTGAACCCAGTAAGGGTCCAACAAACAGTTTTTAGTTGATTCTACCCTCCATCCACCTATTTATCACTTCTCTCAAACACCGCAATGGTAAAGATTTTTTTAAATTATATTTGTCTGATTCCAAAGCAATGCTTGGTTTGCAAACTATTTTACAGATCTGCAGACCCACATTTCCTGCGGCTTTTATATTCTGTATCACTTTATAATGTGCTAGCAATGTTAGCTCCTTACAGTATATTATGCAGGTAGTAGTGCTACATGGAAACCCCAGGTCTGTAGACCCGTAAATAGCTTCCCTGCAGGTTGGGAGTACACAGCTGAGTATTGAGCAGCACATGGACTTGCTACAAGAAAGTGTTACTGCAGACTATACTCTGCATGTAAGAAAAAAAATTATGCATTGCTACATTCAGGGTTTCATTACACCTCCTGGATATTGCATTTGTTTTCAACCAGTGACAGATTTTTGCTTTATTTTTACTAGAATACATTTTTATAATTGTTCCTCTGTCTTCATGTTACTTGTTGGGTAGATGAAGTCATAGAAGTCTCATATAGTACATGAAGATTTCTCCAGAGCTCTATTTGTGCCAAGAACCCAGTACAGTAGTTGCCAAATGGAGGAACAAAGTCAAGCTTGTCCTAAAGATCCTCCATAATGATGATAAAAGGTTAGTAGTACTAGAGGCCCTAGAATCCCACACCATTTACAGTGCAAGTATTCCAAGAGAATACATACATTTTAGTGCATAGGCCAGTGGATTACAGTAATCTTACTTTACAATGTATTTTGCCAAAAAAGACAAGATATACCGAGCTGTAAAGTAGGCTAATCTGTTGAGCACCTGACAAAATACAAGTGATTTTGTAAGAAACAATCTCTCCTGGTTCGGACTAACTGATGGTTTCTATGACTATATTAATTACATTGTGTACCATATAGCAAATAGTTTTTTGGGATTTACAGGTTTGTTTTTCATAAGAAGAAAAACCAAACGAGAGAGCGCTATTCACATCTAATGTGGATTTTATTTTTCCTCAATGATCAATATTTTTTAAGCACATTATATATTTAATGCTGGCCGGCAATACATAAAATACAATAAAATATCACAATAAACCCCTAAAATATAATCAATACTTATTCTCTAAATGATTGATTTCATATACACATGTGGGTTATAACTATCCACACACTGTTCAATTCACTTCCCGTATTTGTTAAGCAACTCTGGCTTGTAATATCTCTCTAGTGAGACAGATATTATGTATGTAACCTGTATCAAACTATGTAACTCTTGTACTCAAATACATTGTTAATAAGTTTCTCAGATTCACAGTGGACGATGTACCTTTGTATCAATGATATATAGTGCTCATGTCCATATGTCCGTTAATATAATTAGTAGAACACGTGTTAGTAGCAATGAATTGAGCAGTCTTGCTATCAGCTCGTTAGTAGTATTAAAGCAGTTCATGCAAAGCTGATTGTAAATGACAGTCACTGTCCTGCAGTGATCTGTAACAAATTTGTATACCGTACAAAAGCCTATGTTCAGTCACAGTACATGTGACGATCCTTCTGGCTGGTTTCTCACAGGTAGCCTTTAACGGAGTGGAACGTGCATCTGCTTTATCCACGGTGTGGTGACCTTTTCCTCCCGGCCGGTGCAAGCACCCTTGACCTTATCTGGAGTCCGTGGGCAGGTGATTAAAGAGGCATCCCCCTGCTGCGTGAATGTATCTCAGCCGGCTGATAAAAAGTTGTCCGCTGTAGTCTATAACCGGAGGTGCTGACAGACGCGTTCCCCAGCCTACTCGCAAGCATCGGCGGCTTCCTCATTTTCTTGTTTTGTTTTTCATAACATTGATCAAATCAGAAACATGCAAGAAAATATACCAATAGGTAATGGATCGGGCGCTGTAGGTTGCCGCAACTCTAATGCTGCTGCTAATTCAAATGGGGTAGTCACACCCAAAAAGGCAAAACACAAACAAACTGTAGCAGCGCTAATGAATAATTATCACTTAAGATTAAGGTAAAAGTATATAACAATTTAATATATTGGCAATTTCTGCCTAATGAAACAAAAAGTGCACAGCTAGTATACTTAAAAATGTTAAAAATAACTTGGGTCTCATTTTGTAAAAATGCCTTTGGTAAGCAGTCCGTTCCTATTACATGAACTGGATAAGCAGATGAACAATTGTGAGTAAAGACTGACTGCGCAGTCTAACCATCCAACTTTACCCGTGCCGCTAGAGGTGAAGTCCCTTGGGAATGATTGTGGTATTGTACATCCAAACGGGTTTCCTCAGTATGATGCGGTGTCCTTTTGTTAAAGGTGATAATTGGCGGGATGTTGGAGAGTTGATTACTCCGTGTATCTGCAGCAGTAATTGTCCAGTTCTGGTCCGGATATAGGCAATAAGATGGCAGATGATGACCCAATGCAATGACTCCTGACGCGTTTCACTGTACAACCTACAGCTTTTTCAAAGCTGTAGGTTGTACAGTGAAACGCGTCAGGAGTCATTGCATTGGGTCATCATCTGCCATCTTATTGCCTATATCCGGACCAGAACTGGACAATTACTGCTGCAGATACACGGAGTAATCAACTCTCCAACATCCCGCCAATTATCACCTTTAACAAAAGGACACCGCATCATACTGAGGAAACCCGTTTGGATGTACAATACCACAATCATTCCCAAGGGACTTCACCTCTAGCGGCACGGGTAAAGTTGGATGGTTAGACTGCGCAGTCAGTCTTTACTCACAATTGTTCATCTGCTTATCCAGTTCATGTAATAGGAACGGACTGCTTACCAAAGGCATTTTTACAAAATGAGACCCAAGTTATTTTTAACATTTTTAAGTATACTAGCTGTGCACTTTTTGTTTCATTAGGCAGAAATTGCCAATATATTAAATTGTTATATACTTTTACCTTAATCTTATGTGATAATTATTCATTAGCGCTGCTACAGTTTGTTTGTGTTTGCAAATCAGAAACATAACTGAAACATTTTATCCAGTGAGATGGAATCACATTTGATCCTGTTATGTTCATCAGGTATTGTGCTTCTATGAGTCATACAATTTTTATACGTTCTTGAGATCAATTTTGATGATGTTTTTTACATTGTTGTTAAAAAATAACAATGTATCACTTAGTATCAGAATGGGCTAAAGAGATGTGTTACAGTATGACTATTGAAGTGTTAATGGTACTAATTAAGGATTGAGTCTATGCTTGTAGTTAAGTCATATGACAGCGTCATGGTCACATTAATACAGTCCTTTTTTTTTTTTTTTTCACCATTTAATTCATATTTGCTCTTCCTTTTCCCTGGCCTTATTCTATTTTGCCTCTGTATACTTTGACTCATACTACTATGTTATTTTAAGTTGATTTATCCGGGTGGTCTTCAGTTTGCCGGCTGTCGGGATCCCGGCGCACAGTATACCGGCGCCGGGATCCCGACAACCGGCATACCGACACCGGAATCCCGACAACCGGCATACCGACACCTTTTCTCCCTCTTGGGGGTCCATGACCCCCCTGGAGGGAGGATAGTGTGGCGCAGCGAGCCTGCAAGGAGCTCATTTGCGCTCGCCCAGCTGTCGGTATGCCGCCGCAGGCATACCATACTACACCTGATTTATCCTACCATGTGCTGTTTTATAACCGGTTGTAAGGGTCTCTGCATTGTCCTTTTTGAAAATGCCAATACTGTTGAATTAAACAAAACAAAAAAGTCCCATAGTTTGTGAGGGACTAGTAAGTATCATAAAGGAATTCAATTACCAGCAGTAAAATCACCACGGCTTTCAAGTTAGCTACGAAGCTAATTGTTTTCGGGACCTAATGAGGTCCTGAATCAGCCATGTTTTCTTGGCTGCTATTGCGAAAACACTTAGGTCTTGGAACTTATCCAGTGTCCTATGTGTTATATATCCTATATATCACGAAAACACGTTTTTTTAATTGTGAGGGGGAAAAAAGGGTTTAATTGAATTGCCAGAAAAAAACATTTGGCCAAAACCTGCAGTATAGCCTGTTTTTTGTGTTTTGTTTTTTTTTTGCTTGCGAAAATTTATTTCGCACTGATGAATCCCCCCCCCCTGTATACCTCATAGTATTTTATTTCCCTTCCAATTTTATATTCAAATATTTCCTGTGTATCTTATGACACAAAATATATGGGGGTATATGCAATTGCGGTCGAATTCGCGGCAATTTTCGCAGTTTTTTAATTCGACTCAATTCGACAGGTGAATCCCGGAAGGTGGCTTCCGGAATTCACCATATTCAATGAAAAACGGATTCGCCAGAGTCGCGGGCGAAAATCGGCCGATTTGGCGGATTTTGCCGCGATTTTAAAAAACGGTAAAAAAACGTGAAAAACCCGAAAAAAAAATGGCGTGGGGTCCCCCCTCCAAAGCATAACCAGCCTCGGGCTCATCGAGCTGGTCCTGGTTCTAAAAATGCAGGGGAAAAATTGGCCAGGGATCCCCCGTATTTTTAAAACCAGCACCGGGCTCTGCGCCTGGTGCCAAAAATACGGGGGACAAAAAGAGTAGGGGTCCCCCGTATTTTTAACACCAGCATCGGGCTCCACTAGCTGGACAGATAATGCCACAGCCGGGGGTCACTTTTATGCCGTGCCCTGCGGCCGTGGCATTAAATATCCAACTAGTCACCCCTGGCCGGGGTACCCTGGGGGAGTGGGGACCCCTTCAATCAAGGGGTCCCCCCCCCCCAGCCACCCAAGGGCCAGGGGTGAAGCCCGAGGCTGTCCCCCCCCATCCAATGGGCTGCGGATGGGGGGGCTGATAGCCTTTTGTGATAATAAAAAGATATTGTTTTTTCCAGTAGTACTACAAGTCCCAGCAAGCCTCCCCCGCAAGCTGGTACTTGGAGAACCACAAGTACCAGCATGCGGGAGAAAAACGGGTCCGCTGGTACCTGTAGTACTACTGGGAAAAAAATACCCAAATAAAAACAGGACACACACACCTTGATAGTAAAACTTTATTACACACTACCGACACACACATACTTACCTATGTTGACACGCCGACTGCCACGGTCTCCGACGATCCGAGGGTACCTGTGAAAAAATTATACTCACCTTCCAGCGTCCAGAGATAAATCCACGTCCAGAGAGTAAAATCCACGTACTTGTTTAAAAAAAAAACCCCGCAAAAACCCGCTCCATACCGGACTAGAAAGGGGTCCAATGTTTTCACATCAGACCCCTTTCTCCCGAATGCCGGGACATCACGTGACTCCTGTCACTGACGTCCCTTCAGCCAATCAGGAAGCGCTACTTCCGTGGCGCTCACCTGATTGGCTGTGCGCTGTCTGTACTGTGACAGCACATCGCAAAGCCGCTCCATTACTTTCAATGGTGGGAACTTTGCGGGTAGCGGTGGGGTCACCCGCCGGTCAGCCGCTGACCGGCGGGTGACCTTACCGCTAGCCGCTAAGTTCCCACCATTGAAAGTAATGGAGCGGCTTTGCGATGTGCTGTCACAGTAGAGACAGCGAACAGCCAATCAGGTGAGCGCAACGAAGTTGCGCTTCCTGATTGGCTTAGAGACCTTTCTGTGACAGCTGTCACTGACAGGTCTCATTCGTGGAAAGGTGTCCCATGTGTCAGCATGGGACCCCTTTCAGTCCGGCATGGAGCGGGTGTTCGGTTTGTTTTTTTGCCAAGTACGTGGATTTATCTCTGGACCATGGCTGAGGTGAGTATATTGATCTTTTCTTTTCAGGTATCCGTGGATTCTACATGGAGAAGAGGACCGATGTCGGCGTGTGAACATAGGTAAGTATGTGTGTGTCGACGTATGAAATAAAGTTTTACTGTCGACGGTGTGTGTGTCCTGTTTTTATTTGGGTATTTTTTTCCCAGTAGTACTACAGGTACCAGCGGGCCCGTTTTTCTCCCGCATGCTGGTACTTGTGGTTCTCCAAGTACCAGCTTGCGGGGGAGGCTTGCTGGGACTTGTAGTACTACTGGAAAAAACAATATCTTTTTATTATCACAAAAGGCTATCAGCCCCCCCATCCGCAGCCCATTGGATGGGGGGGGACAGCCTCGGGCTTCACCCCTGGCCCTTGGGTGGCTGGGGGGGGGGACCCCTTGATTGAAGGGGTCCCCACTCCCCCAGGGTACCCCGGCCAGGGGTGACTAGTTGGATATTTAATGCCACGGCCGCAGGGCACGGCATAAAAGTGACCCCCGGCTGTGGCATTATCTGTCCAGCTAGTGGAGCCCGATGCTGGTGTTAAAAATACGGGGGACCCCTACTCTTTTTGTCCCCCGTATTTTTGGCACCAGGCGCAGAGCCCGGTGCTGGTTTTAAAAATACGGGGGATCCCCTGTCAATTTTTCCCCCGCATTTTTAGAACCAGGACCAGCTCGAAGAGCCCGAGGCTGGTTATGCTTTGGAGGGGGGACCCCACGCCATTTTTTTTTATGATTTCACCGTTCCAGCATAAAGAAAAAAAAAAAATAATAATAATATTTTAAAAAATATATAAATAATATTTGTGCCTCCAAAAAAAAAAAAAAAAGTACCTAATCCCTTCTAATATAAATAGATCTGCTATTCCCCCCCCAAAAAACACCAAAAAAAACATGTTTAAAATTTTTTTATTTGTTTTCACCCTCCAAAGTGTGGCGGATTGAAAATGACGAATTTGCGGTCTAAAAGCACTGCTGTCGAATTTCCAAACTTGAATTGAATATGCTTTGGTCGAATTGCAGCACTTGTATCATTGCAGAAAAGTCGAATTTGCAAAAAGTCGAATTTCAAAAAGTCGAATTTTGAAAGTCCGTTCTTTGGTCGGAAAGCACTGAATTGCATAGGCGATTTTTTTTTTTGGTCGAAAATGACCCGAAATTCGACAATTTCGGGAATTCGACCGCAATTGCATATACCCCATGGTGTTTAGCAGCCTATAAATAATCTTTTTATTGAAATGGTATACAAAAAGCAGTACATGGTCTTTGGTCCTGTTTGGCATTCATAAACCATTTAATCAACAGCTGCACCCTCTGAACGATAGAGAAAAATGAAGTTTGGGTTTTCTTACAAAAAATGTGACAAAATGCAAATAAACAGTGTGAAAATATTTGAGGGTATCCAATTAGCCCCATAAAGCCGTGGCTCACGCCGTCTTATCAGGGATTTTGTTTTACCTGCTTCAGGCAGTCCGAAACAAAATCCCCCAAAACGGGGTTGTTTCTACCGAAAAGACACGTTTTACTTAACCTGTGTGTTTTCGGGAGATAATGTTTTTTTTTTGTTTTTTTTTTACAGGAGACCAAATTGGATAGCCTGTAAAAATAAATATGGGTGAAACATCGGGAAAAATAGAAAAAAAAGGAAGTTTTCTGCACTCTTATGGTTTTTCACCTGTAATTTAATACCCCCCATTGTGTATTGTGATCATTGCTCTAGTGTTAGCTATTTCTAATAAAGTGAAAACAAAACAACTTTTAACTATCCCCAACAGTGTTTGGGAAGTAAAGAATAATACCAGGAAGTGAGTTGTACACAACTGTTATGGGCATGTTTCTTACATGGGAGTAACATAGAAATGTATAGCATGTAGGAGTACCTATAAATAATTTAAAGGAATTGTGCCACCTCCCATAAAATAACTGATCACACAATCAGCCAAGTGACATTACAAAAGCTGGCCATACACCTAAAGATTTATTGTCCAATGTGGCTGGTTGGAATGAAAATCTGGTAATGTATGGGAGCTATTGACAATTGACCATTTGCTCCTAAACACTGAGGGGGTCTATTCATGAATCATTGAAAAGAGTGGATAAGTGAGCCTGTGTACAATTGTATAGTATGCAAATTATAAATGTTCCTTCAAATTATAAATGTTACTTCAACAAACCATTTTTGTCAGTTTTCCAGCATTTCGGAGCAAATGGTCATTTGTTATTTGCTCCCATACATTACCAGATTTTCGTTCCAACCAGCCACATTGGACAATAATCTTTGGGAATATGGCCATCTAAACTCTAAAGCAGTGAGGGCCCAAACATGGCACTACATGACTGAAATTTAGTGATATGACATGATCTCTTAATCCAGGAATACGCACTGCTTCAGTAAATATGTAGTATCTCCTGGTTGTGTTACATAATGTGGGTTTGTCATCATAATTAGTACAGGTAGTTCACCATATTTTGATTGTTTTATATAGCTTGGGATGCATATGATACAATAAATATATATGTGGTAAAAAGTATATAAAGGGGTCAATTACATTGGACCCCAGATTCTGGAGGTTGACATAAGCAGTAAGATACTTTAGGGGGGCAGGCAGAGAAGACTTCACTACAACCAAAAATAAATCGGAGATAACCATTCTGAAAGAGGCATATCATACGTGCATTGCCTGAAAATCTATATACACATGTAATATTGAATAGGACTTACAACTGAAGTGTTAGTTTCAAATCAGTAACGTAAAATAAAATTAATTTACGAAAAATATATTAGATATTTGCGTCAGAATATATATAGATATAAATTATTGCTTCAGTGTATTTCCCTCAGTTTTCCAAAGTGGAGAAGAAATGATACAAGATGTGTTGTTTCCACATTTCAGGAGAATTATGCCATCATTAAAAAATATTAAATCTTTAAGAAATAGGTGTCCTGTTCATTTCAAATTTTCCATTGTTTACAGCCTATAATAAGTTGTCATTTAGGTGTGTATTATAATTAGTATAATAAGGAAACTACCCAGATCAGAGTAATTAATGTATATGGTTTTCTCATGTGCCATTATTTGTTGTACACCTTTGTTTGTTGAAATTGGACAAGAGTTCCTCTTTGAACATTGTAAAAGACTGTTTTCTCTTGCAGTGTGTGGTGGAGAGAACTAGAGGAGAAAAATTAGATCAGCTCTAGAGAAGACAGGAGGGAATCAGCATAGGTGAGCTAATAGGAAAGGATGTTTGGCGGTCCAAGGCAATTCTACTAATGAAGCATTGCCTGCTTTCTTTCATTGATAACATGCGGGAGGATTATTCTTAAACTAGGTCAAACTTTTTTTTATTTTATTTAGTAAATTCATTGTTGATTAAGTACCTTGTAACTACAACCTATGGGCCTATATTACTGCAGAACCTGTGACTGAAAACCAGGATTACAGTCTACAATAAATAAGTCACTGTATTTTTTAATTACATTTATAGAAAAAATACAGCTAATTTCATTCCTTGTATACTGTTATATCTTAATAACTTATTACACGTTCGTAAATTGTGGTGGAATGATTATATATTGAGATGAAAAATGGAGACAAAAAAAAATGGTAACTTTTATAATGCTATTAATAAACTTTCTATTTAATGTTATTTTGGTGGTATATGTTTAATTTGCCGCCTATCGGGATCCCAGCGTTCAGGATACTGACGCCGGAGTACCGGTGCAACAGGACTATTCCCACTCATGGGTGTCCACAACACCCATAGAGTGGGACTAGAACCTCTGGCGAGTCACCGAGCCCGCAAGTGGACTCTCTGCGCTTGCCCCACTTCCAACATACTGGCGGCTGGAATGCCGCCGTCTGTATATTGACGGCCAGCATCCGGGCCGCTGGTAAATCATACTGAACCCATTCTGGTTTTCAGTCACTATTTCTGTATTGCTATACTGTGAGACCTTGTTGTCTCAGACTGCCAGTGAGACCAGTGAGCCTAATGGGATTTGATTTTTACCCAGATGTAATGTACATTGTGGAACATAAGGAATTTAGCATCTGATACTGTAGTCTTAATATGTACTCTGCTGTCGCAACAATGACTTGTGAAGCATTTGCTGTACGGTGCAGGTTCAGGAGAACACCATAATTGAAGGATTGCAAATTCCTCTATAGTTGCTAATACAGCTGTTAATACATTTATAATTATTCACCAGCTTCAGAGTAAGTTTTCCCACTGCGTTTTGGTGAGTGACAGGGCATTCAGTATGAATTACCGGCGGCTGGGATGCCGGCCGTCAGTATACTAACAGCGGTATCCCGGTCACCAGTATGCCGGCAGCGGGGAGAATGCTAGAAACCCCTTGCGGGTATGCTGCGCTCACCACGCTGCGGGCACGGTGGTTCACTGCGCTCACCACAGTTTATATTCTAACTCTATGGGTGTTGTGGACATCCACAGATGGAGAAAAGCCTGTGGCGCTGGTATTCCGGCGCCGGCATTTCACCACTAATCGGGATCCCGGCATTGGCATTATGACCACCGGGATCTCGACTAGCGGTATTTTCACTGCTTCCGTGAAAGGCTGTAAAAAAGGTCTATTTTAACCCTTGCAAAAACAAATTTAAAAAACCCACTTACATGAACTTTTTTTTTTTTTTTATAATCTCCTTAGGTGAGATAGCATTGAGCTGGCCATCACCTTCTTAAAGATGCACTGTTTTCCTAAGTTTAGTTTCCTATCCAGTAAAATGAGTTTGTAAACCGTGCTTGTTTGATCAAAATGAAACCTGTTAGCATTTTTTTCCATCATAGTAAATGTCATCTGTTCAGAAATACATTCTCAAACAAATTTACAGTGGTAATTTGGCAAATCATAAATATTCTTTCCTAACTATCCAAATAATTTTTTATTCATGTGTAATAGTCACGTAGTGTTGCCTTTTTAAAATTCATCTGTATACTTTGCTGCTGTTATACCCCTTTCACGCATACATCCTGGAAAATTGCAGGG
Source organism: Pseudophryne corroboree (assembly GCF_028390025.1). Lineage (NCBI taxonomy): Eukaryota > Metazoa > Chordata > Amphibia > Anura > Myobatrachidae > Pseudophryne > Pseudophryne corroboree. The sequence goes on along the minus strand of NC_086449.1, from coordinate 429,081,015 downwards.
TCTATTAAGTCATTAAATTCCCGGGTCTCAGCCTGACCTGGTAAAGATCAGGGTTGTGGACCCGTAGCGAAGTTATCTTTCACATCTACCAAAAACCCGAGGTGATTCATGTTTACATGCAAAAACCCATGTTTTACATGTACTGTGTGAAAGGGTTATTAATCATCCTTTTATTTTAAAATCACACCAGAGAGAGGTTATCTTTTAAAGTAATAATAGCATGCCACCTGTATTATTATTATTATATGGGGGTTTTGGTTGGTTGTATTTGAATAGGATACATGTGTATATCTAATCTAGTCAGCCGTTTTGTTACACATTGACCAAATCTTCCTCATATTGCACAATGCGTAGACCAAGGAGGGTGATTTTGCCCCAAAGCAACCATGCTTTGATTATACTGGCGTTTCAATTCTATTGCTGAGGTGCATGGTGGTTACTGTTTCTCTCCAGTACTATCTGAAATGGAACATCCATGACTCCTAACAACCGTTTGCAACAAATTTCAATATCATAGTGGAAGACTTGATTCCAAGAATAAAATGGTGTTTTGCAACCATCTATCTATATTTATCAGATTTTCTGTTCTGTAATATTCCCTATGAGCTAAGGCTTTGTAACTTTTATATAATCTATCAAACTGGGTGTGTGAGATTTTGGTTTTTCCTTTTAATTTCTGAAACTTGTGTTTGGCCATGATGTTATAATATACCACTTCTGTGGCAGCTAATGTGGCCTGAGCAGTGTTCTTGTGCTAAGACCAGAAATCTAGTCCACAGACTATGTTGTGTATAGTACATAATAATGTGTAAATTGTGCACACATTATTGAGAGCCAAACAAAGTGTACATTATATAAAACTACAGCATAACCTGTATGATGTTTCTATCAGCTTAATGCGGGTGTGATTGCGACTACTAGCCACAGAATAGTTTCCCTGTAGTATTACAGTCTCAGACTGTGCACCTTTTTGTTCAACACAATATTCAGACAGCCCCTTGTAAATTACATTTCTTGTTGTCGTGATGTGTGCAGTACTAAAAATACTGTTGTGATAAGTCTATATTATGTGTTTGTTATATAACAAGCAACATAAAGTCATGGGTATTATATAAGGTGATCTTTGCAAGAGCAAGCAACCCAGATTATCCAGAAGTGTTAAAGCATAACATACTTTGTTTATCTTGTAAAGACACTTTGGGTGGAATTCAAATGTGTGAAAAGTCGGTTGGGTGTCTGGTTTTCCTGTCTATTAGATAGGGAAAAAAAAGACTCCTAACTGACTTTTCAAACATTTGAATCTCCCTCATTGTATTACATCTATAAAAGATGAAGGGACTGGTCACATCTATGCAATCAGGTGCCCAGATGGCTTTCTATGACACTCTCTAGTACATAAAGTAAGTTGTTGCTAATGCTATATTATTTAAAAGATAGCACTGAAAAATATTGTGGCCCCCAAATGTTAACAGGGTTTGTTTGTGAGGTCTATGGGGAATAATACCACTATTGCTATTGGAACTTGTACGTCACACCACTAAAAAGAGTTAATATGTATTTGCTCTACCAAAATACAGTGGTGAAAGTATTACATTCTCCTTGATGCACAAAGCTAGCTTTCCCGGTGAAATCCCTTTTCCTACATTAAGCGCCATCGCTCTTTCCACTGCCTGTGTTATGATGTGCAGCGTGTATTTGTTTTGGCTTTGTGAGGTTGCTTGGCTACCTATAAATCCATTTGGTCAATAAGGGGTTTGGTATTTCCTCCTGTATCTGATCATGTTACTATACAAGTATTCGTGCACACGCACACATGTGAAGGTTCTGTCAATTTGGTGGAAATCTAATGAGAAAAGTAACAGCTCAAGTTGTTTTCTTTTCTAAAGGCTGTTCGGTTATAATATAGTAAATAATAAGGGATGAATTTGTGAAAGGGTAGTAAAGTTTAGTGATGGGTCAGTTCTTGAGGGGTGGCAGTGGTGTAGTGATTATTATGATTACTTTTGTTGGTGGCAGATTCAATTAGCCACGCATGATGTTCAACTGCACATATCTGGTTATTACTGGAGGAAAATTTGCTATTTTATTTTTATTTTTTACCCACACTTCCATGAGGATAAAACACAAGCAAGCTTTCCCTGCCGTGGTAACCTATGTACTGTTGGCATGTGGAACCTCATGGCTAGTTGAATCCAACACCTCCTCACTAATTGTGGGTTCTGTTGCCAGTAATGGCAGAAAAATATTGAAAATGATGACACAAGAATTGATCAGTCAGTGCTGCAAAATCCCAGGGAATTGGACACTGTCATTATCGTACTTAAGCATTTACTATGAAAATGTGTTTGGGTGGACATCTCCTTTAGTACACCAGTAAGCATGTATATGTTGGAGAATGTCCATAAATCTGTATGCATGTATATTTTACAGAGAATGTCAGTGTGCGTGTATATATTACAGAGAATGTCAGTATTATGTGGATGATAATTTAGAGCACACAGTGGCTATAGTAAATTGTCCATAATATGAATATATTGGGCAGTATCACATGTAAGTAATTACATTATTTGAACTACATACCCTTGATAGTGTACATTAATTTTACAAGTTCCTATAGTGGGGATCTCCCCCTACATGTGTTATCTGCTGTTCCACTCTGTGGTTTTACGTAGTGAGATTTATAAACCACCTGCCTGTTGTGTGTGTTGTGTTGGATGTTATCTGTTCCAACTGACATTTCACTTCATGAGTTCTAAAATAACATGTTTATTACACATATGACAAAGTAAGTGCCAGATATGACATCCGTAGGTTAAGCTTGACCTCCTGCCACAAAGGCTTACTGTGATACCTGTTTTTGTCAGTTTGGGAATATGTAGCCACTATAAAAACTACTGTTAATAGGTATATAAAGCTGTTGTCTGTGGTTACTTGGGGTGTAATATGTGCATTATCTGTATGTCATGTGAACCTTACTGTTTTTCAGTGGCCCTGTTCCTGTAGTGAGCCTTGAGAAAATCCCAAATCTTGTGAAAGCCGATGGTGCCAATGTTAAAATGAATTCAGCCACTAACTCTTCCTCTACGGCAGCATCTTCAGCATCCTCCCTAGCAAAGCAGTCTGTGTTACCGAAACCTGTTCCGCCTTCACCAGAAAAAATATTGAATGGGAAAGGAATTTCATCTCTAGACAAAAAGCATCAAAATGGTACCAAAAGCAGTAACAAGCCTTACAAAAGACTTTCTGGTGAGTGTAGTGCGTTTAAATCCCACAGTATCAGCATATACCATGGTTTCAATGCTGTCCTCAAGGAACTCCATTGGTTGGGCTTCTGGGAAGTAATCCATAAGACATGCCATGTTGATGTGCCTTGAGGACATTAGTGAGAATCTCTTCAATTGGCCTGCGTTTTGAAGAAGAACTTCTGCAGCTTGTTTATACGTTAACCTTACAAACTCCAGGCAGTGAGATGAGGAGATTATTGGGACTCCACAGTTACCATACAGTTTTGGTAGTTCTGTAAATGTATATTCTCTCAGTAATGTGGATGCTGCCGACTCTTTCTTTCTTGGTGAAGTTTATTACTTTTTACAGAGACTCCGGTTGATCTGTAAAACCAGTTTGCCGGTGACATTGACTAAATCGAGAGCATTCAACAGTTACCTCTATGTTTAGAAAATTGAGAGTGGCCTGAAATAGGAATGCTGTTAGTCACAATTAATTTGATATGCTTTCTTAACGGTGTCTGTTATACATTTGAGGCTATATTTAAAAATGTGTCCTTATCTCGCCACTATTTCAAGCTTTAAATCTGAGTCTTCTTAATGTAACCATTTAATCTTTTGATAATTATCGTGTCTGCGCACTAAAGGATTTCTAAGCCGAAAGTATAAATTGGCTAAAAGAAAATCTAGGAATACATTCACAAAGATATATATGTATTCTACTACTTAATAATCTATCTATTTTATTCTGGTATGGGTCAAAAATCAATAGAAATGTGATACAAATTATTGATCTTCTGTCAAATAGAGAGAGAATTTGACCCAAATAAACACTGTGGAGTATTGGATCCAGAGACAAAGAAGCCGTGTACAAGATCTCTGACTTGCAAGGTAGTTATTAGAACAAAATTACACAAAAATAAGTAAAGACATCTTGTCATAACATGTAATGCCATTGTTCCATTGTTTCATCTAATAGGCCCTACACACTGGCAGATCCGCCGCCGAGCTGCCCGATGGCGAATACGGGCGACCCGGTGACGGGGGGAGTGAAGTTTCCTCACTCCCCCCCCGTCACCCGGCGCCATAGCAATGCATGCTAACATGGACAATCTCGTCCATATTGGCCTGCATGCATAAGCAATGGGGCACCAACGATTAACGAGCTCGGGGCCGCGCATCGTTAATCGTTGGTGCCTACACACTGCACTATATGAACGAGTACGTTCATATCGTGCAGTATTATCTGCCAGTGTGTAAGGCCCTTAAGACATGAGTTGGTGACATCATTATATTGACCAGTTCCTTAACAGGTAACTGATTCAGTTAAATTAAATAATTCATTATTATTCAATATGGTTGAATATCTTGTCAAAGTTACAAAACTAAAAATGCTGATCATTATCTGCATGCGTATGTGTTCAGCCATCTTCCTAATGTACTAATAGCCCCCATCTGATCTTGTTGGTAGATCGCTCTGTGTAATTGCTGGAACTGTATTATTCTCATTAGTATAGTATACACTGGAGTGTCTGAAGCAGACATGCCTCCTTCTTTTCTTTTTTTCCATAAAGCATTTTGTGAGTAGACTATAAAGTTAACTGGTGAAATATCAATTTCTTACATTTAATTCTGCTCATTAGACACACACCCTTAACCACAGACGGGCAGTCCCAGGTCGAAAGAAACCATTTGATATTCTCCTAGCTGAACACAAGGCTCGATCGAGAGAAAAAGAGGTGACAAAAGACAAAGAACACCCACAGAATACACGAGAAACGCATCAGAACCAGCCTGCACCAGCACAAGAACAGTCATCAGGACCGTCTGCTAGCTCTACTTCAGAACCAAAAGTGACATCTCCTGCAAAAGCCAGACTTCCAAACTCTGTCCTACCAAGGTGAGCACAATAGCCTAGAATTTACTAACAATGATCAGTATGTGCTTTGTGGGGAAATTAATGTGCAGTGGTTTGCAACCGTATTCAGTCTCATAAGTCAACAACTATGTCTATATTTCAAATGACACTACCAGTAGGCTACCGTCACTGGCTAATTTAAAAAAATATGCTCAAATTGCCTTTTTTTTTCTTTCCTTTTTTGACATTTTGATAAATATATTTAAAAAAAAAAATATATATATATATATATATATATATATATATATATATTTTTTTTATTTTTTTTTTACTTAAATTAGATAAATACCTAGGAGGTGTTTTAAGCTCCCCAACCTCCATGTCCATTGGCCCCCTTTGTAGAATTACTTCCCAACTCCTAGTGCAGTGGTTCACAAACTGCGGTGCCCTGAAACACTTGCAGGGGTGCCTCGGGTTGGTGGTCCAGGATCAAAACAAATTAATTATGGTCAAAGTGAAAGGCTAAACCAGTGCTGGTGGCTGCCAGTCATAAAATATGTGGACAGTTAGAATCACAACTATATGCACCACCACATAACTAAACCTAAGGATGACAAATAAGCAATTTACTTAATTTAATATATATATTTTTTCATTTACAATAAGAAACTTTTGGACTAGGAGTGCCTAATACTGATAATGCTGATACTCCAGGGCGCCATGATTCAAGAAAGTTTGTGAACCACTGCCCTAGTGTCTATTAGAACACCTTTCCCCCACCCATAAGTGTCCACAGGTCCTCACTGTTTTAGTACCCCCCCCCCCAACCATGTGTCACAACATATGTGTACAATTACCTCCCCAAAACCCCCGGGGAACCAAAGCAGGTGATCCATCCTGCACATTTGCAGAATGGATTTCATCCATTACAGACTGGGGAAGCAGTGGGACAACACTGTCGCATGTGATAGAACCATGCCAGGTAAGTGGTTGAAATAAATAAATAAAATCTGAAAAATGCTACTTGCATAAGTATTCAAGCTCCCACACAGATGAAGATATTGCCCTAACAATTGGCTTTCAGTAAAGCCTCTACCTGTGAATCATTTAAAAAATATATATATAAATGACCCCTTAATTGAAATACCATTGGGGAGAAGGGGAATGGGAATGATCGATTCACAAGAGCAGTGTGTCCTCTGCATAAATTATAAATAACGGTCATTGAGGATGGGTTGTACAAGTTCTAAATACGTTAATAATTTGTGATTCACAGTGTAAATCATACTAATATCTAGAAGATAGAGGTGCACCCAAGAACAAAGCAATATGTGGAAACAGCAAGCAGAAATATATTCTACACCTTATATGTTGATACTGTACAAATTAAAATATAACCTTTATTTAAATACATATTAACCAGAAAGTGAACATAAAGTCCCGTGCATCACACACTTTTAATGTTTTTTTTCTTTTAAACTGGTCTGTTAAGAAATTGTTATATGAAAACTTAATTGCTTAGCAGCAGTGCCTTACCCCAGTGGTTCCCAAACGTTCTCCTTTTTCCACTAGGGGACACTGGAGTGAATACGCTGGGGTATAGACAGTGGATGAGTGGAGCTGGCACTTTAAAATTCTGTAGAATTTTAGTTGGCTCCTCCCCCTCTATGCACCACATGAACTCCGTTTTAGATTAGTGCTCGAGGGAGCCGGGTGCTTTTAAGGCGGTCTCCAGCCTTTTTACTTTACTTTTACTTTTTATTTTCCTTGAACTTCTATCAAGGCTTCAACAGGCAGGCTGCATGCTGCTGCAGTCTGTCTGCAACGTGGGAAGCCTCCGGACGGGACTGACACAGCTTACCGAAAAGCTTGTGTCTAGATCTCCGGCCACAGGATCACCGAATCCTGGGGACCCACCACTGCTCATTACAAAGCATGGTCCCACGGCCTCCCGCACACCGGACGGCTAGGAAGTCGGCAATTAACACTTCTTAGTGGGTGCTTTAGCAGCAGGTGCCTTCCAGCGCTATGCATTGTATCTCTGGGTGTCCTAATGCAGAGCAGCAGCAGCTACACACTACCGCCAGCGCTTAGCAACGCTGTGTACTCCCAGCTTAACACTAAAGGCTGTCCGGCATGTTGCGCTCCCGCCAGCGCTTAACTGAGCGGCTCCACTTTGCATGGAGCTGGGCTGCATGTGTCCCACTGATCAGCCCGCCCCCGTAGCAGCACATGAAAGATTTCCCGGAGGGGATTTCTCTGCAACCGGCGCCAGGAAGGTAGACTCCGTGCTCCAGCAGCATGGGGACACGGAGCCGGTACAGGAGGGAGATTTTCCCGGAGGGGATGATCAGATCCCGGCGTCAGGAACACATCCGCTACGGGGTGAAGGGGAGGGGGTGGGGGGAGGAAGAGTGGTGTGTGCGCTGCGCTGCACGCTGGCGGCTGGCTTCAGATCTTCCATGCAGCCTCCTCTCTGCGGACGCTATGTGCCCGTTGGCACTAATGGTGGCAGCGATACTAGGCGCTATTTTTAAACTCAAAGTTGTGGCGTGTCAGCTGGGAGGCGGGGCTAGGCATCGGCACCCACAAAATTGACTGCCTTTGCTCATGGTCTGTGCTGGGAATTTTTAATGTAAAAGTTCCCAATATCTCAGCTTACTGCTAGTTTGGAGGGAGATAGACCCCTTTCATTCTGCACTGATACTAGGTTTATAGTAAACAAATGCAGATCCCAGTTAGAGGCTGTTCCTTAGGTCCCTTCTCTTATTCAGGGGGGTGCTTGTTGTGTGGCATTGGCACAATTGCAAGTACTCAGACATTGCAGCACACTCCCAATTTAATGCAGGCAAGGGTGATCAGACACCACAGTGCGCCTGCCACTGCCCTGTCTGTGTGGAGTTTGTGTTTTTTTCCCATACTTGCATAGGGCTAAAGATGTAATTTTATGAATAAGCTTACATAACCTAACTGACTAGGGCTATGCAGCAATTGCCTGATGGTGGCAAGCCCAAATCCCACCTGAACAGCCCTGGTATGGCACAAGGCAGCATGTCTTTAGTATTACTGACCAGAATAGCTCAGTTAGCATTACTGTCTACAACAGAACTTCCAGGTTCATAAACGCTTTCTGCTATACATTACTGTAATGCCCCATCTCATCTGATCTTGGCAGCTAAGCAGTGAATGATGGTGCAGTATTAACCGTACTATCTATATTTATTTCATATTTCTTATCAGTTTCTTACGTAGCGCAGCAAATTCCGTTGCGCTTTACAAATGGAAACAGCAAAAAGGCTTGTGCACGTGGCATAGTGGTTTAGGCAATGTATTATATTTCCAGTACTCTGGGTACGAATCTAGGTTGAGGCGCATCGGCAGCTGCAGAGCTTAAAAGGCCCTGCTGGAAGACTAAATAACACACTGTGGGTGGTATTCAATGATATATCACGGCCAATCCCCTTTCTAAAGTTATCCCCATTATCGCTATGGGCAGCATGGATGGTGTAATGGTTAGCATTACTGCATCACAGCACTGAGGTCATGGGTTTGATTCCCACCACGGTCCTAACTGTGTGGAGTTTATATGTATGTATATATATGTGTGTATATAATTAATATATATAATATATCCACACACACACGCACGCACACACACACACACAGTACCAGTCAAAAGCTTGGACACACCTTCTCATTCAGTGGTTTTTATTTATTTAAATTATTTTCTGCATTGCAGATTAATACTTAAGACATCAAAACTATAAAAGAACACATGGAATTATGTTGTAAACAAAAAGGTGTTAAACAAAACAAAATATATTTTATATTTTAGATTCCTTAAAGTAGCCCCCTTTTGCTTTGATGACAGCTTTACGCACTCTTGGCATTCTCTCAATCTCTCAGGTTGTTTGCCTCCTCTTAGGTTGTGCTTACTCGCTGCAGTGGATCAATCTCCAATATCGCCCTAGACGTGGTTCTTCTGTGGCCTTCGCTACAGCTCAGTGGATGTCGGGTTTGGGGTGTTGCCCTGTCACGCGTGCCTCTTCAAGGGGTCGTGTTGAACTTCACAGTGTGTTGTTAGTCACTGCTGGGCCCCGTTCCTACATTCCTTATCTGGGAGTTCCTCTTTGGTCGATTCCCATGCATCTTCACCTCTGGAGGTTGTTTGTCATCTTCGGGTGATCTGCTGGTTTTACTTCTACTTTTATCTTCCAGCTGTGGCTAGTCGTTTCTTCACGGATCTTTCCTTTTCCGCTTAAGGGCGACTATTACTGTGATCCATGTGACCACTGTCCTTGACTCGGTCAGGGGGTGCTGCAGACAGCTCATTCCCGCCCGGGAGGTCAACTTTGGGACGTCCCCAGCGTATTCACTCCAGTGTCCGCTAGTGGAAGAACGGGAAAATGGGATTTTGGTACTTACCGATAAATCCTTTTCTCTGATTCCATAGGGGACACTGGACGCCGTCCCTGCGCTGGTTCTTCTTACTGCAGTGTTGTCACGACGTTCCTACTGCTCTTGCTTCTCGGCGGCATCTCGTGATTAATTGTGGTAATTTGGATATATATTTATTTATTTCTCCTTCGTCCTAGAGGATGCTGGGGACTCCAAAAGGACCATGGGGTATAGACGGAATCCGCAGGAGGCATGGGCACTTTAAGACTTTAAATGGGTGTGAACTGGCTCCTCCCTCTATGCCCCTCCTCCAGACCCCAGTTAGACTCTGTGCCCAGAGGAGACTGGTCACACACTAGGGGAGCTCTCCTGAGTTTCTCTAAAAAGACTTTTGTTAGGTTTTTTATTTTCAGGGAGCACTGCTGGCAACAGGCTCCCTGCATCGTGGGACTGAGGGGAGAGAAACAGACCTACTTCTGTGAGTTGAAAGGCTCTGCTTCTTAGGCTACTGGACACCATTAGCTCCAGAGGGTCTGATCACTTGGGTCACCTAGTTGCTCGTTCCCGGAACCGCGCCGCGGTCCCCCTCACAGAGCCAGAATTAAGAAGACAGGTGAGTAACCAAAGCAAAGAAGACTTCAGTGAAGGCGGCAGAAGACTTCAGTCTTCCTGAGGTAACGCGCAGCGGTCGCGCTGCGCGCCATTGCTCCCACAAACACAGGCACTGCATTGGTGCAGGGGGGGCGCCCTGGGCAGCAATAAAAACCTCATAATTTGTGACTGGCATGTATGTGGAGTGCGGAGGCACAATCAGGGGACCCCCACCAGTGTGAAAAATTGCGGGACGGAAGCGCGCCATGTAGGGGGCGGGGCTTCGTCCTCCAGCTCTAACCAGCGCCATTTTCTCTCCACAGCTTGCTGCAGAGACGCTGCTCCTGGCCCTTCACTGCTGGCACAAGTAACTGGGTGCTAAAAACGAGAGGGGGGGCACTAAAATCGGTGTTGGTTATTATTATTATTATTATTATTAATATATAACAGCGCTTATAGGTCTGGGGCATTGTTTCATTCTTCAGACCGGTGGGGCGCTGGGTGTGAGCTGGCAATCTCCCTCTCTGTCTCTATGAAAGGCCTTACTGTGGGTCTGTCCCCTTTAGCCCAGTGTGTTTGGGGGTGTCTAGACGCGTGTGTCGGCATGTCTGAAGCTGAATGCTCTTCCCAGGAGGAGGCTCGTGTGGGGGCTGAACAGAATAAGGGAGTGACTCCGTCGGCACCGCTGATTGGGTTGAGATGTGGAGTGTTTTAAATAAGTGTTGCTTTGTTGCATAAGAGGTTGGACAAATCCGACTCAGAACCAAGCATGGAGGCAATCCATGGGAGAGTTAGTGCCACACACTCAGACCCCATCGGGGTCCCAAAAACGTTCATTTACCCAGATATCAGACACTGATACCGACACGGATTCCGACTCCAGTGTCGACTATAATGATGCAAAGTTGCACCCTAAGGTGGCTGAGTATTCAATACATGATTGTGGCAATAAAAGACGTGTTACATATCACGGAAGACCCCGCTGTCCCTGAGACAAGGGTCTGTATGTTTAAGGGGAAGAAGCTGGAGGTAACGTTTCCTCCCTCGCATTAACTGAATGCTCTCTTTGAAAGGGCCTGGGAAACTCCGCACAAAAGGTGGCAGATTCCCAGGAGAATTGCTATGGCATACCCGTTTCCTTCTCAGGATAGGGTTAGGTGGGAGTCAACACCCACGGTGGACAAAGCTCTAGCACGCTTGTCCAAGAAGGTGGCGCTACCGTCCCCTGGGATGGCGGCCCTTAAGGATCCGGCTGATCGTAGGCAGGAAGCTACCCTAAAATCTATTTATGTCACGACAGATACGCTGCTCAGGCCGGCCGTGGCAGCGGCATGGGTGAGTAACACTATTGAAAACTGGGCAGATACCTTGTCAGCTGAAATGGACACCCTGGATAGAGAGTGCTGTTGACACTGGGTTATATCAGGGACGCTGCAGTCTATCTAAAGGAGACTGCGAGAGACATTGGCCTCTTGGGATCAAGGGCTAATGCCATGGCGATTTCGGCTAGGAGGGCATTGTGGACTCATCAATGGAATAGTGATGCTGATTCTAAGAAGGCTATGGAGGCTCTACCCTATAAGGGTGGAGTTTTGTTTGGTGAAGGCCTCGTGGACCTGGTTTCTACAGCTACCGCGGGTAAGTCCTCTTTTCTGCCTTTTGTCCCTCTACAGCAAAAGAAAACGCCTCAATACCAGATGCAGTCCTTTCGGTCGCAAAAATTCCGGAAAGGACATGGGTCATCCTTCCTTGCGGCAAGCGGTAAGGGAAAAGGAAAAAGATCGCCGGCTGTGGCAGGCTCCCAGGAGCAGAAGTCCTCCCCGGCTTCTGCCAAATCCACCGCATGACGCTGGGGCTCCCCTACGAGAGTCCGCACTGTTGGGGGCACGTCTTCAGCTCTTCAGTCAGGTCTGGGTTCTCTCGAGCCTGGATCCTTGGGTGCTGGAAATTGTGTCCCAAGGATACAAACTGGAGTTTCAAGACGTGCCTCCACACCGATTTTTCAAATCGGCCTTGCCAGCTTCTCTTCCGGAAAGAGAGGTAGTGTGTGCGGCAATACAAAAGCTGTGTAAGCAGCGAGTCATTGTCGCGGTACCCCGGTCACAACGGGGAGAAGGGTTTAATTCAAGCCTGTTTGTGGTCCCGAAGCCGGATGGCTTGGTCAGACCGATTCTGAACTTAAAATCCCTCAATCTGTATTTGAAAAGTTTCAAATTCAAGATGGAGTCTCTCCGAGCAGTGATCTCCAGTCTGGAGGGGGGGGCGGGGATTTTATGGTGTCCGTCAACATAAAGGATGCATACCTACATGTCCCCATATATCCTCCTCATCAGACGTTCCTGAGGTTCGCTGTTCAGGATTATCACTACCAATTTCAGACGTTGCCGTTTGGTCTTTCCACGGCCCGAGGCTTTTCACCAAAGTAATGGCGGAAATGATGGTGCTCAAGCGCAAGCAAGGGGTCACAATTGTCCCATACTTGGACGATCTCCTGATAAAGGCGAGATCAAGGGAGCAGTTTTTAAAAAGCGTTGCGCTCACCCTGAAGGTGCTGCAACAACATGTCCAAAGTCGCAGTTGATTCCGACATCTCGGCTGTCGTTTTTGGGCATGATTCTGGACACGGAACTGCAGAGGATCTTTCTCCCGTTGGAAAAGGCTCAGGAACTCCAGAACATGGTCAAGGAACTTCTGAAACCGCCAAGAGTGTCGATTCATCACTGCACTCGAGTGCTGGGGAAAAGTCACACAGGCACAAAATTTCCATGGAAAATGGCCAAGCCAGGAAGCTTGTCTGCACATAAACGTGCTGGAGTTAAGGGCCATCTACAACGGCCTTCGGCAAGCGGAACATCTTCTTCGCGACCTGCCCGTCCTGATTCAGTCGGACAACTTTACAGCCGTGGCGCACATAAACCGCAAGGGCGGAACAAAGAGCAGAGCGGCAATGGCGGAGGCCACCAAGATTCTTCGCTGGGCGGAATAACATGCAAGCGCTCTGTCAGCGGTCTTCATTCCAGGAGTGGACAACTAGGAAGCAGACTTCCTCAGCAGACACTATCTCCATCCAGGAGAGTGGGGTCTTCATCAAGAGGTCTTCGCAGAAGTGACAAGTCGTTGGGGACTTCCTCAAATAGACATGATGGCGTCTCGCCTCAACAAGATGCTTCAGACATATTGTTCCAGGTCGAGGGACCTTCAAGCAATAGCAGTGGACGCACTGGTGACTCCGTGGGTGTTTCAGTCGGCCTATGTGTTCCCTCCACTTCCACTCATCCCAAAGGTGATAAGGATCACAAGAAGAACAAGGGTTCAGGCGATACTCTTTGTTCCAGATTGGCCACGGAGGGCCTGTTATCCGGATCTTCAGGAATTACTCACAGGAGATCCCTGGCCTCTTCCTCTAAGAGAGGACCTGTTACCGCAGGGGCCGTGCGTGTTCCAGGACTTACAGCGGTTGCGTTTGACGGCATGGCGGTTGAACGCCAAATCCTAGCTAGAAAGGGTATTCCCGGGGAAGTCATCCCCACTTTACTTAAAGCTAGAAAGGAGGTAACGGCGAAGCATTATAACCGTATTTGGAGAAAATATGTGTCTTGGTGTGAATCCAAGAAGGCTCCTACGGAAGAATTTCAGCTGGGTCGTTTTCTCCACTTTTTGCAAGCAGGTGTGGATGCGGGCCTGAAGTTAGGCTCCATTAAAGTGCAGGTTTCGGCCTTATCAATTTTCTTTCGAAGGGAATTGGCCTCACTTCCAGAAGTACAGACTTTTGTGAAGGGTGTGCTGCACATCCAACCTCCCTTTGTGCCCCCAGTGGCACCGTGGGACCTTACGTGGTGTTACAGTTCCTTACGTCACATTGGTTTGAACCTTTACAAAAGGTTGAGTTGAAATTTCTCGCTTGGAAAGTAGTCATGCTATTGGCTTTGGCGTCCGCAAGGCGGGTGTCCGAATTGGCGGACTGGCTCACAAAAGCCCCTATCTGATTTTCCATGTGGATAGGGCGGAATTGAGAACTCATCAACAATTTCTGCCTAAGGTGGTTTCGTCGTTTCACATGAACCAACCTATTGTGGTGCCTGTGGCTACTGAAGCCTTGGCGGATTCCAAGTCTCTTGATGTGGTCAGAGCTTTGAAAATGTATGTAGCCAGAACGGCTCGTGTTAGGAAAACAGAGGCGCTATTTGTCCTGTATGCGGCCAACAAGGTTGACGCTCCTGCTTCTAAGCAGACTATTGCACGCTGGATCTGTAATGCGATTCAGCAGGCTCGTTCTACGGCTGGATTGCCGTTACCAAAATCGGTGAAAGCCCATTCCACTAAGAAGGTGGGCTCATCTTGGGCGGCTGCCTGAGGCGTCTCGGCTTTACAGCTTTGCCGAGCAGCTACTTGGTCGGGTTCAAACACTTTTGCAAAATTCTACAAGTTTGATACCTTGGCTGATGAGGACCTCATGTTTGCTCAATCGGTGCTACAGAGTCATCCGCACTCTCCCGCCCGGTCTGGATCTTTGGTATAAACCCCATGGTCCTTTTGGAGTCCCCAGCATCCTCTAGGACGAAGGAGAAAATAGGATTTTAATACCTACCGGTAAATCCTTTTCTCTTAGTCCGTAGAGGATGCTGGGCGCCCGTAATTGTAAATAGTTATTGCTTATGTTGCACAAAGGTTGTGTTTTGGTAAGGGTCAGCCTGTTTCTGATCTTTTTGGTTCACGCTGTTAACTGGTTTTAGTTAAATGCCATGTTGTACGGTGTGTTGTGGTGTGAGCTGGTATGTATCTCACCCTTAGTTTGACAAAATCCTTTTCCTCGAAATGTCCGTGTCCTCTGGGCACAGTTCCTATAACTGGGGTCTGCAGGAGGGGCATAGAGGGAGGAGCCAGTTCACACCCATTTAAAGTCTTAAAGTGCCCATGTCTCCTGCGGATCCCGTCTATACCCCATGGTCCTTTTGGAGTCCCCAGCATCCTCTACGGACTAAGAGAAAAGGATTTACCGGTAGGTATTAAAATCCAATTTTTTTCTTCTTAGTTTGTTCCTTCTTCTTCATCATCGCTTCTCGACCTTTTGGGCTAAGATCTTCTGTGATCTCTGTTCTCATCAGTTTCATATCTGCTGTGATTTACATGGTATGGTACTGTAACACTTTCTCACCTTCCTCTGTTGTTTATGCCAACTAAAATTCTAAAGAAAAAGTGCCAGCTCCACTCGTCCACAGTCTATACCCAGCATATTCACTCCAGTGTCCCCTATGGAAGAAGGAGAAAAGGATTTATCGGTAAGTTAAAATCGCCATTTTTTTAAAATCACGGCTCCCTGGAGTATCAGAATTTTTTTCACGGCACCCCTAAGCCTAAAGATTCTTATTCAGAAATTTGAAAAGAAATATTAAATGAAGTACTTTATATGTCATCTTTACGTTCAATTATGTGGTGAGGGACAGGATTCACTTCTGTTTGTCCACATAGTTTATGACGGACAGCCACCAGCACTGGTTTTGCCTATTACATTGACCATAACTAATTTGAATCGGTCCTGGACCACCAATCCAAGGCACCCCTGCAAGTGTCCTGAGGAACCCCAGGGTGCCACGGCACACAGTTTGAGAACCACTGCCTTACCTTATAACTTAAAGCCCACTAAAATCTTAATATTTTGGAAAAGTATTTGTTTGAGTTTGTGTAGCTGTCCCGTGCATCACAGAGAATCACCCATTATAGTCCTATGAGTATATAAATTTGGAACAAACATGTTTGGATATGAATTATTTAGCAATTAATAAGTAATTGAAATACTTCAGTTAAAATTTCTTTGTAATAGATAAAGTATAAAAGGTGAGTATTATTCTGAGAAGGGGCAAGTTCTAGAAACACAGTTAAATAGTGATAATGGTGTGTGAAGGCAAACTATGTGGACAATTGAAATAAATAAAGGAAGACTAAAAGAAAGAAGTATAATTTAAAGAATGCACTAAAAAAAACAATTATAATGTCCAGGGTTCGTTGTGCAGGGATCCTTTGTGCACACAAAGGCACTCCCAGGCAAGACAAAATGCGCATTTCGCTGGGACTTCTTTACATAAGCTCCTGAACAAGACCTGTTGAAACAAGCGTTTTTGATGCACCTCTGCTGACTGTATTGAATATAATTTCATGCGCTTTACATGTGCTTTGCACATGTCCCTAA
Organism: Pseudophryne corroboree; assembly: GCF_028390025.1. Taxonomy (NCBI): domain Eukaryota; kingdom Metazoa; phylum Chordata; class Amphibia; order Anura; family Myobatrachidae; genus Pseudophryne; species Pseudophryne corroboree. The sequence goes on along the minus strand of NC_086449.1, from coordinate 429,064,757 downwards.
GCTATAAAAAATACCAACTCAGCAAGATAATGTAAATAGCTACAATACTGAAGGAATGGGAAGAAAAGCACTTCATTTAGTAAAAGTTGCACGAAGGCAAACACAAAGCAAAAACCAACATTGTACGTGGTAAAACCACGTAAGAATTATTTAGTTGTTCAAGGTTACATATTTGTGAATATGTGTAATTTGGCATTTTCTGATTCCTTTTACTTTTATATTGGAAAAATGTTTTTTGGGTTTTGTTTTTTTTCAAAAATAATTTCTTTTCCTCTAAATCTATTTCTGTTTTTCTTATGAATATTTCTCTAACGTCCTAAGTGGATGCTGGGACTCCGTAAGGACCATGGGGAATAGCGGCTCCGCAGGAGACAGGGCACAAAATAAAAGCTTGAGATATCAGGTGGTGTGCACTGGCTCCTCCCCCTATGACCCTCCTCCAAGCCAGTTAGATTTTTGTGCCCGGCCGAGAAGGGTGCAAACTAGGTAGCTCTCCAGAGCTGCTTAGAATAAAAGTTTAGTTAGGTTTTTTTATTTTCAGTGAGTCCTGCTGGCAACAGGCTCACTGCATCGTGGGACTAAGGGGAGAAGAAGCGAACTCACCTGAGTGCAGAGTGGATTGGGCTTCTTAGGCTACTGGACGTTAGCTCCAGAGGGACGATCACAGGTTCAGCCTGGATGGGTCACCGGAGCCGCGCCGCCGTCCCCCTTACAGAGCCAGAAGAGACGAAGGTCCGGTGAAAGCGGCGGCAGAAGACATCCTGTCTTCAAGACTAAGGTAGCGCACAGCACCGCAGCTGTGCGCCATTGCTCTCAGCACACTTCACACTCCGGTCACTGAGGGTGCAGGGCGCTGGGGGGGAGCGCCCTGAGACGCAATATAACACACATATACCTTAGCTGGCAAAAGGAATACATCACATATAGCTCCAGGGCTATATGGATGTATTTTTTCCCCTGCCATTTTACACAAAAAAGCGGGAGTTAAGGACGTCGTGAAGGGGCGGGGCCTAACTCCTCAGCACACTGGCGCCATTATTCCCTCACAGCTCCGCTGGAAGGACGGCTCCCTGATTCTCCCCTGCAGTACTGCATCTGATTCAGGGTAAAAAAGAGAAGGGGGGGCATTTTGGCAGCAAATAACTAGATTAACAGCAGCTATAAGGGATTAACACTTATATAAGGTTATCCCTGTATATATATAGCGCTGGGTGTGTGCTGGCAGACTCTCCCTCTGTCTCTCCAAAGGGCTAAGTGGGGTCCTGTCCTCTATCAGAGCATTCCCGGTGTGTGTGCTGTGTGTCGGTACGCGTGTGTCGACATGTATGAGGAGGAAAATGAGGTGGAGGCGGAGCAGTTGCCTGTGTTAGTGATGTCACCCCCTAGGGAGTCGACACCTGACTGGATGATTGTGTTTAAGCAATTAAGTGATAATGTCAGCAATTTACAAAAAACTGTTGACGACATGAGAAAGCCGGCAAATCAATTAGTGCCTGTTCAGGCGTCTCAGACACCCTCAGGGGCCCTAAAACGGCCGCTACCTCAGTGGGTCGACACGGATCCAGATACAGATACTGAATCTAGTGTCGACGGTGACGAGACAAACGTAATGTCCAGTAGGGCCACACGTTACATGATCACGGCAATGAAAGAGGCATTGAACCTTTCTGACACTACAAATACCTCAAAGGCGGGTATTATGTGGGGTGTGAAAAAACTGCCAATAGTTTTTCCTGAGTCTGAGGAAATAAATGAGGTGTGTGATAAAGCGTGGGTTTCCCCCGATAAAAAACAGCTAATTTCTAATAAGTTATTAGCACTATACCCTTTCCCGCCAGAGGTTAGGGCACGGTGGGAAACACCCCCTAGGGTAGATAAGGCGCTCACACGTTTATCTAAACAAGTAGCGTTACCGTCCCCTGATACGGCCACCCTCAAAGAACCAGCTGATAGGAGGCTGGAAAATATCCTGAAAAGTATATACACACATACTGGTGTTATACTGCGACCAGCAATCGCATCAGCCTGGATGTGCAGTGCTGGAGTCGCATGGGCGGATTCCCTGACTGAGAATATTGATACCCTGGATAGGGACAATATTCTGTTAACTATAGAACATTTAAAGGATGCATTGCTATATATGCGTGATGCGCAGAGGGATATTTGCGCTTACTCTTGATGCCAGGGTACAATGTCCATCTCTGCCAGAAGAGCATTATGGACCAGACAGTGGTCAGGGGACGCAGATTCCAAACGGCACATGGAAGTATTGCCGTATAAGGGGGAGGAGTTATTTGGGGCTGGTCTAACAGACCTGGTGGCCACGGCAACGGCTGGAAAATCCACCTTTTTACCCCAGGTTACTTCACATCAACAGAAAAAGACACAGTCTTTTCAAACTCAGTCCTTTCGTTCCCATAAGTACAAGCGAGCAAAAGGTCACTCTTTTCTGCCCAAGGGCAGAGGAAGAGGAAAAAGGCAGCACCATGCAGCCGCTTCCCAGGAGCAGAAGCCCTCCCCTGCTTCTGCCAAGTCTTCAGCATGACGCTGGGGCTTTACAAGCAGACTCAGACACGGTGGGGGCCCGTCTCAAGTATTTCAACGCGCAGTGGGCTCACTCGCAAGTGGATCCCTGGATTCTACAGGTAGTATCACAGGGGTACAAACTGGAATTCGAGGCGTTTCCTCCTCATCGGTTCCTGAAGTCTGCTTTACCAAAGTCTCCCTCCGACAGGGAGGCAGTTCTGGAAGCCATTCACAAGCTGTACTCCCAGCAGGTGATAATCAAGGTACCCCTCTTACAACAGGGGAAGGGGTATTATTCCACACTATTTGTGGTACCGAAGCCGGACGGCTCGGTGAGACCAATATTAAATCTAAAATCTTTGAACACTTACATAAAAAGGTTCAAATTCAAGATGGAGTCACTCAGAGCGGTGATAGCGAACCTGGAAGAGGGGGACTATATGGTGTCGCTGGACATCAAGGATGCTTATCTCCACGTCCCAATATATCCTTCTCACCAAGGGTACCTCAGGTTTGTAGTACAAAACTGTCATTATCAGTTTCAGACGCTGCCGTTTGGATTGTCCACGGCGCCTCGGGTCTTTACCAAGGTAATGGCCGAAATGATGATTCTTCTACGAAGAAAAGGCATCTTAATTATCCCTTACTTGGACGATCTCCTGATAAGGGCAAGAACCAAGGAACAGTTAGAAGTCGGAGTGGCACTATCTCAGGTAGTGCTAAGTCAGCACGGATGGATTCTAAATATTCCAAAATCGCAGCTGATTCCAACGACACGTCTACTGTTCCTAGGAATGATTCTGGACACAGTCCAGAAGAAGGTGTTTCTCCCGGAGGAGAAGGCCAGGGAGTTATCCGAGCTAGTCAGGAACCTCCTAAAACCAGGACAGGTCTCAGTGCATCAGTGCACAAGGGTCCTGGGAAAAATGGTGGCTTCTTACGAAGCGATTCCATTCGGAAGATTCCATGCAAGAACTTTTCAGTGGGATCTACTGGGAAAATGGTCCGGATCGCATCTTCAGATGCATCAACGGATAACCCTGTCGCCAAGGACAAGGGTGTCTCTCCTGTGGTGGCTTCAGAGGGCTCATCTACTAGAGGGACGCAGATTTGGCATTCAGGATTGGATCCTGGTAACCACGGATGCCAGCCTGAGAGGCTGGGGAGCAGTCACACAGGGAAGGAATTTCCAGGGCTTGTGGTCAAGCATGGAAACATCTCTTCATATAAACATTCTAGAACTAAGGGCCATTTACAATGCCTTAATTCAAGCAAAACCTCTGCTTCAGGGTCAGGCGGTGTTGATCCAGTCGGACAACATCACGTCAGTCGCCCACATAAACAGACAGGGCGGCACGAGAAGCAGGAGGGCAATGGCAGAAACTGCAAGGATTCTTCGCTGGGCGGAAAATCATGTGATAGCACTGTCAGCAGTGTTTATTCCGGGAGTGGACAACTGGGAAGCAGACTTCCTCAGCAGACACGACCTTCACCCGGGAGAGTGGGGACTTCACCCAGAAGTCTTCCACCAAATTGTAAACCGTTGGGAAAGACCAAAGGTGGACATGATGGCGTCACGTCTAAACAAAAAACTGGACAGATATTGCGCCAGGTCAAGGGACCCTCAGGCAATAGCAGTGGACGCTCTGGTAACGCCGTGGGTGTACCAGTCAGTGTATGTATTCCCTCCTCTGCCCCTCATACCGAAAGTATTGAGAATCATAAGAAGGAGAGGAGTAAGAACTATACTTGTGGTTCCGGATTGGCCAAAAAGGTCTTGGTACCCGGAACTTCAAGAGATGCTCACGGACGAACCGTGGCCTCTACCTCTAAGACAGGACCTGCTACTGCAGGGGCCTTGTCTGTTCCAAGACTTACCGCGGCTGCGTTTGACGGCATGGCGGTTGAACGCCGGATCCTGAAGGACAAGGGCATTCCAGAAGAAGTCATCCCTACTCTGGTAAAAGCCAGAAAGGAAGTAACCGCAAAACATTATCACCGCATTTGGCGTAAATATGTTGCGTGGTGTGAGGCCAAGAAGGCCCCTACACAGGAATTTCAACTGGGTCGTTTCTTGCATTTCCTGCAAACAGGACTGTCTATGGGCCTAAAATTAGGGTCCATTAAGGTTCAAATTTCGGCCCTGTCGATATTCTTCCAGAAAGAACTGGCTTCAGTACCTGAAGTTCAGACATTTGTGAAAGGGGTGCTGCACATACAGCCTCCTTTTGTGCCTCCAGTGGCACCTTGGGATCTCAATGTTGTGTTGAGATTTCTATAATCACACTGGTTTGAACCATTGTCTACGGTAGATTTAAAATATCTCACGTGGAAGGTGTCGATGCTGTTGGCCTTGGCTTCAGCTAGGCGTGTGTCAGAATTGGCGGCTTTATCATGTAAAAGCCCTTACCTAAATTTTCATTCTGACAGGGCGGAATTGAGGACTCGTCCTCAATTTCTACCTAAGGTGGTTTCTGCATTTCACATGAACCAACCTATTGTGGTACCTGCGGCTACTAGGGACTTAGAGGACTCTAAGTTGCTGGACGTTGTCAGGGCCTTGAAAATATATGTTTCCAGGACGGCTGGAGTCAGGAAAACTGACTCGCTGTTTATCCTGTATGCACCCAACAAGCTGGGTGCTCCTGCTTCAAAGCAGACGATTGCTCGTTGGATTTGTAGTACAATTCAGCTTGCACATTCCGTGGCAGGATTGCCACAGCCAAAATCAGTAAAAGCCCATTCCACAAGGAAAGTGGGCTCATCTTGGGCGGCTGCCCGAGGGGTCTCGGCTTTACAACTTTGCCGAGCAGCTACTTGGTCAGGGGCAAACACGTTTGCTAAATTCTACAAATTTGATACCCTGGCTGAGGAGGACCTGGAGTTCTCTCATTCGGTGCTGCAGAGTCATCCGCACTCTCCCGCCCGTTTGGGAGCTTTGGTATAATCCCCATGGTCCTTACGGAGTCCCAGCATCCACTTAGGACGTTAGAGAAAATAAGATTTTACTTACCGATAAATCTATTTCTCGTAGTCCGTAGTGGATGCTGGGCGCCCATCCCTAGTGCGGATTGTCTGCAATACTTGTATATAGTTATTGTTACAAAAAATTCGGGTTATTATTGTTGAGCCATCCTTTCAGAGGCTCCTTTAAATTTATCATACTGTTAACTGGGTTCAGATCACGAGTTGTACGGTGTGATTGGTGTGGCTGGTATGAGTCTTACCCGGGATTCAATATCCTTCCTTATTATGTACGCTCGTCCGGGCACAGTATCCTAACTGGCTTGGAGGAGGGTCATAGGGGGAGGAGCCAGTGCACACCACCTGATATCTCAAGCTTTTATTTTGTGCCCTGTCTCCTGCGGAGCCGCTATTCCCCATGGTCCTTACGGAGTCCCAGCATCCACTACGGACTACGAGAAATAGATTTATCGGTAAGTAAAATCTTATTATTTTTTTCCATTCTACGTTTATCAAGTATGATATTGTCTACTTTTTAATAAATAAACCAGAGCCGATAATTCATATGTTGTCTGTAGCAGCTAACTTTGTGTATTTTCCACTTTTCCAGACAGTCTACTGCAAATATCATGAACAGCACAAGTTCAGTAAACCACAGTGCTTTTGTGCCAGACACCACTATTAATACTGCGGCAGGGGATTTGGCCAGTCGGCTCTCCAGTGACGAAGGAGAATTAGAAGGTGTTGAAGAGGCAGAAAAACTTGACTGTTACTACTCTGGGCATCATCCAAAACCGCTTGCGGTATGTAGGTTCTATAAAGGTTATTACCTTGCCTCATTCCTTCAGGACTGGAAGTGTGACACCCATATTACCGTGCCCATTATCATGGTTTGTCCAGTAATTATTCATTTCGCAGTAAATGTTATGTCATTCTTTTTTTCCCTTATGAGCACATTGACGTTGCATATTGTAAGTTGTTGAAATGTACACTATATGGACAAAAGTATTTGGCCACACTTGTTAATTATTGAATTCAGGTGTTTCAATCAGACCACTTGCCACAAGTGTATAAAATCAAGCACTTAGCCATGCAGTCTCCATTTGCAAACATCTGTAATACAAACTGGATCGTGGTACTGTTATAGGATGCCATCCTGCTGGATATTCCCTAGTCACCTGTAAGTGATATTAGAAAGTGGAAGCATTTAGGAACAACAGCAACTCAGCCACAAAGCAGAAGACCACGTAAAATCACAGAGTGGGGTCAACCACTGATAAGGCATATGGTGCGTACAAGTCTCCAATGCTCTGCTGATTCCATAGTTGAATGGTTCTAAACTTGCACTGGCATTATTATGCTACACAGTTTTTGGGCTTACAAGTAAAAGATAAGCACGATTAAAAGCAGCAGAGATGAAGAAAGAGACAAGATTAGGGGCCCTTGGATGTAGCAGCAGGAGGTCATTACTGACTTTCATGAGGACAGTTTGAATGGAATGGGCGGAAGATGGACTGCAATGGGTCAACGGAGTGGGAGGACAGAAAGCAGAAAGGCTGTTGTAGAAAATACGCTAAAGGAATTTGGAGGCAAATGGAGGAGAGAGATGGGGCGGCAGTTGGAGACAGTGTTAGGATCAAGGGTGGGTTTATTAAGAACAGGGGAGACGAGGCTTGTTTGAATGCTGAGAGGACAGTGCCTGTTGTGAGGGAAAGATTAAATAGATGGGCAAGATGTGAACAGGCAACAGGAGAGAGGTAGTGGAGGAGGTTGGAGGGGATAGAGATAAGGAAGAAGAGGGGTAGGCCTGGATAAGTGACATGACTTCACTGGGAAAGGAGGGGCTGGGGCGCTGTGGGCTTGGTGGAATGGAATGACCTGACCTATGGAGTCAATTTTAGATTTGAAATAAGTGGCAAATTCAAGGGCAGAGAGTGAGGGTGGGGGGCAGAGGAGAGAGTTGAAAGTGGTAAAGAGACAATGGGGGTTTGAGGACAGGGAGGAAAGAAGGTTTTTAAAATGCAATTGTTTAGAGAGCGAGAATAAGAATATGGTGTCAGTAGCCTCAAGTTAACGATTAGTGATGGTAGCCTTGGGAGGTAGAGGTGGAGAAGGGGTGAGGGATAATTTAAAAGAGAGAAGGTGATGGTCAGAGAGGGGGAATGAAACATTAGTGTAATCAGATATTTCACAATGGTGACTGAAGACCAGTTCAGGTGATTGACCACTGGAGAAATGTCCATTGGGAGAGACCAAATAATGATGGTGAAGGTAATGAGTTTAGAGGAAGACAATTCTGTGGGGACATCGATTGGAATATTGAAGTCACCTAACGTGAGGGATGGAAGGTCTGAAAAGAGGAAGTGGGGGAGAGAGGAAGGAAGGTTGTCAAGGAATTTAGAGGGAGGGCCACAGGGACTGAAGGATTGAAGAACCCCAACACCACTTCCAAGGTGATCTTCAGGCTGGTGTGTGAGAGAATGTGAAACCCCAGAGGAGAGAGCCGCGGTAGTAGTGTCAGAGGGGGAGAGTACAGGTTTCAGTAATGGCTAGGAGATTCATGGAGTTGGTGAAGGGAAAAAAGGTCATGGGTGACGGTTACAGAGGGCACTGGAGAGAGGGACTGGGTTAGTGGGAGAGATGTGAATGAGATTATCAGGGTTGCTGTAGTGTGGGGATGAAATTACTTTGGGGGATAGTTATAAAGAGAATATGCGGGCGCTTGAGTTAGGAATGGAAACCTCATGTTGCAGACATTGAGGGAGTTTAGTGTGATACAGATTGAGGTGAGGAAGCAGGGCTTAGTGGTGGGGTAGTAGGACCATGGTGGGGGATAACAGAATTAAAAAGGAGGATTTGGAGGAGTGGGAGAGGGAAGGAGAGGGGCGAAAGGGAGACAGAGGGGGTGAATGGAGTGAGAGAGTGTGGAGTTGGTGTAGGAGACTGGAGGTTGAGGATAGGGAGTAGAGTAAAGGATTATGCAGACACTAGTGGTCATTCCGAGTTGATCGCTCGCTAGCAGTTTTTAGCAGCCGTGCAAACGCATTGTCGCTGCCCACTGGGGAGTGTATTTTTGCTTTGCAGAAGTGTGAACACCTGTGCAGCAGAGCGCCTGCAAAAACATTTTGTGCAAAATAAGACCAGCCCTGTAGTTACTGTTTGTGTGCATTGATTCTAACGTTGGAGGGTTGGCTTTTGACGTTTTCCCTGGCACGCCTGCGTTTTTCCAGGCACTCCCTGAAAACGTTCAGTTGACGCCCAGAAACGCCCCTTTTCTGTCAATCTTCTTGCGGTCACCAGTGAGAATGAAAGCGTCGCTAGAACCTGTGCAAAACCACAAAGGACTTTGTACCCGTACATCGCGCGTGCGCATTGCGGTGCATACGCATGCGCAGAAATGCCGGTTTTTAGCCTGATCACTGCGAACAACGGCAGCTAGCGATCAACTCTGAATGACCCCCATTGAGTGAGAGGAGGCGTTGAAGAAAAGATGGGTCATTGTGTGGTTGAGGGAAATAGGGGGATGAAAATTAGAAGTAGGAATGGAGGTTGTATTAGTGACAGTGCAGTAAATTAGCTAAAATTGCAGGTAAAGTGTATTTGGTTGGTAAGTATGTATGTAGAAACCACAGTAGTAAAATACTAAATGAGTATTTATGGAGCGTTTATGGGTGCAGAAATTAAAAACTAAAATAGAAAATGTTAGAAGTTAGAGGATGTGAAGCTAGGCTAAAGCGCAATGGTAATTAAGACAGGACTTTCAAGAGTATAAAGGCAAAACGACACTCGTACAGATATGCAGTCAGATGCTTGTGAAAAACAGAAAGCCAGCACTGATAGTTGCAAGTGACGTGGTAAGTTCTTGCAGTGTCCAAGCAGTGGAGTTCAGTGTTGAGTGTCCAGATTATATAGACAGCAGGGGGTATATTTACAAAAGGTTGATTTTTATTGATTTTCATCAATCTTTAAATAGATGAAATGCTGCCTAAATCGATATTGAGTTTCAGGGGCTTTAACACACATGTACTAATAGATGGGGGTTTTTTTTTTTAATATTCATTTTCTCTAACGTCCTAGTGGATGCTGGGGACTCCGAAAGGACCATGGGGAATAGCGGCTCCGCAGGAGACTGGGCACAAAGTAAAAGCTTTAGGACTAGCTGGTGTGCACTGGCTCCTCCCCCTATGACCCTCCCCCAAGCCTCAGTTAAGATTTTGTGCCCGAACGAGAAGGGTGCAATCTAGGTGGCTCTCCTGAGCTGCTTAGAGTAAAAGTTTAAATAGGTTTTTTATTTTCAGTGAGACCTGCTGGCAACAGGCTCACTGCATCGAGGGACTAAGGGGAGAAGAAGCGAACTCACCTGCGTGCAGAGTGGATTGGGCTTCTTAGGCTACTGGACATTAGCTCCAGAGGGACGATCACAGGCCCAGCCATGGATGGGTCCCGGAGCCGCGCCGCCGCCCCCCTTACAGATGCTGAAGCAAGAAGAGGTCCAAAAATCGGCGGCAGAAGACTTTCCTGTCTTCATAAGGTAGCGCACAGCACTGCAGCTGTGCGCCATTGCTCTCAGCACACTTCACACTTCGGTCACTGAGGGTGCATGACGCTGGGGGGGGGGCGCCCTGGGAAGCAATGAATTTACCTTATTTGGCAAAAAATACATCACATATAGCTCCTGGGCTATATGGATGTATTTAACCCCTGCCAGTTTTCCAGAAAAAAGCGGGAGAAGAGCCCGCCGTGAAGGGGGCGGGGCCTATCTCCTCAGCACACAGCGCCATTTTTCCCACACAGCTCCGCTGGTAGAAAGGCTCCCAGAATCTCCCCTGCATCCTGCAACTACAGAAACAGGGTAAAAAAGAGAGGGGGGCACTTATTTGGCAAAATAACAGATATAAGCAGCTATAAGGGATAGACACTTATTGTAAGGTTGTCCCTATACATATATAGCGCTCTGGTGTGTGCTGGCAAACTCTCCCTCTGTCTCCCCAAGGGGCTAAGTGGGTCCTGTCCTCTATCAGAGCATTCCCTGTGTGTGTGCTGGGTGTCGGTACGTGTGTGTCGACATGTATGAGGAGGAAAATGATGTGGAGGCGGAGCAATTGCCTATAATGGTGATGTCACCCCCTAGGGAGTCGACACCTGAATGGATGGCCGTAATTAAGGAATTACGTGACAGTGTCGGCACGTTACAGAAAACTGTTGACGACATGAGACAGCCGGCAGCTCAGTTAGTGCCTGTCCAGGCGTCTCAAACACCGTCAGGGGCTATTAAACGCCCGTTACCTCAGTGGGTCGACACGGACCCAGACACTGACTCCAGTGTCGACGGTGAAGAAACAAACGTATTTTCCAGTAGGGCCACACGTTACATGATCACGGCAATGAAGGAGGTTTTGCACATCTCTGATACTGCAAGTACCACAAAAAGGGGTATTATGTGGGGTGTGAAAAAACTACCCGTAGTTTTTCCTGAATCAGATGAATTGAATGAAGTGTGTGATGAAGCGTGGGTTACCCCCGACAAAAAACTGCTAATTTCTAAAAAATTATTGGCACTATATCCCTTCCCACCAGAGGTTAGGGCTCGTTGGGAAACACCCCCTAGGGTGGATAAGGCGCTCACACGCTTATCAAAACAAGTGGCGTTACCGTCTCCAGAAACGGCCGCCCTTAAGGAGCCAGCAGATAGGAGGCTGGAAAATATCCTTAAAAGTATATACACACATACTGGTGTTATACTGCGACCAGCAATCGCCTCAGCCTGGATGTGCAGTGCTGGGGTGGCTTGGTCGGATTCCCTGACTGAAAATATTGATACCCTGGACAGGGACAATATATTATTGACTATAGAGCATTTAAAGGATGCATTCCTATATATGCGAGATGCACAGAGAGACATTTGCACTCTGGCATCAAGAGTAAGTGCGATGTCCATTTCTGCCAGAAGAGGATTATGGACGCGACAGTGGTCAGGGGATGCGGATTCCAAACGGCATATGGAAGTATTGCCGTATAAAGGGGAGGAGTTATTTGGGGGCGGTCTATCGGACCTGGTGGCCACGGCAACGGCTGGGAAATCCACCTTTTTACCCCAAGTCACCTCGCAGCAGAAAAAGATACCGCCTTTTCAGGCTCAGTCCTTTCGTCCCCATAAGGGCAAGCGGGCAAAAGGCCACTCATATCTGCCCCGGGGCAGAGGAAGGGGAAAAAGACTGCAACAGACAGCTTCTTCCCACGACCAGAAGCCCTCCCCCGCTTCTGCCAAGTCCTCAGCATGACGCTGGGGCCTTACAAGCGGACTCAGGCACGGTGGGGGCCCGTCTCAAGAATTTCAGCACGCAGTGGGCTCACTCGCAAGTGGACCCCTGGATCCTGCAGGTAGTATCTCAGGGGTACAAATTGGAATTCGAGACGTCTCCCCCTCGCCGGTTCCTGAAGTCTGCTTTACCAACGTCTACCCCCGACAGGGAGGCGGTATTGGAAGCCATTCACAAGCTGTATTCCCAGCAAGTGATAATCAAGGTACCCCTCCTACAACAGGGAAAGGGGTATTACTCCACGCTGTTTGTGGTACCGAAGCCGGACGGCTCGGTGAGACCCATTTTAAATCTGAAAGCCTTGAACACTTACATAAAAAGGTTCAAGTTCAAGATGGAGTCACTCAGAGCAGTGATAGCGAACCTGGAAGAAGGGGACTACATGGTGTCTCTGGACATCAAGGATGCTTACCTCCATGTCCCAATTTGCCCTTCTCACCAAGGGTACCTCAGGTTTGTGGTACAGAACTGTCACTATCAGTTTCAGACGCTGCCGTTTGGATTGTCCACGGCACCCCGGGTCTTTACCAAGGTAATGGCCGAAATGATGATTCTTCTTCGAAGAAAAGGCGTCTTAATTATCCCTTACTTGGACGATCTCCTGATAAGGGCACGGTCCAGAGAACAGTTAGAGGTCGGAGTAGCACTATCTCAAATAGTACTACGACAGCACGGATGGATTCTAAATATTCCAAAATCACAGCTGATTCCGACGACACGTCTGCTGTTCCTAGGGATGATTCTGGACACAGTACAGAAAAAGGTGTTTCTCCCGGAAGAGAAAGCCAGGGAGTTATCCGACCTAGTCAGGAAACTCCTAAGACCAGGCCAGGTGTCAGTGCATCAGTGCACAAGGGTCCTGGGAAAGATGGTGGCTTCTTACGAAGCGATTCCATTCGGCAGATTCCACGCAAGAACTTTTCAGTTGGATCTGTTAGACAAATGGTCCGGATCGCATCTTCAAATGCATCAGCGGATAACCCTGTCTCCAAGGACAAGGGTGTCTCTCCTGTGGTGGTTACAGAGTGCTCATCTCCTAGAGGGCCGCAGATTCTGCATTCAGGATTGGGTCCTGGTGACCACGGATGCCAGCCTGAGAGGCTGGGGAGCAGTCACACAGGGAAAAAATTTCCAGGGCTTGTGGTCAAGCATGGAAACGTCACTTCACATAAATATCCTGGAACTAAGGGCCATTTACAATGCCCTAAGTCAGGCAAGGCCTCTGCTTCAGGGTCAGCCAGTATTGATCCAGTCGGACAACATCACGGCAGTCGCCCACGTAAACAGACAGGGCGGCACAAGAAGCAGGAGGGCAATGACGGAAGTGACAAGGATTCTTCGCTGGGCGGAAAATCATGTGATAGCACGGTCAGCAGTGTTCATTCCGGGAGTGGACAACTGGGAAGCAGACTTCCTCAGCAGGCACGATCTTCACCCGGGGGAGTGGGGACTTCACCCAGAAGTCTTCCACATGATTGTAAACCGTTGGGAAAAACCAAAGGTGGACATGATGGCGTCTCGCCTCAACAAAAAACTGGACAGATATTGCTCCAGGTCAAGGGACCCTCAGGCAATAGCTGTGGACGCTCTGGTAACACCGTGGGTGTACCGGTCAGTGTATGTGTTCCCTCCTCTTCCTCTCATACCAAAAGTACTGAGAATCATAAGAAGGAGAGGAGTAAAGACTATACTCGTGGCTCCGGATTGGCCAAGAAGGACTTGGTACCCGGAAATTCAAGAGATGCTCACGGAAGACCCGTGGCCTCTACCTCTAAGACAGGACCTGCTCCAGCAGAGACCATGTCTGTTCCAAGACTTACCGCGGCTGCGTTTGACGGCATGGCGGTTGAACGCCGGATCCTGAAGGAAAAAGGCATTCCGGATGAAGTCATCCCTACCCTGATCAAAGCCAGGAAGGATGTAACCGTACAACATTATCACCGTATTTGGCGTAAATATGTTGCGTGGTGCGAGGCCAGGAAGGCCCCTACGGAGGAATTTCAACTGGGTCGATTCCTGCATTTCCTGCAAACAGGACTGTCTATGGGCCTCAAATTAGGGTCCATTAAGGTTCAAATTTCGGCCCTGTCGATATTCTTCCAAAAAGAACTAGCTTCTGTTCCTGAAGTTCAGACGTTTGTCAAGGGAGTACTGCATATACAGCCTCCTTTTGTGCCTCCAGTGGCACCTTGGGATCTCAATGTAGTGTTGGGATTCCTAAAATCACATTGGTTTGAACCACTCACCACTGTGGACTTGAAATATCTCACATGGAAAGTGGTAATGCTGTTAGCCCTGGCTTCAGCCAGGCGTGTATCAGAATTGGCGGTTTTATCCTATAAAAGCCCTTACCTAATTTTTCATACGGACAGGGCAGAATTGAGGACTCGTCCTCAATTTCTCCCTAAGGTGGTTTCAGCATTTCACTTAAACCAACCTATTGTGGTGCCTGCGGCTACTAGGGACTTGGAGGATTCCAAGTTGCTGGACGTAGTCAGGGCCCTGAAAATATATGTTTCCAGGACGGCTGGAGTCAGAAAATCTGACTCGCTGTTTATCCTGTATGCACCCGACAAACTGGGTGCTCCTGCTTCTAAGCAGACGATTGCTCGTTGGATTTGTAGTACAATTCAGCTTGCACATTCTGTGGCAGGCCTGCCACAGCCAAAATCTGTAAAAGCCCATTCCACACGGAAAGTGGGCTCATCTTGGGCGGCTGCCCGAGGGGTCTCGGCTTTACAACTTTGCCGAGCTGCTACTTGGTCAGGGGCAAACACGTTTGCTAAATTCTACAAATTTGATACCCTGGCTGAGGAGGACCTGGAGTTCTCTCATTCGGTGCTGCAGAGTCATCCGCACTCTCCCGCCCGTTTGGGAGCTTTGGTATAATCCCCATGGTCCTTTCGGAGTCCCCAGCATCCACTAGGACGTTAGAGAAAATAAGAATTTACTTACCGATAATTCTATTTCTCATAGTCCGTAGTGGATGCTGGGCGCCCATCCCAAGTGCGGATTGTCTGCAATACTTGTACATAGTTACAAAAATCGGGTTATTATTGTTGTGAGCCATCTTTTCAGAGGCTCCTTCTGTTATCATGCTGTTAACTGGGTTCAGATCACAAGTTGTACGGTGTGATTGGTGTGGCTGGTATGAGTCTTACCCGGGATTCAAAATCCTTCCTTATTGTGTACGCTCGTCCGGGCACAGTATCCTAACTGAGGCTTGGAGGAGGGTCATAGGGGGAGGAGCCAGTGCACACCAGCTAGTCCTAAAGCTTTTACTTTGTGCCCAGTCTCCTGCGGAGCCGCTATTCCCCATGGTCCTTTCGGAGTCCCCAGCATCCACTACGGACTATGAGAAATAGAATTATCGGTAAGTAAATTCTTATTTTTTAAATGTTAGTACGTGTGTGTTTTAGCCCCAGAAACACAACATCTATTTAAGAAGCTTTTAAATCGATGAAAATCGTCCTTTAGTTAATATACCGCTAGGTGTTTGTTTTGGAGAGTTATCTGAATCACATTAGTTGCTTCAAATCAGTCTTTCTGAAGTAGAGACTGCTGATAGAATGTTCTCCTTATGTTTGCCTTTGGTTTTAATGCCAGTGTAACGCCAGATTAAATCTAATAACACTTTTATAATTTTTCAAATAGGCAGAACTACGTTAGTTCATGTGGAGCTCAATTAGTGCCTTCACATGAAAGTAAATTGCCTACTCTAATCACTTTGTGTCTCTAAATACATGCATGAACTTATTCACTATGAAAAGCTGGAATGCATAAAATAATTAAGAAAAACAGTTGTAAGATGTATTTATAATAATATATAATTCTTTATATTATGTTTAGAATGTATTTAATTTGATAGTCTACGTTGTTATAGTCCTTAACAGAATGTAGGGTGATAAATACAGAAATGTGATATCTATATGGCATGATTGATGCAGTATCTATAATAAATGTTATAACAACAATAGAAAATTATTAGAAATGTTGTGCTTGCTGATCTAGATATATTTATACAGTTATAGACATTTTTAATGTGTTCTTTATTGCGCTGACTTGCAGTTTTGCTCATTTGGAAGTCGTTTAATGGGAAGAGGGTACTACGTGTTCGATAGGCGGTGGGACCGGTTTCGTTTTGCATTAAATTCCATGGTGGAGAAACACTTGAATTCACAGATGTGGAAGTAAGTGTTTAGTGTTTGAATATGTTATTCCATCAGTGCTATATCCTGATTCATTCCTTATTTGGCAGAAGTTTGTGTTTTATTGCAGTTTTGATGTATAAAAGCCAGCCAGAGTGTTTTCCTTATAAATAAGACTCTCATGATAAGTTGAAACCAGTTGTGAACTTAAGACAAAGGAACAATTGCTACAAAACATAAAGAGAGAACTAATCCGTTTTCTAGCAACTTTTGTAAACCCATTTTAGACTGGAATCTCCTTGTTTTAATAAAGCATTTTGTCCTGATATATAGTGTATAGGTTCTATACATTGAACTGTATCTAAGGGGTAAATGTATTAATGTTCTTGTATTGTCCCCTATGTGTGTGGACCTGCTTCACCTCCAGATTGCGGTGAAACTGGTCCACACATCAACGTAATTTACTACTCCTGATCATACCGAAGTGGAAGAGGGTTAAACCATCCTCCCAGTGATGAGCACTTTCCCACTTTCGGCATTTGGTATCGACACTGTGGTATTCACTGCACATGTGCCGATTCTCCTTCTCCCAGCGCATCCATCCCTAGCTCATGGTGCGATTAGTGGGACACCAAGGCTGATGTGGACGCGCGTTGTTCAGAGACTACCGGTTTGCCAGGAGTGAGGATCCTGCACCATTCTAAAACAAAGCTTTATTGGAACAGGAAAATAAAAACAAAAGTGACAGAGGAAGCTGGGAGGGCATGCAGCTCCATACTGAAGTGCCGAATGCATTCGGGGTAAACTACCGATTGGTATATGCAAGCTGCCCTTTCATACATCAGGTGGGTCTGTCGTCTGCCCACCTTTATAACTGGCCATCTGTAAAGACACGTGCGCTTTGCGCCTGCAGCATTTACCGGCAAACAGGAATTAATACATGTGGGTGATGCACGCACATAGCGTGGCTGTAACCACATCACCACTTCATACATTCTCCCTGAATGTGTTAAAGAAAAAATATGAAAAAAAACCTCTGTAGTTGTGACCTTTGATATCATAGTTCTATATACAACACAAGATACAGAATACAATATTGTTTTTTATTTCATAACGAGTGTGCTTATTTCATATTTATTCATTGTAATATTTTCATTTATTCAATGACTGTATGAATTCTTATGTTCTGATATATAATATTTTTTGTCTCCCAAAGAAAAATTCCACCAGCCGCAGACAGTCCAATGCCTTCTCCAGCAGCTGCACATAGCAGCAGCCCTTTCCCTGCATCTGTTCTGCAGCCTTTCAGCAGCCCCAATTCAGTATATCATCCCTCACCTCCCACTAACTCCAGAACCACCTCCTCTTATGTATTGTCAAATGCGGCTTTTGTTTCATCATCTGACACAAACTCAGTCACATCGCACACGACTGCATTCCCTCATGTCACAAGCACACTGAATATCATGGACTCTACTTTCAAAGCTCCTTCAGCCATTTCTCCTGTGTTGGCCATGAGTCCTTTGCCATCTCATAAGCTGCCGAAAACTAAGACTGGCAAATCATCAAAAGTAAAAGACCTGTCTTCGCGGAACGACGAGCCTTCAAGTAACAAAAAGAAAAAGCCTCAGACGCCTTCTTCCACCTCCTCCTCCTCTTTACCTTTGCAGACGTCCTCATCGTCTACGTTTTCAGGGTCTCACAAGAAAAACTGCATTTTGAATTCTAGTGTGACAATAAACTCTTATCAGGCGACTTCTTCCTATAACAGTGTGTCCGTGCACAATGCAAACAATGGAACAAGCCCAATCAGTGCCAAACTGGAACCGCCAGTAAGAACTTCTTTATCTGGTAGCTCAACGGACTCTATAAAACATATGAGCATGGTTGTTAGCAGTATTGACTCCAGCCTGTCGGTGTCTTCCCTGGTGCACCATCCTGGGGAGCACACACTGGCAGTGCACAATGCAGTGTCTTCAATGTCTCTTCCCTTTGACAAATCAGAGGGCAAAAAGCGTAAAAACTCCAGTGCAAGCAGTAAGGCCTGTAAAATCACTAAAATGCCTGGTATGAACAGTGTTCACAAAAAGAGCACCACCAACCTTATATCTTCTGTGCCAGATCCCCCAAATAGCTCCTTGTCACGGCAGGTAGGTTTCTTCATTGGTTCTCTGTCATGTTATTCTTCATTGTAAAAAACTAGCATTGCATATATCTCTATGCAAGTGTGTTTGCCTAATCAATATTTGTATACTGTTTGTATAATATTTGTATACTGTATGTGTATTTGGTCAAAATCCAGACAAGGTCAAAATACCGACATTTAAAGTGTTGACGGGTCAAAAAGTCAACACGCGTGTTTCATAGGTTGACATGGACACCGTTTAAGTGTGCCACGTCCCCTCGCATGGCTCGGCACACTATTATTTTCCCCCTCCAGCTCCACTGGCATAGTAAAGTATGAACAGGTCTGTTTCGATAAAAAGAATCATGAAAAACTCATGTCGACTTTTTGACCTGTCGACATTTTAAACATCAGTATTTTGACCTTATCGATATTTTAAATGTCGGGATTTTGACCTTGTATGGATTTTGAACGTCGGTTAATGGTTGTCGGGATTTTCACTGTCGGGATTTTGATTGTAGGTAAATTGACCCATACATCCCATACAGTTTCTCTCTAAGAAAAAAAGTCAAACATAATCAAAAATTAATAGATAGGATCAAGCATCTAAAGCTGGGTACACACTAGATGATATGACGTCCGATCCAGTGGATTGGACCGACATATTGGTACATCGTCTAATGTGTACCTGCTATGTGGTGCCTCCCGAGTATCGTCCGCCATTCTGCATCATGGCTCCCTCTGTCGCTCCATTGCTGCTGGCATCCGCAAGTGTGTAGGCATGCAGTTGCCGATGCCGGTTCCTGTCACCCACAATGTCGCTGGGTAAACTTGTGTAGTGTGTACAAGAGCAAATGTCATTGTAGGGCAGATATTGCAATAATTTAAAGAACTTGCCTGAGGATTTTGGGCCCCCTAAATTTGCCATAATTAATGAGTTGCACTGATGAGACTAATAAGAATTGAAACAGCATTATACAATTTTGAATTATGACTCTAGATATGGTTGTTTTAAAGGAGTGAGTAAGACTAATCCCAGCTTTACATGGAAGAATGTATTTGTGTGTGTTTTAGTGCATTGCGTAAGTACAATGTTGTATATTATAGTACATAAGCACACAGGCGCTTCTTATACTGTAGTTTGGTCTGATTGTTTTGAAGTATTTTGTTTTGGTGCACTTGTATCTTATGTTCAATGGGGATAGTTTCCTAGCTAACTGGTTTCTTAGTATCATTGAACTGTGCAAGTTTTAATTTGATTACTTACATAAGTGAAACATGTTACAGTTACAGAATGGTAATGTGTAAAAATAGCAACCTTTTGCTAAATAATTATGTTTTTCTTCATCTGAATCTTCTAGTACAAACTAGAGATGAGCGGGTTCGGTTTTACTCGGTTCTCAAAACGGCATCTTATTGGCTATCCAAAACACGTGACATCCGTGAGCCAATAAGATGCCGTTTTGAGAACCGAGTAAAACCGAACCCGCTCATCTCTACAAACATGTATGATTTATCCACTGGGTATTACGTAAACAAAAGATAAAGTGTCTCAAAACTGTTACGTTCTATTTAAAATAACAGGATGATGATTTCCTACATGTAGCATCGGAGCCAGGATTTAATTGTAGACTGTTAATCTGGGGTTATCTCATAATTTATTTATTTATTTTTTGTTTATAATTCTTATCGCCTTCATTATTGACACTTTTTTTTTCTTCAAAATTATTCTTAATATAAAGGGATGCAGCAAATAATTAGTATTACACTACTGTCCTTGACTAACCCCACTGTTTTTTTTATCTATAATAATTATTAGTGCTAACAACACTCACTGGTGTACTGCTGAATCTATAGGTTTTTGCCGCAGTAGTATTTTTTCATGGTAATTGACATTAGTGACATTTAAGTATAATAACATTTTGCTTCATTAATACCTGAAATATTGCAGTGACGCCGCACAGTACTACATATCTACCTGTAATCCCTCATTCCAGACATATAAATATTTTTGTCTTAGTAAATTGTTCTCTCTGATCATGTTTTGGCCATTTAGTGCTGGCAAATTTATTTTCTTCAGCACTAATGTCACAAATTAGGGATTAAAGGGGAGTTGTTTGGATTTAGTTTTGAATTCTTGTGGCAATCAACCCATTCCCTTCTGGCAGCTGCTAATTGGCTACAGTGTCACATGTTAACTTGTCATCCTGCTCGATCATGTTTTATGGGGTTTTATGTCAGCAGCTAGCCATTACGGACTACTTCTGTTGGTGCTTCTTGGCTAACCACTGTGTCAGCTGTGAACATATGTGATTTGCTTCTACACTGGGTAATCGCTGCCATTACCAGGCTCCTTCACCAGGTACTGCTAACTCTCATTCATAGTGTGTATAGCTGCTGGAGCACCTCTTAGCTGGGTACGTCCTATAAACAGTTCAGAGAAAAAGAAGACTCTTGTGTGGGCGCACTCTTATATAAGAGTCTTCTTTTTCTCCGAACTGTTTGTTGACATACTTACCTCTGACTCTGGGCGCACCACCAAGTGGAGACATTAAGGAATTAATCCTTGCCTTCACAATGGGTATGGGTCATTAGGTCGACAGTCAATTAGGTTGACCACTATTGGTCGACATGAACAAGGTCGACATGGAAAAAGGTTGACATGAGTTGTTTTTTTTACTTTATTTGGTATCGTTTTCTTCATAAAGTGACGGGGAACCCGTGTACCTGCTTCGGGCAAAGTGCCTTGCTGCGCTCGGCACAGGTTACTATTCCCAATCGTAGTCCACGTGGATTGTAAAGTATGAAAAAGTTTTAAAAAATGGGGGGGGGGGAGAGATTAGAAAACTGCATGTCTGCCTTTTCCCATGTCGACCTAGTGACCAATGTCGACCTAATGCATGTCGACCAATACCTTTTCCTGGGTACGTCCTAGCCAACTGCTTACTGTGGCTCAGGGCCCGGCTGGGCAGTGGTCTGGATTGTGCTTACACAGGATGTTGGGCTCCATGTACTACACCAGGGTAAAGTGTGCACTTTAATCTGCTGATCACAGGGATTCAGCAGGGACAGTGCATCTTCCAGAGTAGTATTGATGTTTATTTACGGTTATGAGAGCTGAACCTTTCAGGGCATGCCACACATTGTTATTCATTTAACATGGACTACTAGACTTTTTTTTGTTTGCTTTTTATAGCTCTGGTGGGGGGTAAACTATCACACAGCTCCTTTAACCAACCCAAATTTGCCCCCCTTATATGAAGAAGAAGCAGGACATTTGCTTTAACTCTAAAAATACTTTAGTGATTAATAGTGGTGTTGGTGGGTACTCGTGTAACATCAGAGCTGGGACTAAACAGCTTTCACTTGATTCTGTCACCAAATCTTATTTGTGGTAGTAGCTTTGGACATCTTTGGACATCCACCTCCAATCTGACTCTAGAAGGGTTGGAGACAGATCCTGCAAGCTCTAAACAGTGTTTACAGGCTGGCATAAATTTCTCTGCAGCACAATAATTGATGTGTTCTGTAAAACAGGGTGTCCGCATTGGTAACATTTTGCACCAAAATACTGTATGTAAAAAGTGTGCAAATATGGGCACAGATTGTGGGAGAATTATGCAGCATTGTCTGTTGCAGTGGTAGAAACTCGCCATGTCTGTTGCACATTTACTGTATGTAGCAATTGGCCAAACTCGTACTCTTGCTGTTATTGTGGCTACAAGCTTCCTGCAGTAACTTTCTTTTATGTCTTTTTTCCAGATGGGGAAAAGTAGCAGTGTAGCTTTGTCACAATCTGCTTCTTCATGTACATCAAATCCTGCACACAACAAACAAGTAAGTACACTTGTTATAAGTGGGATTGTTGCCTTATTTCAAGTTTAACTGTTTAGTGCAAATACATGTATAAATAAACATGAACGGCCGATACATCGCGGGACCGTCGGCCAGTGTGTACGGGCGATACGTCTATGAACTCCGTCGTTCACAGACGTATCGCGTCGGCTGCGCAGCACAGCCGACGGCCAATATATCTAACGATATATTGGCGCTTCGCTGTGTGTGTACGGGGCGGTCGTCCGACCACCCGTACACATGCTGCGGCGGCCGGCGGTGATTGAAAGGTGAACTGGGCGGGCGCCTGCCCGCCCAGTTCATGACGTCAGTCCCCCGACGGATCGGGCAGTGTGTATGCACAGCACACTGCCCGATCCGTACATAGATATATCTGCAGATCAATTGATCTGCAGATATATCTACTAGTGTGTACCCACCTTAAGAGTCTGATTGTTGCCACCGATCAGACCACTACTCCTATACTGTGTGATAAAAAATCCCTACACTCATGATTTTTCTCTATCGTCCTTGTGGATGCTGGGGTTCCTGAAAGGACCATGGGGAATAGCGGCTCCGCAGGAGACAGGGCACAAAAAGTAAAGCTTTCCGATCAGGTGGTGTGCACTGGCTCCTCCCCCTATGACCCTCCTCCAGACTCCAGTTAGATTTTTGTGCCCGGCCGAGAAGGGTGCAATCTAGGTGGCTCTCCTAAAGAGCTGCTTAGAGAAAGTTTAGCTTAGGTTTTTTATTTTACAGTGAGTCCTGCTGGCAACAGGATCACTGCAACGAGGGACTTAGGGGAGAAGGAGTGAACTCACCTGCGTGCAGGATGGATTGGCTTCTTGGCTACTGGACATCAGCTCCAGAGGGACGATCACAGGTACAGCCTGGATGGTCACCGGAGCCGCGCCGCCGGCCCCCTTGCAGATGCTGAAGTAAGAAGAGGTCCAGAATCGGCGGCTGAAGACTCCTGCAGTCTTCTAAAGGTAGCGCACAGCACTGCAGCTGTGCGCCATTTTCCTCTCAGCACACTTCACACGGCAGTCACTGAGGGTGCAGGGCGCTGGGAGGGGGGCGCCCTGGGAGGCAAATGAAAACCTTTTTTGGCGAAAAATACCTCACATATAGCCCCCAGAGGCTATATGGAGATATTTAACCCCTGCCAAGATTCACTAAATAGCGGGAGACGAGCCCGCCGAAAAAGGGGCGGGGCCTATCTCCTCAGCACACAGTGCCATTTTCTCTCACAGAAAGCCTGGAGAGAAGGCTCCCAGGCTCTCCCCTGCACTGCACTACAGAAACAGGGTTAAAACAGAGAGGGGGGGCACTGATTTTGGCGATATTGAGATATATATAAAGATGCTATAAGGGAAAACACTTATATAAGGTTGTCCCTATATAATTATAGCGTTTTGGTGTGTGCTGGCAAACTCTCCCTCTGTCTCCCCAAAGGGCTAGTGTGGGTCCTGTCCTCTGTCAGAGCATTCCCGGTGTGTGTGCTGTGTGTCGGTACGTGTGTGTCGACATGTATGAGGACGATGTTGGTGAGGAGGCGGAGAAATTGCCTGTAATGGTGATGTCACTCTCTAGGGAGTCGACACCGGAATGGATGGCTTATTTAGGGAATTACGTGAGAATGTCAACACGCTGCAAGGTCGGTTGACGACGTGAGACGGCCGACAAACTATTAGTACCGGTCCAGGCGTCTCAGAAACACCGTCAGGGGCGTTAAAAACGCCCATTTACCTCAGTCGGTCGACACAGACACAGACACGGACACTGAATCCAGTGTCGACGGTGAATAAACAAACGTATTTCTCATTAGGGCCACACGTTAAGGGCAATGAAGGAGGTGTTGCATATTTCTGATACTACAAGTACCACAAAAAAGGGTATTATGTGGGAGTGAAAAAACTACCTGTAGTTTTTCCTGAATCAGATAAAATAAAATGAAGTGTGTGATGATGCGTGGGGTTACCCCGATAGCAAATATTGGCGTTATACCCTTTCCCGCCAGAAATTAGGGCGCGTTGGGAAACACCCCTTAGGGTGATAAGGCGCTCACACGCTTATCAAGTGGCGTTACCGTCTCCAGATACGGCCGCCCTCAAGGAGCCAGCTGATAGGAAGCTGGAAAGATATCCTAAAAAGTATATACACACATACGGTGGTTATACTGCGACCAGCGATCGCCATCAGCCTGGAGATGCAGTGCTGGGTTGGCTTGGTCGGATTCCCTGACTGAAAATATTTTATTCATATAGAGCATTTAATAGGATGCATTCTATATATATGTACGTGAGATGCACAGAGGGATATTTGCTCTCTGGCATCAAGATAAGTACGTTGTCCATATCACCCAGAAGATGTCATGGACACGACAGTGGTCAGGTGATACAGATCCCATACGGCACATGGAAGTATTGCCGTATAAAGGGAAGGAGTTAGTTGGGGTCGGTCCATCGGACCTGGGGACCACGGCAACAGCTGGGAAATCCAACCTTTTTACCCCAAGTTACATCTCAGCTGAAAAAGACACCGTCTTTTCAGCCTCAATCCTTCCTTTCCCATGAGGGCATGCAGGCAAAAGGCCAGTCATATCTGCCCAGACATAGAGGTAAGGGAAGTAGACTGCAGCAGGCAGCCCCTTCCCAGGAAAAGAAGCCCTCCACCGCGTCTGCCAAGTCCTCAGCATGACGCTGGGGCCATGCAAGCGGACTCAAGGTGGGGGGGTAGTCTCAAGAGTCTCAGCGCGCAGTGGGATCACTCGCAGGTTGACCCCTAGATAGTACAAGTATTATCCCAGGGGTACAGATTGGAGAGTCGAGAAATCTTCTCCTCGCAGTTTTCTGAAGTCTGCTTTACCAACGGCTCCCTCCGACAGGGAGGCAGCATTGGAAACAATTCACAAGCTGTATATCCAGCAGGTGATAAATCAAAGTACCCCTCCTACAACAAGGAAAAGGGTATTATTTTTCCACACTATATTGTGGTACTGACGCCAGACGGCTTGGTGAGACATAGTCTAAACTGAAATCTTTGAACACTTACATAAAAGGTTCAAATCGAGATGGAGTCACTCAGAGCAGTGATAGCGAACCGGAAAAAAGGGGACTATATGGTGTCCCTGGACATCAAGGATTACCTCCATGTCCAAATTTGCCCTTCTCAACAAGGGTACCTCTGGTTCGTGGTACAGAACTGTCAATATCAGTTTCAGACGATGCCGTTTGAATTATCCACGGCACCCCGGGCCTTTTACCAAGGTAATGGCCGAAAAGATGTTTCTTCAAAGAAAAAAGGCATCTAAATTATCCCTTACTTGGACGATATCCTGAAAAGGGCAAGTTCCAGAGAACAGTTGGAGGTCGGACGAGCACTATCTAAAGTAGTTCTACGACAGCACGACTGGATTCTAAATATTCCAAGAATCGCAGCTGTTTTCCGACGATACGTCTGCTGTTCCTAGGAATGATTCTGGGCATAGTCCAGAAAAAGGTGTTCCTCCGGGAGGAAAAAGCCAAGGAGTTATTCGACCTAGTCAGAAACCTCCTAAAACCAGGCCAAGTATCAGTGCATCAATGCACAGGAGTCCTGGGAAAAATGGTGGCTTCTTACGAAGCGATTCCATTCGGCAGATCTCAGGGGATTTGCTGGACGAATGGTCCGGATCGCATTTTCAGATGCATCAGCGGATAATCCTGTCTCCAAGGACAAGGGTGTCTCTTCTGTGGGGGCTGCAGAGTGCTCATCTTTTAGAGGGCAGCACACTCAGCATTCAGGACTGTGTTCTGGGGACCACGGATACCAGCCTGAGAGGCTGGGGAGTAGTCACACAGGGAAAAAAAATTCCAAGGAAGTGTGGTCAAGTCTGGAGACTTCTCTCCACATGAATATATTGGAGCTAAGGGCAATTTACAATGCTCTGAGCCTAGGAAGACTCCTGCTTCAAAGTCAACCGGTGCTGATCCAGTAGGACATCATCATGGCGGTCGCCCACGTTATCAGACGGGGCGACACAAGAAGCAGGAGGGCAATGACAGCAAGGATTCTTCGCTGGGCGGAAAATCATGTGATAACACTGTCAGCAGTGTTCATTCCGGGAGTGGGCAACTGGGAAGATTTCCTCAGCATAAATGAATTCCACCCGGAAAAGTGGAAACTTAATCTGGAAGTTTCCACATGATTGTAAACCGTTGGGAAAGACCAAAGGTGGTTATGATGGCGTCCCACCTGAAGCGCCAGGTCAAGAGACACTCAGGCAATAGCTGGGACGCTCTGGTAACACCGTCGGTGTACCAGTCGGTGTATGTGTTCCATCCTCTGCTTTTCATACCCAATGTATTGAAAATGATAGGAAGGAGAGGAGTAAGAACTATACTCGTGGCTCCGGTTTGGCCAAGAAGGACTTGGTTCCCGGAACTTCAAGAGATACTAAGAAGGGTCTTGATTCGGCAAGAACCGTGTCTGTTCCGGGACTTACCGCAGCTGCGTTGACGCCAAGGCGGGTGAACGCCGGATCCTAAGGGAAAGAGGCATTCCGGAAGAGGTCATCCCTACCCTGGTCAGAGCCAGGAAGGAGGTGACCGCACAACATTATCACCACTTAGGTGAAAATATGTGCCAGGGTGTGAGTCCAGGAAGGCTCCACGGAAGAATTTCAACTAGGTTAATTTCTACATTTCCTGCAAACAGGAGTGTCTATGGGTCTCAAATTGGGTCCATTAAGGTTCAAATTTCGGCCTGTTGATTTTCTTCCAGAAAGAAATTGGCTTCAGTTCCTGAAGTCCAGAAGTTGTTAAGGGAGTACTGCATATACAGCCCCTTTGATGTCTCCAGTGGCACTGGGCGATCTCAACGTAGTTTTGGGATTCCTAAAAAATCACATTGGTTTAAACAACTCAAATCTGTGGATTTGATATATCTCACATGGAAAATGACCATGCTGTTGGTCCTGGCCTCGGCCAGGCGAGTGTCAGAATTGGCGGCTTTATCTCACAAAGCCATATCTGATTGTCCATTCGGACAGAGCAAAGCTGCGGACTCGTCCCCAGTTTCTCCTTAAGGTGGTGTCAGCGTTTCACCTGAACCAGCTTATTGTGGTACCTGCGGCTACTAGGGACTTGGAGGACTCCAAGTTGCTGGATGTTATCAGGGCCCTGAAAATATAGTTTCCAGGTTGGCTGGAGTCAGGAAATCTGACTTGCTGTTTATCCTGTATGCACCCAACAATGCTGGGTGCTTCTGCTTCTAAGCAGTCGATTGCTCGTGGGATTGGTAGCACAATTCAACTTGCACATTCTGTGGCAGGCCTGCCACAGTCTAAATCTGTTAAGGCCCATTCCACAAGGAAGGTGGGCTCATCTTGGGCGGCTGCCCGAGGGGTCTCGGCATTACAATTTTGCCGAGCAGCTACGTGGTCGGGGGAGAACACGTTTGTAAAATTCTACAAATTTGATACCCTGGCAAAAGAGGACCTGGAGTTCTCTCATTCGGTGCTGCAGAGTCATCCGCACTCTCCCGCCCGTTTGGGAGCTTTGGTATAATCCCCATGGTCCTTTCAGGAACCCCAGCATCCACAAGGACGATAGAGAAAATAAGAATTTACTTACCGATAATTCTATTTCTCGGAGTCCGTAGTGGATGCTGGGCGCCCATCCCAAGTGCGGATTATCTGCAATACTTGTACATAGTTATTGCTAACTAAATCGGGTTATTGTTGTTGTGAGCCATCTTTTCAGAGGCTCCGCTGTTATCATACTGTTAACTGGGTTCAGATCACAGGTTGTACAGTGTGATTGGTGTGGCTGGTATGAGTCTTACCCGGGATTCAAAATTCCTCCCTTATTGTGTACGCTCGTCCGGGCACAGTACCTAACTGGAGTCTGGAGGAGGGTCATAGGGGGAGGAGCCAGTGCACACCACCTGATCGGAAAGCTTTACTTTTTGTGCCCTGTCTCCTGCGGAGCCGCTATTCCCCATGGTCCTTTCAGGAACCCCAGCATCCACTACGGACTCCGAGAAATAGAATTATCGGTAAGTAAATTCTTATTTTTAAGCACATTTGCACAGGCACTCATTTAGAAATGTCAGTTTCTGTATTCATAACGTTTAAGCTCTACCCCTTACTTAACTAGGGAGTTGGGGAGTGTATGTATTTTGTTCAATTAAAACTAAATTTTCTAAGTTGGTATATTTAATAACAACGTCTTTGGTCTATAGACAGGTACAGTCAGGCCCATAAATAATGGTACATCGACACAGTTCTCATATTTTGGGCTCTATACGCCACCACAATGGATTTGAAATGAAACCATCAAGATGTCCTTTAACTGGAGACTTTCCGCTTTAATTTGAGGGTATTTACATCCAAATCAGGTGAACGGTGTAGGAATTACAACGGTTTCTATATGTGCCTCCCACTTTTTAAGGGACCAAAAGTAATGGGACAAACTAAACAATCCTAAATCAAACTTTCACTTTTTAATACTTTGTTGCAAATCCTTTGCAGTCAATTACAGCCTGAAGTCTGGAACGCATAGACATCACCAGACGCTGGTTTACCTATTATAGTATTTAGCTCAGCCTGATTAGTACTCTGGCTGGTAATCAAACTATAGTAGAGCTATGATGTCTGTTTTCCCTGGAGTACTGATTTGTTCATATCGGCAGAATTACCCCTTAATAGGAGGACCGTCCTATAGAGACGTGACTAGTATTAATAATTAAAAAATGGACAGTATTTGACTCCCTGTTCTAAAGCAGCTGGGCAGTAACAGGTTGATCTTTTAGATGTATACAGTATTCTTATCATTTATTTGTATAGCTACATCGTATTACACAGTGCCTTTTAGAGCAAATTAACTTCAGCCTTTATCCTGTTAGAGCTTATATCAGGGTAATTTAACATACTGTACCGATTTTTGTAGGAGGATACCAAAGCACGCAGCAAAAATAAATATATATATTGTACCATACATAGGGGGTATTCAATTGTTTGAAAAGTCAGTTAGGTGTCTATTTTTCCTATCTACTATACAGGAAAAAATAGACACCTAACCGACTTTTCAAACATTTGAATTCCCCCCATACTGTTCATTTAAGCACCCTACATCTGTCACAAACCATGCATTTCCTCTTTCCTGCCTGGGGTGTCACTCTCTGCTCTGGCGGCTCTAGAACACTCTTTTCTCTGACGTCCTAGTGGATGCTGGGAACTCCGTAAGGACCAGGGGGGGTAGCGGCTCCGCAGGAGACTGGGCACAAAAGTAAAGCTTTAGGACTACCTGGTGTGCACTGGCTCCTCCCCCTATGACCCTCCTCCAAGCCTCAGTTAGATTTTTGTGCCCGGCCGAGAAGGGTGCACACTAGGGGCTCTCCTGAGCTTCTTAGTGAAAGTTTAGTTTTAGGTTTTTTATTTTCAGTGAGACCTGCTGGCAACAGGCTCACTGCATCGAGGGACTAAGGGGAGAAGAAGCGAACTCACCTGCGTGCAGGGTGGATTGGGCTTCTTAGGCTACTGGACACCATTAGCTCCAGAGGGACCGAACACAGGCCCAGCCTCGGAGCTCGGTCCCAGAGCCGCGCCGCCGGCCCCCTTACAGAGCCAGAAGCAAGAAGAGGTCCGGAAAATCGGCGGCAGAAGACATCCTGTCTTCACCAAGGTAGCGCACAGCACTGCAGCTGTGCGCCATTGCTCCTCAGCACACTTCACACTTCGGTCACTGAGGGTGCAGGGCGCTAGGGGGGGGCGCCCTGAGCAGCAATAAAAACACCTTGGCTGGCGAAAATACATCACATATAGCCCCCAGGGCTATATGGATGAATTTTAACCCCTGCCAGATTCCACAGAAAAACGGGAGAAAAGGCCGCCGAGAAGGGGGCGGAGCCTATCTCCTCAGCACACTGGCGCCATTTTCTCTCACAGCTCCGTTGGAGGGAAGCTCCCTGGCTCTCCCCTGCAGTTACTACACTACAGAAAGGGGTTAAAAAAGAGAGGGGGGCACTAATTAGGCGCAGTATAACAATACAGCAGCTATAAGGGGAAAAACACTTATATAAGGTTATCCCTGTGTATATATATATATATATATATATATAGCGCTCTGGTGTGTGCTGGCATACTCTCCCTCTGTCTCCCCAAAGGGCTAGTGGGGTCCTGTCCTCTATCAGAGCATTCCCTGTGTGTGTGCTGTGTGTCGGTACGTTGTGTCGACATGTATGAGGAGGAAAATGAGGTGGAGGCGGAGCAATTGCCTGTAACAGAGATGTCACCCCCTAGGGAGTCGACATCTGAGTGGATGAGCTTATGGAAGGAATTATGTGAGTCAGCTCTTTACAAAAGATTGATGACATGAGACAGCCGGCGACTCAGCCTGTGCCTGTCCAGGTGTCTCAAAAGCCATCAGGGGCTCTAAAACGCCCGTTACCGCAGATGGCAGATACAGACGCCGACACGGATACTGACTCCAGTGTCGACGATTAAGAGACGAATGTGACTTCCAGTAGGGCCACACGTTACATGATTGAGGCTATGGAAAATGTTTTTACACATTTCTGATAATACCAGTACCACTAAAAAGGGTATTATGTTGGGTGAAAAATAAAACTGCCTGTAGTTTTTCCTGCATCTGAGGAATTAAATGAAGTGTGTGATGATGCGTGGGTTTCCCCCGATAAAAACTGTTAATTCCTAAAAAGTTATTAGCATCATACCCCTTCCCGCCAGAGGATAGGGCACGTTGGGAAACACCCCCTAGGGTGAATAAAGCGCTCACACGCTTGTCTAAACAGGTGGCACTACCGTCCCCGGATACGGCCGCCCTTAAGGAACCTGCTGACAGAAAGCCGTAAAATATCCTAAAATGTATATACACTCACACGGGTGTGATACTGCGACCAGCAATCGCCTCAGCCTGGATGTGCAGTGCTGGGGTGGCTTGGTCGGATTCCCTGACTGACAATATTGATACCCTAGATAGGGACAGTATATTACTGACTATAGAGCATTTAAAAGATGCATTTCTATATATGCGTGATGCATAGAGGGATATTTGCCGACTGGCATCAAGAGTAAGTGCGCTGTCCATTTCTGCCAGAAGAGGGTTATGGACAAGACAGTGGTCAGGTGATGCTGATTCCAAAAGGCATATGGAAGTACCGCCTTATAAAAGGGAGGAGTTATTTGGGGTAGGTCTAACAGACCTGGTGGCCACGGCAACGGCTGGAAAATCCACATTTTTACCCCAGGTAGCCTCTCAACATAAGAAGACGCCGTATTATCAGGCGCAGTCCTTTGGGCCCCATAAGGGCAAGCGGGCAAAAGGCTCCTCATTTCTGCCCCGTGGCAGAGGGAGAGGAAAAAGGCTGCAGCAAACAGCCAGTTCCCAGGAACAGAAGCCCTCTCCCGTTTTCTGCCAAGTCCTCAGCAGGACGCTGGGGCTTTACAAGCGGACTCAGGCACGGTGGGGGCCCGTCTCAAAAATTTCAGCGTGCAGTGGGCTCACTCACAGGGGACCCCTGGATCCTTCAGGTGGTATCTCAGGGGTACAAATTGGAATTCGAGACGTCTCCCCTTCGCCGTTTTCCTAAAGTCTGCTTTACCGACGTCTCCCTCCGACAGGGAGGCGGTATGGGAAGCCATTCACAAGCTGTATTCCCAGCAGGTGATAATCAAGGTACCCCTCCTACAACAGGGAAAGGGGTATTATTCCACGCTGTTTGTGGTACCGAAGCCGGACGGCTCGGTGAGACCTAATTTAAATCTGAAATCCTTGAACACTTACATACAAAGGTTCAAATTCAAGATGGAGTCACTCAGAGCGGTGATGGCAAACCTGGAAGAAGGGGATTATATGGTGTCTCTGGACATCAAGGATGCTTATCTCCATGTCCCAATTTACCCTTCTCACCAAGGGTACCTCAGGTTTGTGGTACAGAACTGTCACTATCAGTTTCAGACGCTGCCGTTTGGTTTGTCCACGGCACCCCGGGTCTTTACCAAAGTAATGGCCGAAATGATGATACTCCTTCGAAGGAAGGGAGTTTTAATTATCCCTTACTTGGACGATCTCCGGATAAGGGCAAGATCCAGGGAACGGTTGGTAGTCGGGGTAGCACTATCTCAAGTAGTGTTGCGGCAGCACGGTTGGATTCTTAATATTCCAAAATCGCAGCTGATCCCGACGACACGTCTTCTATTCCTAAGGATGATCCTGGACACAGTCCAGAAAAAGGTGTTTCTCCAGGAGGAGAAAGCCAGGGAGTTATCCGAACTAGTCAGAAACCTCCTAAAACCAGGCCAAGTGTCAGTGCAGCAGTGCACAAGGGTCCTGGGAAAAATGGTGGCTTCCTACGAAGCAATTCCATTCGGCAGATTCCACGCAAGAACTTTCCAGTGGGACCTGCTGGAAAAGTGGTCCGGATCGCATCTTCAGATGCATCAGCGGATAACCCTGTCACCAAAGACAAGGGTGTCTCTCCTGTGGTGGTTGCAGAGTGCTCATCTTCTAGAGGGCGCAGATTCGGCATTCAGGACTGGGTCCTGGTGACCACGGATGCCAGCCTGCGAGGCTGGGGAGCAGTCACACAGGGAAGAAATTTCCAGGGCTTGTGGTCAAGCCTGGAGACATCACTTCACATAAATATCTTGGAGCTAAGGGCCATTTACAATGCCCTAAGCCAAGCAAGACCTCTACTTCAAGGTCAGCCGGTGCTGATCCAGTCGGACAACATCACGGCAGTCGCCCACGTAGAGAAGCTGCAAGGATTTTTCGCTGGGCGGAAAATCATGTGATAGCATTGTCAGCAGTGTTCATTCCGGGAGTGGACAACTGGGAAACAGACTTCCTCAGCAGAAGTCTTCCACATGATTGTAAACCGTTGGGAAAAACCAAAGGTGGACATGATGGCGTCCCGCCTAAACAAAAAATTGGACAGGTATTGCGCCAGGTCAAGGGACCCTCAGGCAATAGCTGTGGACGCTCTGGTAACACCGTGGGTGTACCAGTCAGTGTATGGGTTCCCTCCTCTTCCTCTCTTACCAAAAGTATTGAGAATTTTAAGACGGAGGGGAGTAAGAACTATACTCGTGGCTCCGGATTGGCCAAGAAGGACTTGGTACCCGGAACTTCAAGAGATGCTCACGGAGGACCCGTGGCCTCTACCTCTAAGAAGGGACCTGCTCCATCAAGGACCCTATCTATTCCAAGACTTACCGCGGCTGCGTTTGACGGCAGGGCGGTTGAACGCCGGATCCTGAAGGAAAAAGGCATTCCGGATGAAGTCATCCCTACCCTGATCAAAGCCAGGAAGGATGTAACCGCAAAGCATTATCACCGCATTAGGCGAAAATATGTTGCGTGGTGCGAGGCCAGTAAGGCCCCGATGGAGGAATTTCAACTAGGTCGATTCCTGCATTTCCTGCAAACAGGAGTGTCTATGGGCCTAAAATTGGGGTCCATTAAGGTTCAAATTTCGGCCCTGTCAATTTTCTTCCAGAAAGAACTAGCTTCAGTTCCTGAAGTTCAGACGTTTGTAAAAGGGGTACTGCATATACAGCCTCCTTTTGTGCCTCCAGTGGCACCTTGGGATCTCAATGTAGTTTTGGGGTTCCTAAAGTCACAATGGTTTGAACCACTTGAATCTGTGGAGTTAAAATATCTCACATGGAAAGTGGTCATGCTGTTGGCCCTGGCCTAGGCCAGGCGCGTGTCAGAATTGGCGGCTTTATCCTGTAAAAGCCCTTATCTGATCTTCCATTCAGACAGGGCGGAATTGAGGACTCGTCCTCATTTTCTCCCTAAGGTGGTTTCAGCGTTTCATCTGGACCAACCTATTGTGGTACCTGCGGCTACTAGTGACTTGGAGGACTCCAAGTTGTTGGACATAGTCAGGGCCCTGAAAATATATGTTTCCAGGACGGCTGGAGTCAGAAAATCTGACTCGCTGTTTATCCTGTATGCACCCAACAAGCTGGGTGCTCCTGCTTCTAAGCAGACTATTGCTCGTTGGATTTGTAATACAATTCAGCTTGCACATTCTGTGGCAGGCCTGCCACAGCCAAAATCTGTAAAAGCCCATTCCACAAGGAAGGTGGGCTCATCTTGGGCGGCTGCCCGAGGGGTCTCGGCTTTACAACTTTGCCGAGCAGCTATTTGGTCAGGGGCAAATACGTTTGCTAAATTCTACAAATTTGATACCCTGGCTGAGGAGGACCTGGAGTTCTCTCATTCGGTGCTGCAGAGTCATCCGCACTCTCCCGCCCGTTTGGGAGCTTTGGTATAATCCCCATGGTCCTTACGGAGTTCCCAGCATCCACTAGGACGTCAGAGAAAATAAGAATTTACTTACCGATAATTCTATTTCTCGTAGTCCGTAGTGGATGCTGGGCGCCCATCCCAAGTGCGGATTGTCTGCAATACTTGTACATAGTTATTGTTAACTAAATCGGGTTATTGTTGTTGTGAGCCATCTATCCAGAGGCTCCTCTGTTATCATGCTGTTAACTGGGTTCAGATCACAGGTTGTACGGTGTGATTGGTGTGGCTGGTATGAGTCTTACCCGGGATTCATAAATCCTTCCTTATTGTGTACGCTCGTCCGGGCACAGTATCCTAACTGAGGCTTGGAGTAGGGTCATAGGGGGAGGAGCCAGTGCACACCAGGTAGTCCTAAAGCTTTACTTTTGTGCCCAGTCTCCTGCGGAGCCGCTACCCCCCCTGGTCCTTACGGAGTTCCCAGCATCCACTACGGACTACGAGAAATAGAATTATCGGTAAGTAAATTCTTATTGTCTGTATCTCGGTGCCAAGATAAAGACCAAATTGTGCTAGGAGCACTACAGCAGAGACTACAGCAGAGAGCAACACCGCACTGCATATAGAAAACCTTTTTTGTATTCCAATGGACATACAGGTATAGAAAGATAATTGTTGTATGAAAGTAATGTCTATTTATTCTGTTGAGCTTTCACCTCTATGTATAAACCTTGGTATGCAGCATTGTTACTACAGCCTAAACTAGTTCGAATTGCATAACATACAGGCTATGCAGAACCCATAAAAAGAAATTTAGGAAGAAGAAAAGCATCAGTGCACACAAATTTTCAATAAATGTAATTAAAAAAAAAAAAAAAAAAGACTTCCCATAACTTTTTTTCTTCACTAAAATCTATTTCTCTTACGTCCTAGAGGATGCTGGGGACTCCGTAAGGACCATGGGGAATAGACGGGCTCCGCAGGAGACATGGGCACTAAAAAGAACTTTCGATATGGGTGTGCACTGGCTCCTCCCTCTATGCCCCTCCTCCAGACCTCAGTTTGATACTGTGCCCAGAGGAGACTGGGTGCACTACAGGGAGCTCTCCTGAGTTTCCTGAAAGAAAGAATTTTGTTAGGTTTTTTATTTTCAGGGAGCCTGCTGGCAACAGGCTCCCTGCATCGAGGGACTGAGGAGAGAGAAGCAGACCTACTTAAATGCTAGGCTCTGCTTCTTAGGCTACTGGACACCATTAGCTCCAGAGGGAGTCGGAACGCAGGTCTCTTCTCGCTGTTCGTCTCGGAGCCGCGCCGCCGTCCTCCTCCCAGAGCCGGAAGATAGAAGCCGGGTGAGTATAAGAAGATAAGAAGACTTCAGAGGCAGCAGAAGACTTCAGATCTTCACTGAAGTAACGCGCCATTGCTCCCACACAGAACACACATGGCAGGCACTGATGGGTGCAGGGCGCAGGGGGGGGCGCCCTGGGCAGCAATTTACTCCTCTAGGACTGGTAAAAATAGATATATTGGCTATGTGGGCTGTATATGAGTATCCCCCGCCAGTTTTTGAATGGATTAGAGCGGGACCGAAGCCCGCCGCTGAGGGGGCGGAGCTTGATCCCTCAGCACTCACCAGCGCCATTTTCTCCACAGCACACGCTGAGAAGCTGGCTCCCCGGACTCTCTCCTGCTGAACGCGGTGACAGAGGGGTTTAAAGAAGGGGGGGGCACATAATTTGGCGCAATCAATATATATATAAAAAGCGCTATCTGGGAATTTTTTCCAAAGTCATTGGCGCTGGGTGTGTGCTGGCATACTCTCTCTCTCTGTCTCACCTAAGGGCCTTGTGGGGGAACTGTCTCCAGATTAGAGATTTCCCTGAGTGTGTGGGGTGTCGGTACGCGTGTGTCGGCATGTCTGAAGCGGAAGGCTCTTCTAGGAAGGAGGTGGAGCAAATGAGTGTGGTGTCTCCGTCGGCAACGCCGATACCTGACTGGGTGGATATGTGGAATGTTTTAAATGCAAATGTGAATTTATTACATAAAAGGTTGGACAAAGCAGAGTCCAGGGAATGTACAGGGAGTCTAGCCCTGCCTTTTACTATGTCGCAGGGACCTTCTGGGTCTCAAAAGCGCCCACTATCCCAAGTTGTAGACACTGATACCGACACGGATTCTGACTCCAGTGTCGACTATGATGATGCGAAGTTGCAGCCAAAATTGGCTAAAAGTATTCATTATATGATTATTGCAATAAAAGAGGTGTTGCATATCACAGATGACCCCTCTGTCCCTGACACGAGGGTGCGCATGTATAAGGAAAAGAAACCTGAGGTAACCTTTCCCCCATCTCATGAGCTGAACGAGTTATTTGAAAAGGCTTGGGAATCTCCAGACAAAAAACTGCAGATTCCCAAAAGGATTCTTATGGCATATCCTTTCCCGGCTAAGGACAGGAGACGGTGGGAATCCTGCCCAAGGGTGGACAAAGCGTTGACACGCTTATCCAAAAAGGTAGCGCTGCCATCTCAAGATACCGCAACCCTCAAGGATCCTGCTGATCGCAGGCAGGAGACTACCTTGAAGTCAATTTACACACATACTGGTACATTACTCAGACCGGCGATAGCATCGGCTTGGGTTTGTAGCGCTGTAGCAGCGTGGACAGATACCTTATCTGCTGATATAGATACGCTGGATAAGGAAACCATATTATTGACCCTGGGTCATATTAAATATGCTGTCCTATATATGAGAGAGGCTCAGAGAGACGTTGGCCTACTGGGTTCCAGAGCCAACGCTATGGCGATTTCTGCTAGACGAGCCCTATGGACCCGACAATGGACGGGTGATGCCGACTCGAAGAGGCATATGGAGGTTTTGCCTTACAAGGGTGAGGAATTGTTTGGGGATGGTCTCACGGACCTAGTTTCCACAGCTACTGCAGGTAAATCAACTTTTTTGCCTTATGTTTTCTCACAGCCTAAGAAAACGCCACATTATCAGATGCAGTCCTTTCGGTCGCATGAACCCAAGAGAGCACGGGGATCTTCCTTTCTTGCCAGAGGTAAGGGCAGGGGGAAAAAGCTGCCAACTACAGCTAGTTCCCAGGAGCAGAAGTCCTCACCGGCCTCTACAAAATCCACCGCATAAATCTGGGGCTCCGCTGAGGGAGTCCGCCCCAGTGGGGGCACGTCTTCGACTTTTCAGCCACGTCTGGGTTCACTCACAGGTGGATCCCTGGGCAATAGAAATTGTTTCCCAGGGTTACAAGCTGGAATTCGAAGAGGTGCCTCCTCGCAGGTTTTTCAAATCGGCCCTAACGGCTTCTTTCCCAGAGAGGGAGATAGTTTTAAATGCAATTCAAAAATTGTGTCTTCAACAAGTGGTGGTCAAAGTTCCCCTGCTTCAGCAGGGGATGGGGTATTACTCAACCCTGTTTGTGGTCCCGAAACCGGACGGTTCGGTCAGACCCATTTTAAATTTAAAATCCTTAAACCTATACTTAAAAAGGTTCAAGTTCAAGATGGAATCGCACAGAGCGGTCATCGCCAGCCTGGAAGGCGGGGATTATATGGTGTCCCTGGACATAAAGGATGCATACCTTCATGTTCCCATATATCCGCCTCATCAGGCGTTCCTGAGATTTGCTGTACAGGATTGTCATTACCAATTTCAGACGTTGCCGTTTGGGCTTTCCACGGCCCCAAGGATTTTCACCAAGGTAATGGCGGAAATGATAGTGCTCCTGCGCAAGCAGGGTGTCACAATTATCCCGTACTTGGACGATCTCCTAATAAAAGCGAGATCAAGAGAGCAGTTGCTGAACAGCGTATCACTTTCCCTGAGGGTGTTGCAGCAGCACGGCTGGATTCTCAATATCCCGAAGTCACAGTTGGTTCCGACGACCCGTTTGCCTTTCTTAGGCATGATTCTGGATACAGACCAGAAAAGGGTTTATCTCCCGATGGAAAAGGCCCAAGAACTCATGAATGTGGTCAGGGACCTCTTGAAGCCAAAAAGGGTGTCGGTGCATCACTGCACTCGAGTTCTGGGAAAGACCATGGCGTCTTACGAGGCCATTCCATTCGGCAGGTTCCATGTGAGGACTTTTCAGTGGGACCTTCTGGACAAGTGGTCCGGGTCACATCTACAGATTCATCAGATGATTAGCCTGTCCCCTAGGGCCAGGGTATCTCTCCTGTGGTGGCTGCAGAGTGCTCACCTTCTAGAGGGTCGCAGGTTCGGCATTCAGGACTGGGTTCTGGTAACCACGGACGCGAGCTTCCGAGGTTGGGGAGCAGTCACACAGGGAAGAAACTTCCAAGGTCTCTGGTCAAGCCAGGAGGCTTGTCTTCACATCAACGTACTGGTATTAAGGGCCATATACAACGGCCTTCGTCAAGCGGAGAATTTGCTTCGCGACCTACCGGTTCTGATTCAGTCAGACAACATCACCGCAGTGGCTCATGTAAACCGCCAAGGCGGAACAAAGAGCAGAGTGGCAATGGCAGAAGCCACCAGGATTCTTCGCTGGGCGGAAAATCATGTAAGCGCTCTGACAGCAGTCTTCATTCCGGGAGTGGACAACTGGGAAGCAGACTTCCTCAGCAGACACGATCTACATCCAGGAGAGTGGGGACTTCATCAGGAAGTCTTTGCAGAGATTGCAAGTCAGTGGGGACTGCCTCAGATAGACATGATGGCGTCACGCCTCAACAAAAAACTACCGAGGTATTGCGCCAGGTCAAGGGATCCTCAGGCGGTAGCAGTGGACGCCCTGGTGACACCGTGGGTGTTCCAGTCGGTCTATGTGTTTCCTCCTCTTCCTCTCATCTCCAAGATATTGAGAATCATAAGACGAAGAGGAGTACAGACAATTCTCATTGTTCCAGATTGGCCTCGAAGGGCCTGGTATCCGGATCTGCAGGAAATGCTCACAGAAGATCCGTGGCCTCTTCCTCTCAGAGGGGACCTGTTACAACAGGGGCCCTGTCTGTTCCAAGACTTATCGCGGCTGCGTTTGACGGCATGGCGGTCGAACGCCGGATCCTAGCGGAAAAGGGCATTCCGGATGAGGTCATTCCTGCTCTGATAAAGGCTAGGAAGGACGTGACAGCAAAACATTAGCACCATATATGGCAGAAGTATGTATCTTGGTGTGAGTCCAGGAATGCTCCTCCGGAAGAATTCCATCTGGGCCGTTTCCTTCACTTCCTACAGACGGGAGTGAATTTGGGCCTAAAATTAGGCTCCATTAAGGTTCAGATTTCGGCCCTGTCCATTTTCGTTCAGAAGGAATTGGCTTCTCTTCCAGAAGTACAGACTTTTGTGAAGGGAGTGCTGCATATCCAGCCTCCTTTTGTACCTCCAGTGGCACCCTGGGACCTTAACGTGGTGTTGCGGTTCCTTAAGTCTCACAGGTTTGAGCCTCTTAAAACGGTGGAATCAAAGTATCTTACTTGGAAAGTGGTCATGTTGTTGGCCTTGGCATCGGCAGGGTGAGTGTCGGAATTGGCGGCTTTATCTCACAAAAGCCCCTATCTGGTTTTCCATGTGGATAGAGCGGAGTTGCGGACTCGTCCTCAATTTTTGCCCAAGGTGGTTTCATCTTTTCATATGAACCAACCTATTGTGGTGCCTGTGGCTACGCGGGACTTGGAGGATTCCGAGTCCCTGGATGTGGTCAGGGCATTGAAAATTTATGTGGCCAGAACGGCTCGGGTTGGGAAAACAGAGGCACTTTTGTACCTCTGGTGGAGCCCTGGGACCTTAACGTGGTGTTAAGTTTCCTTAAGTCACACTGGTTTGAACCACCTAAAACGGTAGAGTTAAAATATCTCACTTGGAAGGTGGTCATGTTATTAGCCTTGGCTTCGGCTAGGCAAGTGTCGGAATTGGCGGCTTTGTCTCATAAAAGCCCCTATCTGGTTTTCGATGTCGATAGAGCGGAGTTGCGGAAACGTCCTCAATTCCTGCCTAAGGTGGTATCATCCTTTCATATGAACCAGCCTATTGTGGTGCCTGTGGCTACGCATGACTTGGAGGACTCCAAGTCCCTGGATGTGGCCAGGGCTTTGAAAATTTACGTAGCCAGAACGGCTAGAGTCAGAAAAACAGAATCACTGTTTGTCCTGTATGCAGCCAACAAGGTTGGCGCTCCTGCTTCTAAGCAGACTATTGCTCGCTGGATCTGTAACACGATTCAGCAGGCTCATTCTACGGCTGGATTGCCGTTACCAAATTCTGTAGGGGCCCATTCCACTAGGAAGGTGGGCTCTTCTTGGACGGCTGCCCGAGGTGTCTCGGCATTACAGCTTTGCCGAGCGGCGACTCGGTCGGGTTCACACACCTTTGCAAAGTTCTACAAGTTTGATACCCTGGC
This sequence comes from Pseudophryne corroboree, assembly GCF_028390025.1. NCBI lineage: Eukaryota > Metazoa > Chordata > Amphibia > Anura > Myobatrachidae > Pseudophryne > Pseudophryne corroboree. Next base: position 429,024,195 of record NC_086449.1, on the reverse strand, counting down.
TGATGAGGACCTCAAGTTTGCTCAATCGGTGCTGCAGAGTCATCCGCACTCTCCCGCCCGTTTTGGAGCTTTGGTATAATCCCTATGGTCCTTACGGAGTCCCCAGCATCCTCTAGGACGTAAGAGAAAATACGATTTTAAACCTACCGGTAAATCTTTTTCTCCTAGTCCGTAGTCTGCAAGACTTGCATATAGTTTCTGCTTACATAAGGGTTATGTTACAGTTTTGATCAGTCTCGGGCTGATGCTGTTTTGTTTCATACTGTTGACTGGTTCGTATGTACATGTTATACGGTGTGGATGGTGTGGGCTGGTATGAATCTTGCCCTTAGATTAACACAAGTCCTTTCCTCGTACTGTCCGTCTCCTCTGGGCACAATTTCTCTAACTGAGGTCTGGAGGAGTGGCATAGAGGGAGGAGCCAGTGCACACCCATATCTAAAGTTCTTTTTAGTGCCCATGTCTCCTGCGGAGCCCGTCTATTCCCCATGGTCCTTACGGAGTCCCCAGCATCCTCTACGGACAAGGAGAAAAAGATTTACCGGTAGGTTTAAAATCTTATATTTGTTTGTAGTCCAACTCAAGAGAATTCCTTTATAAAAACAGACCCTCCCACTCTATAGCAGTGGTCACGGCTAAATGACTACAACCACGATTAACAGCACACCCCTACCACCCAAGATTGAGAAACACCTAGGGATTGGTTGGTGGAAAAGGGGATTCTCAGTTACTCAGCTTGTTTTGCATCTAATGTCTGTCATCAGCAGGTGAATTGTGTTTCCAGTGGGAGGGTTTCATCAAGACCACAACACATCAAGTAGTAATAATACAGTGGTTAAGCCCCCCTGCTAATTAAACTCGGGACCATGTGCTAGCAAACTGGACACTCCAAGGATCCCTGTCTTGTTAGTTACCTTGTAGCACACAGCTGGGAGGAAAATGCTGAATCCATCCCATCACATACCCTTCCTTTCCTTCCATAGAGGCACCAGCACTGTAGCCGGGTGGTCTGGTCATTTTGTAGTTGAAACCAGACTTGGATGTGTAGTGAGGAGGCTTGTTGAGGATTTGAGGAAGGTACATGCAGCTTGACAATGCATGATCTGTGATTGAGCAGTTAGTAGCTGTTGATCGCTTACAGTTCTTTCATGTTTTTTGTTCCTGGATGTGGCTTACGGTTTGCTCCATTGTTTCATTAGTAATTCACATAGCACAGTATACTGATGACACAGTGTGATTCTGTCAAGGTGTCAACTACAGTATGCCATCATGTTTTGAAGGGATTTTCATTATAATGCTCTAAGGAACACCCATCCTTTAGACTCAACACACATTACGTGAATGTGTGTTGTGGTAATTGAAGCTTGTTACGATGTTTTGTGCAGTGCACATCCTCTTAAATTGTGATATTTGGCTTCAGTTCAGTTTGACACCTTATATTTATTTCCTATTCAAATTGTTTGTGTAGCAGCTGTTATTTTTTTATTTCAAAATTTTAATAACAAAAATGTGTTTTTATTAAACTGGAATCCTGGTGCAATATGGTCGTGACAATTGTTCTCTCTTTGTTTTTAAGAAGACTACAAACCGCACTGGCAGGATAAGAACACTTCCATGACACTGGGAGATAATCAGCCGATTACTTGGAGATCTCAGCATCCCTACTCAAGCACTTCATTTGCAGCGGGCAGAGACAATGTCGCCTTTCATAACGAAGTGATGGAGACCTGTCAGTCTAAAGTTTACAGAACCAAACTGGGTGTTTTTGCTTTTGCCATTTATGTTGGTGTGTTTGCTTTTTTTTCCTGTACAAATCATTCTTCTTGATTTCAAAGGTATTCTAGGAGAAAAGCAAAATCTATTTAGAAACCTTTTTTTTGCAAGAAGGATCATCTATCCCAGCCCTTCTGATTCACATCAGCGATGCCTGTACTCCTTATTTTATTTTCTCTCCCATCTCTACTACGATATTGCGTTACATGAATGAAAACTGCAGCAGAGGAAATATGGCACTTGGGTGAAATCATTTTAGATGAATCCAAATTACATTTGTGAAGAAATATTGTATACAATCACTGATTTTTATTAGAGGGTAATCAGGGAGTGCATACGTCTGATAGCGCTAGCAGTCCGCTATAGCCACTTGTGGGCATGGGAGATGTGCTGCGTACAAATGTTCTGCTTTAGTTTGTGATGCGCTGTACGATGCAGGGAGTAATTCTGTCCTTCATTTTATGAAGTGTTCCTGATCTTTTGTGTAGCTATGCTGTCACATCAAGTTTACATGTTAAATGTCCTGTATTATTTTTGTTCCCAGTTTGGAATCTCATTTGCCAATGAAAGGAAGAAATAAGGAACAATTATGAAAAAAAAACCTAAAATAATATAATGATCACTTTTGTATCATGCAACAATATGATATTCCTGGGCACTTGCATAACTGGAGGCCTCGTATGAGTGACTGACTGCATATATTTTGTGGAACATTCACTTGCAGAGCATCTCCCAAATAGATGGCTGTTTTCAGTTGAAACCAGTTCAGTGTTGGAAGCTGTCCCCCCACACTCATTGTGCTGCAGTTTGCTAAGAGGGTCTTTGTTACATTACCTCAGTGACTGATCTGTAAGGGGACAATGCTGCCCGCATCTGGTGACTACTCTGGAGTTACCACCTTGTGTGTTATAATGTAGGTCCTGGTCCTCCAGCCCTTATAAAGAAAATGAGCTAATGATGCTGGTCATTAGGGAGGGAATATTAGTACTTCAGTTTCTCCAAAGCCAATCTACTGAATAAATTAAGTATACAGAGAAAAAACATAGTAGCTGCTGACAAATTAATTAAAAAAGATACAATCTCACTTGTGTACATTACTGATAACTCTTTATGTACATACATATATATTTATATTTATATACGTGGAGATATAACTAAAAAACAAAAGATACTTATGGAAATGCTATCTGCAGTAGGAGGCTAAATAATGCCACCGCTGGCTCCTTCTTGGATGATGCAATTTATTTAGTAATCTGATTTTGCACACTTTAACCAATACAAAAAATATCATGAGTTGGATAATTGAGAATCTTCTAATATTGTTAAAAATCAAACGGATGCATATATGTGCAGAGTGGGACTCTGTTGCAATGTTCTTGCTTTGGAAATGTGGTGCCGGAGGCAATGGCTTGCGAGACGGCCGGAGCTCCTAGACTCCGGCCGAACTCGTACGTTTTTTTTTAAAAGCGGCAAACGTTTACAAGGCAATACCAACCAAGTTTTGCCTTGTAAATGTTTACTGCTTTAAAAAAAACTTACCAGTTCAGCCAGAGTCTTGGCGCTCCGGCCGTCTCACAAGACATTACATCCGGCTCGTGATGTGCGTCCTTTACTTAACTGCACTCACTGCAGTAGTGAAGCTGCACTTCTTTATCGCTCCGTTATTGTGAGCTTATTTTTAGCTGGATCCACTGGATCGGTTTGTCTGGCCAACTTTTGACAGTCCAGCTGTTTAACTTTATTTCCTTTGTAGCTATAGAAGACCTTATTTAAATATTAGTGCAATGTAAGTAATTATGTGCTGCGTGGCATAGCAGCATTGTCCCTATCCTGTTTTTATACCACTGAACCCAGAAGGGGTCGGAGTATGAGCCTGCTTTTACAGATGCTTAGAAAGTTGCTGCAGTAGTGTTGTGAGATGAAATGTCATTTCCTGTTGGGCTACAGGACCAAGGATTATACATTAGGAGTTTGAATTTAAATCTGCAACAAATACATTAATAAACAAGCACATAGACGCAAATCTGTGCAATTTGGCGGTGTCATCAGCAAATAATAAATTACTAACAACATTTGATAGATTTGTTTTAAAATCAACCATTTCACTGCCAGATGTAGTGGGAATGTTAAGTATAAGGTCAGTTTTTTTTAATAAGAAATGCCCTGTTCTACAGTACAATCGGTTGGTTTCACCTAGTGTCAAAGGGGATTTCTGAAAGTTTCCTGAACTTCAGTCACACCAAACACTTTGTCTCTACAGTGTTAAAAGTGCACTTAATATGTTGGCTTCTTTTACATCAAAGTACAGAAATGGATGTCTGCTTGTTTTTCCTACACTGCTCCATACAGAATCTGTAATGGATTAAAGCAATTATGAATCCATGCTAAGATTGTTCAGGGGAAAAACATTAAGGATACTTAGGACTTTTTTTGTTATTAAGTGTTAATTTTATAATAATTTATGTTTTGCTGAGATAATTGACTGAGATTGAGTAATGAAAATTAGGAAAGTCAAAGCAATGTTTATATTTTTTTTTTAATATGAATTGTGTTGTATATTTCTAAAGATGAAAATAATCTGTACATATCTTGGTTATTTTTGCACATTTTTTTTAAAGATTGTAAGGATCTTACTTATGGTCATTTTACTTATTTATTTATTGTTTTCCTCTTTCTGGGGTTCTAAAACTGAGGATGTAATTTGAAAATCTTGCCTCTTCCTTTGCTGCTTTACATTCCTTCCCCATTCCTTCCTAACATAAGGAAAATTTCTACATTTGTTAGCGTCCGAATTAGGGGTCAGAAGGACCAGACAAGACACCGCAGATCAAGTCTGACATTCTTACATCATACTGTATATGCCTCAAATAGACTATGGCCAGACTTCAGTTAGTGCAGATGATGAAGCAATATCTATAAGATGATATGCCTAGCTAGTGGCACATTTCACCAAATTGTTTTGCCACCATGTACTTTGTACCCATTATCAAATCAGAGGCGACTAAAATACCCATTTCTGGAATGTCTTTACAGTGAGTAGTTTGGTAACTGTACTAAAATAGGACACTGTGCCTTGTAGAATGATGGGTATGACTGTACACTTTGAAGTCATTTTCTTCTGTCAGATGTCTGTACAGACATCTAAACAAATGAATACAGTTTGCCTGGTTGCAAAGGTTTTGCTTGGGCTTGTTTTATATTTCATTTGAAAGGGAATCAAATTACTTTTGGTGATTTTGTTTATCAGCGCCCCAAGAGCTATACCACATTATTTTGTAGAAGCACATTTTCTATTATTCTAGATTGCAGTGAGCAGATTATGTGAAAGGTAAATATGCTTAGAGGCACGTAACCTGCATGAGGGGGAGATTAATGCTTAAGTAAAAAATTCATTGAATGCTTAACTCTGTTTTCACAAACTCATCAGATCACAATGTGATAGTGTGATACCTGTATCCATCTTGTTGGGCCTCATGAGAGGTGACAGATGCATCTATAGAAAGCGCCCAGCTTCATAGTCCCAGCCTTCTCTTTACAGCACACATAATGTTATAATGGCACGTGCACCTGGGGGGACTGGGTCACGGGACTGCCCATGGAACTGTAGTGTCCTGGCATGGCACTGTTACTGTACTTTATAGTGGACATGTCATGCTATACAGATTCTCGTTAAACCATTAATCATTTAGTACTTTAACATGAAAGCTAATTATTTGTTCTACTATTACTCACATTAATCTCCGCTACTCTTTGGTACTGTCCACTGTAGCTTAGAATGTTATAAATGTAACCTACTATTCTACCGGGAAATAACATGGAAAAGTTATATGCACATATTTAAAAAAAAAAAAAAATGGAGTCCAGTTACTTCTATGGATTGTACCTACTGCACATGATTGGAAACATGCAAAAAATACTTGTGTTTTGTGATCAAAGATGAATATATGTGTAATTGTTGCCATACAATTATTGTGATGGAAACCGTTTTTAGAAGTGACAGTAATTTTAGTTGTTAGTGAAATCATTTGTATTTAGAGTTATCTTTAAACCATTGGTACACTGCAAATGCCAGGGTTTTGTAGATAACATTGAAGGTATGTGGGCTTAATGTGTAAGAGGTACAATCCATTCATTTATGGTTGCAGTGTTGTTGTTTTTTCTTTTTTTATAAATATGTGCATTGTAGTTCCTCAGAAGCGGCAAGTAGAACTGTTCTTGTGTCAAGATGACACAATAGAGGGATTTGGCTGGCAAATAGCTCTTAAATTGTGGTACTTCCATTAGCGGATTTATCATCCATTTACATACAACATATGCCTCTTATTTTAGTTATGTTATCTAATTTACACGTTACTGTTACTTAGGAAGATTATGTGTGCATAATATTAAACATGACTAATGCTTTTATTTACTCTGAAGTAGAAACAACTTTAAATTGGAGCTAGGCTGAAGTGCATTGTAATTCAGCATTGAATCTTTAGCCGTCCCTGAGGTAAAACCCATATAAGTCCTGGCTTGGCTATTACAGATTTTAGGTACCAGTTCAGTTTGGAGACTGAACTTTATAGCACAATGCAGTTCTCCTGGCAGCTTATCCCTGTGGCTAAATAAGCGTCATTGTAGTTTCCTTTAATGCTTTTCAAGCATTAAAAGAAGCATTCCAGTTTTGCTCCTGAAGACTTGAGATCCAAAACTTAAAGGCCACAATCTACTACCATTGACGTCTCCATGGCAACTCCCAAAACAGCTTTTGCTTTCTCCATAGCGTTAAGCAATTCTTGTAACTGCACTTTAATATATCTCATGAAATATAAAAAGGATGATTAAAAAGAAGACTGGTATTAATGGGTATTTTACAGTACTTCATAGCCCTGGTATTTCTCGTTCGGTTGCAAGCCCTATTGGCAGTAAATCCATGCGAAATATTGGTACCAAATGATGATCTCGCTCACAAGCTTTGTATAACATTAAAGTAGACCTCTGTTTATCTGACACACCACATTTATATTACTGTCCATATGAGCAGAGGTCTCCTCATCTGGAAATGTCAGTGGACACACTAGTCCTCATTTCACATTAACCCTTTTGTTGAAAGAGCAACAATATGCTGAAGGGAACGGTGTTCGTGATGTAATAATTGGAATTACATTCCCAGCAACAGAAGCTCAGGCTGCATAGGCCGGTTAGCCATAAAAAAATGACACAGAGAACATATTTGCCTTCTTTTTTTTAGCAGTGTAAGAATGTACATAGTACCGACTGACCTTTTGTAGAATATAGTTTTTACAGCGTAGTCTATTATCGCTGGATGATTGGCTAACTGTTTAAAAACAACACAAAATATTTTTGTTTCATCAGCTCTTATTTAGGTATGCCGTTTCTCCCATGAAACTTGAACAACGGTATAACAGGGCATTGATTAGCTGGTTTGTCCTGGGTTTTCAAGCTCATTGTGCGGAAAAGAAAATAATAATTTGGCTAAATCTAATGCGCTTTCCAGAAGACTTTTGAAGAACGTGTGCCCAAATAATTTATTACAGTTCCTATGTTTAGTGGGAATTTATTTTAAAAATCCAGACTTTGTAACATTAAGCATTTCCTTTCTTTGTTCTGCACTTTTATGTATTAGCAGTATCCAGTGTAAATCATTCCATGATTATAATACTTGAGAGCAGAGAGTGGGTGATGGGAATCTGATCAAATTATAACTCCTCTCACTTCTGCTTTAAAGGGGGAAGCTGGCAAATGATCAGGGTCCCACGAGTACAGTGGAGCCTCAGTTTGGTTCAATGTATAGAGATACTCCACATACAGGATGTCTTTTGAAACACAAATGCCTTAACCTTCTCATTGTTGGGGAGAACATACAACTCTCTCCAGTACTGACAGGGTTAAACAACACTAAAGGAGGATTCATCATGTCAGATCATATAGGGTCTGTTCCTCAAAGGCCTTAAAAACTTTTTTTCCCCCTTCTCCCAGGCACCAGTCCACTTTGCAATGCTGTAGTCAAGCAGTACAATACAAATCCTGTTCTCATTTTAAATTGAATTTTTGGGAGAGCAACCAGATGCAGAAAAGCTCACTTTAGAGGTCATGCAGCGTAACATAAGAACCAACCTTAACTGGTACATTTGACTGAAATATAAGAGTGTGGTGATTATGATAGTATTCAGGGCAAAAATTTAAGGAAAGGATATGCTTGAGTATTTTTAGTTAGATATTTTAATTTCGATGTACTTGAAGTGTCCTCAATAATGGGTAGTTATGTAGAGGATTTCACACTGATTTTTGTATAAAAATAATGGAAAAATACTTTTTTTATGGACTGTTAAGCTGGACTGGAGCTGTAATTAAAATAACTAAAACTAGAAATATTGGGGTATTTTTTTTCCAGTGGAGTAAAACTGTAAAATAAAATCCCTCCCAATATGTTTCAAGTAGATGTAAATAGTAAATTCTATGGCATAAAGTTTCAAAAATGAAAAAGTAGTTTAAAAATTTTTGAACAAATGTATCTGATTGATACTGCCATGGTCATGTGCCTGGCCTGGAGATATTTTCCAGTGAGGGATGTATTGGTATTGTCTTACATTTATTTTTATTTTTGGTTTTTCTTTATTTTTTGTAACATGGCTTTGTAAATAAAATAATTTATATGTTTGTAAGAAAAAAAAAACATTTGTTTTGCATTTTTTCTTTGAATAAATTGATGGGTTTGTTATGGCTATGTTAAGATATACACGGTCGAGTCACATTATTATGACAACCTCGTACATTTGACGTCGGCAGCGCGTAGCCCATGAAGTACACAACATCCCGTGCACTGGCTTGGTGAGTATATAAGGTATGTGATAGGCTGTCTGCACACAGATCACTCGTTGCTGTCATAGGTAAAAGGGGCGATTTATCAGAGTTGCAAAAAGGGATGATTATCGGCATGTGGGCCAAAGGTTGCAGTATTTCTGAAAGTGGTGAAGGTGTATCGTGTCTGGATAAATGGCAATTGTGAATAACCGACGTGGAAACTGCGGAGCACCAACTGCCATTGATGTGAGGTGAACGTCTGCTACGAAGGTGCGTGAGAGTGGACCGACACGCTACAGTGGAGCAGCTCACCATCAAAATGAACCTTGGGGCTACCAGACATTTGTCTAAAATGAAAGTTCAGCCCATCTAGCTGCTGTCCGTGCTGCACATGGCGGTAATCCCGACTATTAGCTGGTGGTCATAATAATGTCACTCAACTCTGTAGATTTGGATGTTCAGAATAGTGTGTTAAGTAGATCAAATGGTCTATGGTTATATAGTGTCCATCTGTAAGGAAAAAAGTACACCCCGATATCAGTGGAACAAGTGTAGGGTCTGTATAATTTCAGTAACAATAAAAATGTGCATGATATATTAAAAATGCTAAACACTCTATCAAATACCATCGTGTCTTCACTCTGAAAGCTTAACATAAAATAATAGGATTTTAATTACCTACCGGTAAATCCTTTTCTCTTAGTTCGTAGAGGATGCTGGGATCCACATTAGTACCGTGGGGTATAGATGGGTCCCTTGGGAGCCACGGGCACTTTAGGCGTTTAATAGTGTGGGCTGGCTCCTCCCTCTATGCCCCTCCTACCAGACTCAGTCTAGAAATTGTGCCCGAGGGGACAGACATACTTCGAGAGAAGGAAATACACAGATAGTGGCGAAATTCACACCAGCTCACACATAACAAGGCAAACCAAGCTAACCAGCTTGAACAAGTCAGCAACAGCTGAACAACAGTACTTAACCAAGTAACAAGGCAGTACTGAACCAAGTAACTACTGCAGGAAAAACGAAGCGCTGGGCGGGCGCCCAGCATCCTCTACGGACTACGAGAAAAGGATTTACCGGTAGGTAATTAAAATCGTATTTTCTCTTACATCCTAGAGGATGCTGGGGTCCACATTAGTACCAAGGGGATGTACCAAAGCTCCCAGTACGGGAGGGAGAGCGCGGATGCTGCTGCAGAACTGATAGACCAATCTTTAGGTCCTCAGAGGCCAAAATATCGAACTTGTAGAACTTAGCAAACATGTTCGACCCTGACCAAGTAGCCGCTCGGCAAAGTTGTAAAGCCGAGACACCCCGGGCAGCCACCAAGGAAGAACCCACCTTATGAGTAGAGTGGGCCTTAACAGATTTTGGACACGGCAGTCCTGCCGTAGAATACGCATGCTGGATAGTGAACCTAATCCAGCGTGAAATTGTCTGCTTAGAAGCAGGCCACCCAACCTTGTTGGGATCATAAAGGACAAACAAAGCGTCCGACTTCCTGTGACGAGTAGTCCTCTTCACATAGATCTTCAAAGCCCTCACAACATCCAAGGACTTAGAGGGAATTGAGGAGTAATTAGCCACTGGCACCACAATAGGTTGGTTGATATGAAAAGCCGACACAACCTTTGGAAGGAACTGCTGACGCGTCCGGAGCTCAGCCCCCAACTCCGACACACAGCTAGCAGATGCTAACGCCAACAGTGTGACAGCCTTCCAAATGAGATACTTGACCTCAACCTCCTGTAAAGGCTCGAACCAATATGATTGTAGGAACTGCAACGCCATGTTAAGATCCCAGGGTGCCGTAGGAGGCACAAATAGTGGTTGGATGTGCAGAACCTTTTTCAAGAAAGTCTGAACCTCAGGGAGGGCAGCCAATTGTTTCTGGAGGAAAATGGATAAGGCCAAAATTTGGAACTTTATGGATCCCAAATGCAGGCCCACATCCACACCTGCTTGCAGGAAGAGTACAAACCGTCCAAGATGAAACTCCACCGTAGGAAACTTCCTGAATTCACACCAAGATACATTCTTTTTCCAAATGCGATGGTAATGTTTTGATTTTACGCCTTTCCTAGCCTGTATCAGGGTAGGAATAACCTGGGCCGGAATGCCTTTCCGAGCTAAGATCCGGCGTTCAACCTCCATGCCGTCAAACGTAGCCGTGGTAAGTCTTGATAAGCGAACGGCCCTTGTTGCAGAAGGTCCTCACGAAAAGGAAGAGGCCTCGGATCTTCCAGCAGTAACTCCAGAAGATCCGCGTACCAAGCTCTTCTTGGCCAGTCCGGAGCAAAGAGGATCGCCTGAACTCTTGTTTTCTTTACGAGTTTCAGAAGTCTTGTGATGAGTGTAAGTGGAGGGAACACGTACATTGACTTGAGCACCCACGGAGTTACCAGGGCGTCCACCGCCACTGCCTGTGGGTCTCGCGACCTGGAACAGTACCTCCGAAGCTTCTTGTTAAGGCGGGAGGCCATCATGTCTATTTGAGGTACACCCTAAAGATTTGCCACCTCTGTTAACACCTCCGGATGGAGGCCCCACTCTCCCGGATGGAGATCTTGTCTGCTGAGGAAGTCCACTTCCCAGTTGTCCACTCTCGGAATGAAGATTGCTGACTGCGCCACTGCTTGTCTTTCTGCCCAAAGGAGGATTCTTGTTACCTCCAACATTGCAGCCCTGCTCTTCGTTCCTGTCGGTTTATGTAGGCCACCGTCGTTACATTGTGCTACTGCACCTGAATGGCCTGATCTTGCAGAAGATGTGCCGCTTGTAGAAGACCGTTGTACACAGCTCTTAGTTCCAGAATGTTTATTGAAAGAATGGACCACTTGTCCAGGAGATCTAGTTGGAAGGACCGTGCATGAAATATTCCGTACTGTAGAGCCTCTGAGGCAACCATCTTCCCCAGAAGGTGAATGCACTGATGAACTGATACCCGGGCAGGCTTCAAGACATCCCGGACCATTGTTTGTATCACCAAAACCTTATCCACCAGTAGAAACACCCTCTGCACTTCCGTGTCGAGGATCATCCCCAGGAAAGACAATCTTCTTGTCGGCTCCAAATGTGACTTTGGAAGATTCAGGATCCATCCATGATCCCTGAGCAGACGAGTCGTGAGAGCAATGGACTGAAACAACCTCTCCTTGGACGATGCCTTTTTCAGCAGATCATCCAGATATGGAATTATTTTCACTCCCGTCTGCAGAGGAGTACCATCATCTCTGCTATCACCTTGGTGAACACCTTCGGCCGACTGGCAGTGCCTGGAACGGATAGTGACAGTCCAACAGTGCAAATCTGAGATAAGCCTGGTGTGGCGGCCAAATCGGAATGTGGAGGTACGCATCCTTGATGTCTAGGGATACTAGGAATTCCCCCTCCTCCAGACCTGAGATCACCGCTCTCAGAGACTCCATTTTGTGCTTGATTTCCCTCAAATAAATGTTTAACTACTTCAGGTTCAAAATTGATCTGATGGTTCGGTAACACAAGTAAGTTTGAATAGTAACCCTTGCTTTCCAGATGAGGTGGTACTGGAACAATGACATTTGTCTTTTCTAATTTTTTAATGGCTTCCTGTAGGATAGTCCTTTCTGTCACCAAAGCTGGTAATCCTGATTTGAAGAATTTGTGAGGTGGGAGCTCTTGAAACTCCAGTCTGTACCCCTGAGACACAATATCCTGTACCCAGGGATCCAGGCCGGATGATATCCAGACGTGACTGAAAAGTCTGAGTCTCGCTCCCACCTGCCTGCTCTCCACGCTGGGAGGGTCACCGTCATGCTGAGGATTTTGAGGAAACAGAGCCAGGCTTCTGTTCCTGGGAACCTGCAGGTGCAGGTTTTCTGGATTTTTCCCGACCACCTCCTGAAGAAAGTGTAAGGGGGTTTGGACTTCTTAACCCTTGCGGTCCGAAAGGACTGCATTGTAGATGTAGAATTTTTTTTTCCCGGTGGCTGAGGGAAGAAAGGTTGACTTACCCGCAGTTGCCGTAGAGATCTACGCATCCAATGCTTCCCCAAATAGAGCCTGACCTGTGAAGGGTAGGTTCTCCACACTTCTCTTGGATTCCGCGTCTGCAGACCATTGACGCATCCAGAGTCCCCTGCTTGCTGAGACAGCCATGGAAGACGTCCTTGCATTCAGATGACCCAGTTTCTTCATGGCCTCCACCATAAAACCCGCAGAATCCTGTATGTGACGTAAAAACATTTCAATGTCACTTCTATCCCGAGAATCTAATTCCTCAAGTAATGTGCCTGACCACTTTACTATGGCTTTCGAAATCCATGCACAGGCAATAGTGGGCCTTATCGCCACGCCTGAAGCAGTGTATATGGATTTGAGCATAGTCTCAATCTTGCGGTCTACCGGTTCTTTCAAAACGCTAGACCCAGGGACAGGTAAAACCACCTTTTTAGACAGTCTAGATACTGAAGCGTCTACTATAGGGGGGTTTTCCCACTTTTTCCTATCCTCCTCAGGATAGGGAAAAGCAACAGGAACCCTTTTTGTGACCTGGAATTTTTTCTCCGGGTTTTCACAGGATTTTTCAAATAATGCGTTTAATGCCTTAGACGCAGGAAAGGTCAGGGAGGCTTTCTTATTGTCTGTAAAGTAAGCCTCCTCTACCTGCTCAGGTGCTTTCAGTAATGTGTAACACATCCCTAATGGCCGCAATCATGAGCTGCACCCCCTTTGCAAGGGATGCCTCACCCCCCACCCCCACCCCGCATATCCCCATCACCGTCTCCCATATCAGAGTCGATATTTGTGTCGACTTGCATAATTTGGGCAAGGGCACACTTCTTTGGGCATATACCAGGGGAGTTTGATGAGGTGGTGGGAACAGAACCAGACAAAACCTCTACAGATTTTCTCAAAACCTGTGTTTCAGTCTCAGTATGAGCTATCCTAGATGAAATCTGGGATATCATTCCCTTAATTGAAGCCACCCACAATGGTTCGGATGCAGAAGGCTGAGACATGATATTACATTCCTGAGTACATGGAAGGGATTCCTCTGGGGAAGATACATACTCTGCAGCACAAGACACAGAAGGGCAGATTTATTAAGCTCGGTGAAGTGATAAAGTGGAAGGTGATAAAGCACCAGCCAATCGGCTCCTATGTCACAGGCCGGGTTTGAAAAAGGACAGCTACGAGATAACTGGCTGGTGCTTTATCATCTTCCAATTTATCCCTTCACCAGGATTAATAAATCCTGCCCCAGAGTCCCTGGACACAGTAGGCAGTTATATAATAAAGGCCTGGCGATGACTGTGCAACCTTAATAGACTACACAGTGTAAAATTGCGAATAACACTAACCCCCTTCTATAACCCCCTGGTACCGCACAGGATAGCTGGAGTTATGTGGAGGGTCAGCGCTCCCTGTCAGCGTCTCTGTGTGTGATCTGCAGGGAGAAAATGGCGCTGGTGAGCTGCTGGATCCGCTCTCAGAAGCTTCGCCCCCTGTCATGGCGCGTCTTCCTCCACTTTAAGATTATACTGGCCTGAGGTAAAACACATTGCTAGCAGTAGAATAACTTCCCTGATAGCCCAGATGACCAGTTTTAAGGGTATCGCGCTGGCCCAGGGTGCCCCTCACAGCGCTGCGCTCCTACCCTGATGCCGCTATTCTCACCGGCTCCCCACCTGTCGGTTCGCCGGCAACCTACTCGCCACCGACGTCTTTTGGCTCTGTTAGGGGTTGGCGGCATGCTGCGGGAGTGAGCGGTGGCCTTGAGGGCTTGCGATCATCACCCTCAGGAGCTCAGTGTCCTGTCAGTGGAGATAGTGGGCATTAACCTCCGAGGGTTGGACACTACTCCCCCCCCCCCTCTAAGTTCCATGTGCCTAACTCTATAAAAAAAAAAAAAAAACAATAAAACTAAAAGAACTCCTAGGAGCTCCCCTAGCTGTGACCGTCTCCACTGGACACATTTTCTAAACTGAGTGCAGCATAGAGGGAGGAGCCAGCCCACACTATTAAACTCTTAAAGTGCCCATGGCTCCCAAGGGACCCGTCAATACCCCATGGTACTAATGTGAACCCCAGCATCCTCTAGGACGTAAGAGAGTAAAACATTTTCATTAATACACAGAAGGGCAGTGTATTGATTTGTACTCGGCTACAAAATTAATGCTAAAGATATGATCTAATTTAGTTTGATACTTCTGTTGGGTGGTAGGTTTCCTAGTACAGTGTCAAGAGTTCGTACTTTTTTTATTTTTAAGGGAATTCAGGTTGAGCAGCCAAATATACCTTTTTTGTAATACCCCATCAAGACCAAGAGAGAAAATAAACATTCGTATCTGAAGCTGCACTATTCAGTGGCATCTAGTTTGATAAACACTAGTCACTAGTTTTACAAAAATGTTATCCACACTGTCCTTAAGGCCAACATAAATTACCGTATTTGCCGGCGTATAAGACGACTGGGCGTATAAGACGACCCCCCAACATTTCCACTCAAAACATAGTTTGTTATGTACTCGCCATATAAGACTACCTCTGCCGTCTCCCTGTCACTAGCAGCTGTCTGGTCCGCCCTTGAATCCATATTATGGATACCTGTAGTACCAGTATTAACCCACCACATAAAGTTGTAAGCCCCCCTCACCTGCAGCTTCCCTGCAGTGCTGCCGCTGTCCCCCCTGCCTAAGCCGCTGTCCCCGTCCCCCCCCCTTCTTATGCATTCCTTGATACTCCAAATCTCTTATACTGTAAGAGACATGTCAGTGCTGCCGCTGTCCTCCCTGCCTAACCGCCTGTCACTGCTGAATGTCGGCTCCTGCTCAGTGACATGAGCCGGGTGCTGCACTGTAACAATACGTGCAGCGCCTGGCTCCTGTCCCTGTGTAGGAGCCGGACTTCACACAGCTTCACCCGCCGGCAGCGCCATACAATCACCGTACAGATAGAGGCACTTCACGGGGGAAGTGGGGTGGGCAGCCAACATCATCTTCTTAACCCCCTGGATTGCTGAAAACGGCGGTCCGACCGTGAGGCCACGCCCCCTTATGCTAGGCCACGCCCCTGTTTCACGACTTCCCACAGCGCGACTTCCCGCCCGGCGTATAAGACGACCCCCCGCTTGGAGGCATGTTTTTCAGGGGGAAAAAGTCGTCTTATACGCCGGCAAATACGGTATGTACAATTATTTTTATGTTTGCCCTTTAAGGGGGTAATTCAATTATCCGTGATAAATTATCACGGATTAATTGATCCCCTGACACACTATTAATTTACCCCCGCAGGTAGCTGGCAAACTGAAGTTTACAGGGATTTTTTTCAGGACTCTAAAAATCTGAAATGTCCGATAAATTGTGCCGTGAATATATTAACACATAAGTCTTGGAACTTCTATGCATGAACGCCTGTTAACAATGTAATTTACAGGGGCAGGAAAGGGGCTCTAGTTGAATTGCCATGAGTTGTTAAAGCATGAAGCTACCACACTATCTCATTCCCTGGTAAATTAACGGGGCTAACTGAATTACCGCCTAAATCATTTTCTCCTATTCACATTTCACATGAGTTTTTCTTGTGGTTTTATGAAAATCTCAAATTTATTAAACATAACCTTTCTTGTTTAGAAACAGATCACCTCTCTCCAAGCTGATAAATCTAGCGCAGTTATCAGTCGTCATCTAGTTCAAATAAAGTGGAGTGCTGTTCTAGAGCTGGAGTTCATGCAGGTGACACTGTCCAACATCTAAATAAAACTATAACCCACCACTAAACACTATTGCCCTTATTTATCAATGAGTGATAAATTTCACTGTGAGTGATAAATTGCACCAGCCAATCCGATCTTGTCATTTTTCAAACCCAGCCTGTGACATGGAAGTTAGGAGCTGATTGGCTGGTTCAACTTTTCACTCACAGTGAAATCTATTACAGGTTGAGTATCCTTTATCCAAAATGCTTGGGACCAGAGGTATTTTGGATATCGGATTTTTCCGTATTTTGGAATAATTGCATACCATAATGAGATATCATGGTGATGGGACCTAAATCTAAGCACAGAATGCATTTATGTTACATATACACCTTGTACACACAGCCTGAAGGTAATTTTTGCCAATATTTTTAATAACTTTGTGCAATAAACAAAGTGTGTGTACATTCACACAAATCATGTATGTTTCATATACACCTTATACACACAGCCTGAAGGTCATTTAATACAATATTTTTAATAACTTTGTGTATTAAACAAAGTTTGTGTACATTGAGCCATCAAAAAACAAAAGTTTCACTATCTCACTCTCACTCAAAAAAGTCCGTATTTCGGAATATTCCGTATTTCGGAATATTTGGATATGGGATACTCAACCTGTACTCATTGACAAATAAGGGCATATGTATATTAAGCCATAAAAAGAGGGGAGACGTGGACTAGTGGAGAAGTTATGAGCTATCATTTTATAAACTGTACTTGATAAATACTACCTCAAAAGTGATTGGTTGCGATTGGCAACTTCACTGCTTGCCAGTCACTTGCATTTCATCACCTTGGTAAATCTGCATTACTATAACTATTGTAGATCTACCATGCTTATCTATTAGGTTTTCTTTTTCAAAATAAGAGTGTTTGTTTTTGGGCTGGATGGGATGCGCCAAAAATATTTCTAACATAACATACAAATACACTACAGAAGAGAGTGCATTGTCTCTACGGGTTGGGTTTAACTACATCCCGTCGTCTCTACTACGAAAATGTGCAGCTGCTGTGACGTGATCTCTCGGTATTTATTATCTACAGAGCAATCTATAAGTGAGACGCCGCCCCGGATGATTACATGTAGGCAGCAAATTATCAAGATGAGACCTATTTTGGCGCTGGTTATGGTTACCACTCGACAAAGTAAACTAGGTTTAAAATATAAAGTTGGTCTCACAGAAAATGGCGCCTATGAGCCCGCAGTGCCCAGGACTCGGGGACAGTTTTTGCTCAAACGTCAGACACTCTGTATCCTGTGCTGTGCGCGCTGTGTGTGACGTATTTCGGTCACCTGGCAACGGGGAACGCAGAGTGCAAACATGGCGTCCGCCCGAGAGCTGGAAGCGCAAGACTATCTTCGGGAACATAAGATAATGGAGCTAGTCAATAACCTGACCAGTCTCCTCCTCTACCACCGGCCCGGTAACGCGCGTGTGTGTGACTGTGTGACACTGTGTGTGAGCGCTGCTGTGAGCTTGGTCTTGACTTCCTCACGTTACTGTTACCAGTAAGAGGCGACAGGACAAACATAATACATCCAGGAGGACGTATGATCCCATCTGAAGATACTGCTTACATAATTATACAGATGATTATTACTATTAATAACTAATAATAATATTAACGTTTCTGTGTAACTACTTTCGGCCAACAGATGGCGCTATAGAACTAAAGCATGAAAGTGAGCATCATGTACTATTGAGACACACGTTGTGGGTGACCCTTAACGTTTAGCGACACGGTTTGAGGGTTACTATGACCGCCTTTCCAAGAGATCATTTATTACGGTACTACATATTGGAATACCTTTCTGTTTCCACATTTATATATATATCCTGTGGAGGGGCCTGCATAAGACTTGTTTGGAGGACGCCATCCCAGGACCTATTTAAAGATACCTTTATATGTATGGACCAGACTTTTGAAAGTAAGATTTGAAGTGAGCATCACCTTCTCTGACTATTGCACCTATTGGGTGATCCCATTACGCCTTTCCATCACTATAAATGTGGAGGATTTGAAGATCGTCTATTATTCCTTGACCCTTTGACTTTTATTATTAAGACAATACTACACATTGAGACATTTTGTTTTGTGTTTTTTTTCCATATGAACATTCCCATTGATGAGCCAACATACTGGTGAAGACAGATGAACTAGTCCTAGTAAGAAGTTAACTACAGAAATTCCCTATTCACCGTTAAAAATTGGCGCGATTTAATACCACCATTTACATTGTATACATATCGCATAGTTCTTCTGTCTGTATGCCTGTACAACGTTATTCACAGACATATCTTGTCGGCCCTGCAGCACAGTCAGTGCCACTATATCTTGCAAATATATTTGTACATATAGATTGGTAAATGCTCAATTAGCTTAGTGATATCATTCAGGTGCTCGAAAGGAAGGGGTATTTCTGAACAAGAAAAAAAGCAATTGTTTCCCCAGCACCCTGAATGATAACAGTAACCAGATATAAATCCCACATGATAATGATAATTTTCTAACACTATTTCTCTATTTTAATTACATTTCATGTTTGTGTCACCCCCTCTATAGCTTCGGCTTCCTAAATACTAATTTATTAACACTATAGTTTTTTACACTGGTATGCCACGCTGGGCTTTCTGGCTCATTCTGGTGTTTTGGGGTGCCACACTCTGCACCTAGATATAGCGCTAGGGACCCCAAATATACAGAGAGGCCTTGATGCGGCTTTGGGGCTTAACCACACATTTGCGCAAATATGTGTAACGAAGATCTCTGAATTCTATTATCATGTGGGATTTATATCTGGTTACTGTTATCATTCAGGGTGCTGGGGAAACCATTGCTTTTTTTCTTGTTCAAATATATTTGTACATCAGCATGTGTGTACGGCCACAGTAACTGCCAACAATTACATCACAATTGGGCAAATTTAAATGCCCGCCCAGTTGTGATTTACATCCAGACGTATCAAGTTACCGATTGGTAGGTGTATACGCTTACCAGAACTGCCCAGTGGATCCGTCTTTGTATACCCAGCCTTAGACTGGGTACACAAGAGGCAATATATCGGGCGTTCAAACAAAGCCTGCCGGTGGGTATGTACACCTAATATGTCTCTGAACAATGTTCACAGACATATCTCGTCAGCGCATATGACTGTGTGTATGGGCAGTTTGCCGACCACCTGTGCACTTGCTGCGGAGACGGACACATCAATCGGCCGATCAATAAGTGTGTATACCTACCTGAACCGGCTGCTGTTGACATGATGGCTGGTCTACTAATATATCTGTCTGGTGTGTACCCAGCCTAAGATGGCAGTTCACACGCTTTCCTATTTTTCTAACCTATTGTTCTCATTTTGTAACTAAGGGGTCTAGGGGTCTATTCATGAAGCAGTGGAGAAAAGAACCAGTGGACAAGTTGCCCATAGCAACCAGTCAGCTTTGAAGGAAGCCTTTATCAAGTAGAGTCTATAAAATGTAAGGGAGATGCTAAATGGGCAACTTCTCCACTGGTCTGTTTCTCCGCTCGTTTCACTGCTTTATGAATAGACCGCCTATTTACTATGCCTTGGATGGAGATAAAATACCAGCCAATCGGTTCCTAACTGCCATGTCACCGACTGTTTGAAAAATGACAGGAGTTGAGTGGCTGCTACTTTGGGGTCTATTTACTAAATCTTTGGATGGAGATAAAGAGGATGAAGATAAAGTACCAGCCACTCAGCTGCTAACTGTCATTTTTCAAATCCAGCCTGTGACATGGCAGTTATCAATGTCTTATCTGACACACTTGGGAAACGCAAGATTTTCCAAGTGTGTCAGATAAGCGTTTCCCAATGTGTCAGATTAGACATTAATGATGGGTTGTCAGGCTCTGGCTCGTTCTTCCTTAACAAAAAGGGAACACTGACCAGGTTGACAGCCCACGCTATACTGAGGGTGTCGGGTTACCAACACTACAGCGTAAAAGACTCAGGGGCAGATTAATTAAGCCTGGTGAAGTGATAAAGCGGAAGGAGATAAAGTACCAGCCAATCAGCTCCTAACTTCCATGTCATAGGCTGGGTGTGAAATATGACAGGAGCTGACTGGTGCTTTATCACCTTCCACTTTATCACTTTACCAGGCTTAATAAATCTGCCCCTCAGCCGGGAGGAAAAGGATAAGTCCCAGTAGATGATAAAGGTACCATGACATGCACGAACCAAGGTGGACAAATTGTTAAGTGTTACTTCAAGTTTCAACACAGAGCATACTGAAAAACCTTTAGGATACTTACCATCGAAGTATTACACATATTTAATTTGTGCATGTTCAGTATATACTTACCACATGGAGTAACATTCTGTGAATTATGGAATATTTGAAACAGCTACTCATTGAATATACTCTTGTGTGTACAAATCCAGCGCTGAGTTTACCACTCTTTGTTGAATACATAGGATTTAGCATTGGTGTGGTGTACACCTGTTGTTAAGCATAGCTGCAGGATTTTAATAGCACTAGTTTAACCACTTGCCTGGCATGGTCGCATCAGATGCGACCATGCCTGCAAGTGTCTTATCTGACATGGGTGCACAGGATGCAACCAGTCACATAAACAGTGTTAGCAGCGGCAGGGAAGGGAAACTTCCCTCCGCTGCTGCTGTCATTTCCGGTCCCTCTGCCTCCCTGCACTCTCCCCTACTGATTGCTGTGCTGCCGATCACTGCTGATCAGTCAGCACAGCCGGACCCCCCTCCAGCAGCTGCAGACAATAGCAACCGCTGGGGAGTGTAAATTAACCCCCCAAGCCACCCCCAGACCCCCCCTGTATACTTGGAGGCTGGCCTGGCTTTCAAAATGAATGCCACAATGGTCACGATGTTTTCGATGGTCACAATGTTCCTGATCGATGTTTAGGGGGTTAAAAAATATATATATTTTTTTTAACTAAAATCATTTTGGATAGGGTTAAATTAATGTTCTTCATCTAACTCACTCATTAAAGAAAAATGAGAATTTCTGAGCGGTTTTTGAGGGGAAAAATTGCGCGTTAAGTGGTTAAAAAATATTTGTTTGTACTCATTTGGAGCTTACAGTCTTGTGTTCGTTAACATTCATACACAGGCTAGGATCCCTTTTTGTCAGAAGCCAAGTCACTTTTCTAGCATGTTATTGGACAAATGGAAAACATGCTGGTTTTGGTGAGTTCTCCTAGAAGAGTAGACTGCCTTCCCTGCTCCTATCCACTTCCCCAATGAAGTGGGCAGGGCATAGGAGTAATTCCCTGTTAATCAGTGGCGTATCTATAATGAGTGGAGGGTGTGCACAGCAAACGGGATCCTGGATCCAGGAGGCCCACACCACACGTCCATTTCTTCAATACCCTCCTCTCCGGAGTCCTGTGTTGCTGCACAGGTCACCAGGAAAATGGCATGGCGGACTATTTCTCAGTGTTTTGTGCATGCGAAGTAGGAAAATTGCCAGGAAAATAGTGCCACTGTCTACTGTCCTACTAACGCTTGGAGTGCCACTGCGCTGCTGACCAGAAAGAAGGAGGCCCAGATTGAGATTGCACTTGAACCCCCTCCTCTCTCTGAATTGAAACATTTTATAGTGGCAGCGTCACCGCGCTCCTCACACTTGGACATTGGGGCTCTCCTGGATTAGAGTCCTAAAATATAGATAAGTACAGGTTATTGATATTTCAGCAAATAGCGGTTTCCGGTCTCTATAGTTATTGAAGTTAATAATTCTTATTTATAATTCTTATTTTTTAATATAGCCCAGGCCCATAGCTTCATGGCTGAATTGCATTTTTGGTAGAATAATATACTTACTTTGATCTTACACGCCTCCAATATTTGTTTTTGCAGAAAAACCACAAGAATTTCTCATAACTCAGCTGGAAAAGTTAAAGCTTGCCAGGCTGGCCGATGTAGAGTATCCTTGCCTTTTTGACGAATCTAATGTGGATGCGGTCTTTGGAATACTGGACCCTTCAGGCCAAGGTTATATTACAAGGACTCAGTACGTTGAATGTAAGGAATAAGAATATACATCTGTATGTTGTTCTCTCCTTGGGGCAGATGTATTAAGCCTGGAGAAGTGATAAAGCAGTGATAAGTGGAAGGTGATAACGCACCAGCCAATCGGCTCCTAACTGTCAATTTACATATTGGAGCTGATTGGCTGGTGCGTTATCACCTTGCACTTATCACTGCTTTACCACTTCTCCAGGCTTAATACATCTGCCCCTTGTCTTGTATGTGTCAGTGTAGATGGTTTCATATGGGCTGATACTGTCACGAGTGAGCACAAGATAATAGGACTACTGTTTAATTTGACAACATGTAGTGGCCAAAGGAGGAAAGATCCAGAATAACTGGGGTCTGTTACTGTGGTTAGAAAGAAGACAGTGAACGCAGGATGATAATTAACTACACATTACATATAATAATTGTAAGAACACTCCATTTTAATTATTCATGTAACATAAACATATTGAATTACTGCTTATTGTGGGACAATTCTGTGATGCTCTACATACAGCTAACTTATGGGGAATTCAGTTCTCTTTGCGGGAATGTAGCTCCCGGGTTAAGTGCTCAAAGCTATTCAATTGACTGTATTAGGTCTGGCACTTAAGTCAGGAAATGCAGTTTGACGAATGGCTGGGGCTTAGTTGTGGTAAACTGCATTTTCCAGCTCAAGTGCCAGACTCAATGCAGTTACTGCTCATGGAAACACTGCAACTAGCCCCGATGCACTAGTTAGCAAGGATTTTTGCTCGCACCTCAGGAGGGTGTGAACGGAAATCCATTATTTGTGGATTTACAGCGCAGACAACTGAATAGCGCTGGGCAGTTTACCTGGGAGCAACATCCCCTTGAAGAAAACTGAATTCTTCCCTGTAGAGTTCTTCTGTAAAAGTATAGATCAGAGGTGAACTCTGTCTGGATATTGATTCAAATATATAAATCAAATACAGGCATCCCTAGCCAACAAGACAATGTACAGTAAATATCTTGTTAAAGTAATGATCTAAACAAAATAGCTGTTGACCTTCACCTCAATATTATGATGGTCATTCTACTTCTGCCATCATGTACTTGTTGCTGTAAATTGCTAACATGACTTTTTCAAGTCTAGTTTCCAGGATTTAAAATAAAGTTTTAGGATAATTTTATTGTAAAGTGCTACATGGATATCTATTATAGGAGACTTATACTTGCACCACACCACTTAAAAAAATAACTTGCTGGGGGCGTGGCCTAGCAGTGGTCCGGTGAGGACGGGTACAGGATGAGCTCCTGCCAGGCTACCTTTTCCTTGCCTCTCTACACGGTCCTCTTCAGCCTGACCGGCCCGTCAGACATCCCTTCAGCCGCCCTAGGTGATCCGGGATAGAGCCGCGGAGCCGGGAGACCTTTATAAGGCCTCTGCAGGTTGCGGCCTACCCGAGATACGGAAGCCGCAGCCTAAATTTGCAGACGTGCACCATCGGCGCAGAAGTCTGCGAAGTGGCGCTCGGACTCCCATTCTTCAGAAGTGCGCCCCTGGTACTCCCTCTCCACCTCCATCACCCCTATTCTTGCCTGTAGCTACGTTAAGGGGAGACAGCAGGAGGCTTCATTACCCTGCGTAGGTGGACTTGAGAGACTGTTCTCCTGGGCTTTGAGTACTGGCAATCTCTAAACTCAGCCCCTCACCCTCTCTACCCATGATTGATTATTGGCCCCGATTAACATTTCTCTACTGCACCGGTCCCATGTTTGGGCCTATCAGGATATTTATAGCTGGGTGATAGACACCTAACATGGGCACTTGCCTTATTGGCCCCTACTCCAATTGGCTGTGTTGCCCTACTTGGTGTTTGACTCCGTATACCTCCCCGCCTAGAATGTTTGAACATGGGTACAGATATCAGGCCCGTTTGAAGTACCTCATCACTGAGTAGCTGTACCTACATCACTTTAATGTAGTCCGGACCATTTATTCTCCACCACCGATGATTTTTATGCTTACCTGAATGTTTTCAATGTATTTTAAGGATCCTTTTCTCTTTCCACATCGGCTCCCCACCTTTGGACTTGTGATATATCAAAATGCCTCCGAAGAAGGCTAAGGGGGTACTCCCTCCAAAGGTTCTTTTCCATCTCAGAAAGCTGCTCCCCCCTCAACTTATGCAGCGAAGTCACCTGCTTTTTTCTCTGCAGTGAGTAACCCTCAAGACCTTTCCTCTGTATCTGGGTTCGACACTGAGTCTGATGCTCCTCTTCCAGTTAATACTCTGTACCAAGTCCTTTCAGCATTTAAAACGGAGTTAGCGCAAGATCTCACGCCTGCTATACGTGAGGTTAAGACAGAATTGAGCTCTATCTGAGAGCGCACAGACCATCTGGAACGAAGATAGAGGAGTTGGTTTCATCTCATAACGACCTCACCGCAGCCCACGACCAACAGCAGAGTGACTTTGAGGCATTTAAAGTCAAGCTTGCTGATATAGAGGATCGCTCTATGCGTAACAACATCAAAATTCGGGGCATCACGGACTCTGTGGCGAATTCTGAGTTGGAAGATTATGCTCTCTCACAATTCCGGAAACTACTGCCTAGCTCAGATCCGAAGAAGTTGCTCATCAGCAGGGTACACCGCCTACCCAGGCCATTTTCATTTGCCCCCTCGCTTCCAAGAGATACGCTCCTGAGGGTGCACTTCTTTACGACGAAGGAGCACATTCTGAGGGCGGCTGGTGACTCGGACTCTGTTATCCTTGGTGGGTTGAAGCTTTTCCTGGACTTCTCTGCTCTGATTTTAGCTAAACAGACATAACTGATCCCTATTACCTCAGCTCTTCGTGCTGAAGAAATAGCATATAGATGGGGATTTTCCGGTGAAACTAATAATTTCCTATACAGCATTTCTATACAGCGTTTCTTCACTAGATGCTGGAGTCAAGCTATCATTGTTATGGGATATCTCCGTCAACTTACCCCCTGTATCCAAGAAACAGCCAACTTTTCAAACAGACCGGTCCATCACTTGAGAAACGTCTCTAAACATTTTGGCTTCTATTACAGACTATATAGTCTGAAGTTACTATGATTGGGACTCAGTATTACCTATATTTCGTTGGGTTATATGGACACGTAAATTAACATGTTGGAGGTTTTACTGACGTAGTCCAAGTTTCCGTGTCTCTAGGTCAGTTTGCATGTTCTTTTGCATTTTAGGTGAGCGTACTTATTATCGATTGTTTTTCTCTATGTTAATGGGTGGCGGCGCTAGGCCACATGTTCCCCCTCATTGTTACACTACTGCACCTTTTACTTTTCCCTGCAGTAGTTGAACCGACCTGATATACTGGGTAATTTTGGTTTGTTTTTTTTCCTCCTCCCTACTGACATCCCAGCCCTTTCCATTTCTAGTTGTTTTTTTGTTTTTTTAGATGCTTAAGACAGTATCTTTTCATCACGCCACAGCTGTACACCGCATATAGCATACATCATGTTGTGATTTGCTCTTTTTTATTAATCCCTGGTGGTTCAGATTCTGCCTATGAATGTTAAGGGGTTGAATTCCCCCAATAAACGAAGGTTAGCTAGCGCTAGGCTATTTCGCCAAGCACAGAGCAGACATTGTAACATTGCAAGAGACCCACTTCTCGTCTCTTGTGCCCCCTACCTTTAGAGACCGTAGATTTCCCCTTGGTTATTTTGCTAATGGTCCTTTCAAGAGGAATGGTGTGGCCATATTGTTTAAGAATTCTGTTCCATTTACTTTGCACTCCCAAATAGCCGATAAAAATGGCCGTTATCTTATTTTAATTGGCCTTCTGGATGACCAGCCAGTTACTTTGGTTTCAGCATATGCCCTTAATTCAAATCAAATATCCTTTTTCCGTAAGCTCTGCGTAGCTATTCAGAAAGCTCGTAAAGGTTCTCTCCATGTTACGGGGGGACTTCAACTTAGTACTGGACCCTAAGTTAGACAAATCTCCCAAGTCTTCTCCCGCCTCTTTGACCTCCTCTATTGCCCCAGGTTTGGCCTTTCCATAATCTCTTAGTGGAATTCGACCAGTATGATATATGATGTGTGCAGAATCCTACTAGCCGTGAATACACTTATTATTCACCAGTCCATAACTCATACTCCCATATTGATTTCTTGTTCTCGGATAAGAAGACTCTCCAATTTGTTAGATCTATAGACATTCTCCCTATAACGTAGTTAGACCACGCCCTGATAACTCTTAAATGGGATGTTGCTAGTCAACATTCCCCTCCCCGCCCTTGGAGACTCTCCCCTCATCTGTTAATTGACCCTGTATCCAAAAAAGCCATAGCTGATAGCATCACGTCATATGTGGAATTTAACGGACCATCAGACATGTCCACCCTGAACTTCTGGTGTGCACTTAAGGCCGTTACTAGAGGGGCGGCAATACAAGCGGGGGCACAGCTCAAAAAACTCAATCCACATCGTTCTGGCGTTGCTGAACTTAAAGGAGTTGGAGGATAAAAATAAAACTAGACCTTCGAAACCCCTTCAGAAAGAGTTAACTGATATTATTTCTCAATTACAGAAACTACTTATGACACGTACTCAAGCTTCTTTAAATAGGATGCGTCAAAAATTTTACTTAGCAGGAAATAGACCGGGAAAAATGCTTGCTTGTAAACTCCGGACACAACAGGCTAGAAATAGAATTAAGCACATTGTATCCCCTTCTGGCACTAAGATTTCTACCCCCCTGGAGATTTCAAACCAATTCACAACTTTCTACTCTCAACTTTATAATTTCTCCTCTGACTCCTCCATTCTACAACCTACTCTCTCTTCCATTAATTAATTCCTGGCAGATTTAAAACACCCTTCAATATCCGAAGATCAATTAAAGCTATTGAATGCCCCTTGGTTCTCTTTGGAAATCACTGGAGAAATTAAATCCCTCCCTAAAGGTAAAGCACCGGGTCCTGATGGCTTTATTAACAACTTCTATGTCTCTTTCCAGGACCTCCTAGTACCTTCACTGGTCGCAGTTTACAACAAAATAACATCTCAGGGTAATCTCCCGAAAGAGATGCTGGAGGCTCAAATTGTCACAATCCCTAAACCTGAAAAGGATTAGGCTTTCTGTCAGAACTACCGTCCCATTGCACTACTGAACGGGGACATTAAATATATGCTAATCTAATAGCCTCCCGTTTAAATGTCTTTCTCCCCTGACTAGCGCACCCAGATCAGGTCGGGTTTGTACCCAAGAGACAAGCATCTGACACCACGCGTAGAGTATTCAACCTCGTTGATTCTCTACTTCACAACCAAGGTCTTCTTCTGTTATCTCTAGATGCGGAGAAGGCTCTTAACTGCCTAAATTGGCTCTATATGCGTGAAGGTCTATTAAAATTTGGCTTCCATGATCAAATTCTTTAATCTGTATTAGCCCTATATAGCTCCCCTTCAGATCTGTATTAGCCCTATATAGCTCCCCTTCAGCTCAGAATCAGAATCGGTTTATTGCCAAGTACATCAGTACATAATACATGAGGAATTTGTTTCCGATAACCGCAGCTTTCAGACAAAATACGACACATTACATAACATAGAGAAGAGAAGCTTGAGTCTTTAGCAGTGGTTTCTTATCTACTTCTTTCTTGATTCACAATGGAACCCGTCAGGGATGTCCCCTTTCTCCCCTCATTTTTGTTTTGGCGATCAAACCTCTAGCAGCTAAGATTCAAGCTGACTCATTGTTCCCGGGGCTCCAAATGGGCTCATCCTCTCACAAACTTTGTTTGCGGACGATGTCCTTCTTTTAGTGTCGACCCCTGCACTACACTCCCTCATCTACATAATATTCTGGATAAATACTGTGCAGCGTCCTATTACAAATTAAATACATCCAAAACTGATGCTCTTAATACATTAATCTTGCCCATTCTCTTGCTTCTCTATGTGCCGTATACCCCTACAATTGGCAAACAGCTTCGATACGATATTTAGGTATTCTTACCCCCATCTTCCTCATCAGTTTTTGAAATTAACCTCCCTCCTCTACTGAACTCACTTTTATTGTTTACTAAATCATGGCTTAACTATGACATATCATGGTTAGGACGTTTAGCAGCTTTTAAGATGTCATTGCTTCCTAAATTAATGTTCCTTTTCTGTACGATTCCCTGCGCCTTCCCAAAGAAATACGTAGATAAAGGTAATTCTATCCTAACCAAATACATATGGTTTTCGCGCCCACCCAAACTAGCTCGCTTGCCAAAGAGTAAAGGTGGCTTAAAATATGCCAAATTTATCATTGTATCAGGAAGCTTGTCTCCTGGCTCATATTAAAGCTTATTGCAGTGATAAGAGTCTGGGGTGGATGTGTCTGGAGGATTTGGCCTGCTCCAGATTTCCTTTGAAAGACCTTCTCTGGCTACCTAAATCTATGCCACCAATGGGCTTAAATCTCCTTCTGTCTACTCGAGCGACGTTACAGGTTTGGGACAGAATGACCACTGGTCTATCCACTTCCTTTCATAATTTGTCCCTAATCTCTCTACACCCTCGTCCCTAATCTTAACCTTACAAAGTGGTGTTCCAAGGGGATTAGCTCTCTGGGACATTTGCTAAATAGGTCTGTCCTTAGCTCCTACTCCGATCTCCAAGTTCGCTTCTCTTTGCCTAACAAAATATAACACTGGTGGAACAGTCTCCATCGTGTTATCACCCACCGAATCCTTTTATAGCATCTATATTAGGCCGGCTTTTTAATAAAACACTTCCAGGTGAAATTTCTTTCTGGTACAAAACGTTAATAGAACTATCTCCATCTCCCAAATCCAAAGCCCAAGTTCGTTGGGAATTGGATATTGGGTAGAACACGACTCTCAATGGCAAAATATTTTTCAGTCTTCTTATAAAATGTCTGAACCACTCCGAGATGCACGTCAAATTACTGCATAGGTTATACCTTACACCTGACAGGTTTAATATGATTTAGCCTGCATGTCCACAGTTTTGTTGGCGCCTTTGCGTAGAAGTGGGCCACCTCTTCCATGTCTTCTGGACTTGTCCTCTTATTAAGATATTTTGGGATGAAATATTTGTGTTAATTAATAAGATTCTTGATGTCTCCCTGTCACCTCTCCCCATATAGCCCTATTAAACGTGTATCCACTTTCAGTAGGTTCTCATTTACACTATGTTCTAGGACACATATGTATTGCGGCCCTAGCCCAGAACTGAAAACAACCCTCACCACCCCCTCTACTGAAATTTATTCACAAAATCCAGCTACATTTTCTAATGGAAACTGAATACATCCCTTATCCTTTTTCCGCTAACCCTCCCCTTGTCCATTGGATGCCTTGGCATGTTTACGTCATGGAAGGCGAGGGCGCAAAATTGATTGCGCATACCTCCTGCTCTGACACATGTCTGCCTAGTCCACATGACGACAGGGAATCTTCCTAGCCTTAATTCTGGGATTGACTCATTCTCACTAGTGTTATTTTTACTGTTGCTTTTATTTTCTATTGTATCAGGTTTTGCATATTCATTGATGTATGATCAGTATTGAATATTATGTAACTTCTTTAATATTATTGTCTCATGAAGTTGTATGATGACCTTCCCCTCCCCTCTTTTTTTCCTTCTGTACCTGTTTTGCAAAACGAAAAAAATTATTAATAAAAATTAATAACAAAACAAAATTGCTGTTGAGTAAAACTGTTTTTTTTTTCTTCCCCTCTTACGTCCTAGAGGATGCTGGGGTCCACATTAGTACCATGGGGTATAGACTGGTCCACCAGGAGCCATTGGCACTTTAAGAGTTTGAGAGTGTGGGCTGGCTCCTCCCTCTATGCCCCTCTTACCAGACTCAGTTTAGAAAATGTGCCCGGAGGAGCCGGTCACAGCTAGGGGAGCTCTCCTGAACTTTTCTAGAAAAGTTTTATTTTAGAGTTTATTTTTTTACAGGAGGCTGTTGGCAACAGCCTGCCTGCAGCAAGGGACTAAGGGGCGGAGCAGTGTCCGCCCTGCGGGGTCTGAGCCACTGACTCTGCTGACTGGACACTGAGCTCCAGAGGGGTCTGATCGGTCTCCGCCACAGGGGAACCTCTCGCCCCAGCAGCATGCCGCCAACCTGTTACAGAGCTGAAGAGAGTGGTGAGTTAGTCACCAACCCACCTAGCAAGCCAGTGTGAAGATGGCGGCAATGGGGAGGGGTGCTCCTGGGATGGTACCAGAGGCACATAGTGCGGCGCTGTGAGGGGCGCCCTGGGCCAGCGCATACCCCCCATACTGGTCAGCAAGCCTGTTGGGGTCCAGGGATCTCAACCAGCAACTTTCCTCAGGCCAGTATAATCATCTGAAGAGCGGGAAGACAGCGCCATTAAGGGGGCAGAGCTTCTCAGAGCGGACCCAGCAGCGTTCCAGCGCCATTTTCCTGCCTGCAAGCGCTGAGAGGAAGATTCAGGTCCCTTCACAGCAACTCCAGCTTACTGTACACAGTACCAGGGGCTTGTAGACAGGAGGGGAAGCTGTAATTAGACTGTGTGCTCTATTAAGGAGCACAGTCAGCGCTGACGAGGGGTTTCTCCTTGCTACAAAGTGTGGGTTGTGATCCCATTCCATGTAATCAGGTTAGCACTGGTTTAGCACAGATAACAGCAAGGGAACCAGAGTGGTTTTCCTCTATCAAACCTTGAATTTCTCAGATTTCTGACAGGGTTGCTAGTAATGAATCTGCAACCCAGATATTACAGAGCTCTATGGCAGTATGACCGGTGTCTGGTACCTCAGGACACCCCGCTATATACCCCCACAAACGTGCGCTTGTGCATGTCACACAAGACGACACGGATACCGATTCTGACACTACAGATGGTGATGGGGATGTGTTGTGGGGGTCCGCATCTCTTGCAAGGGGGCTGCAATTGTTGATAGAGGCTATCAGTGATGTGTTAAATGTAAATGATACCACACTTGAGCAGGTTGAGGAGGCTTTTTTCACTGAAAATAAGAAAGCCTCGCTAACCTTTCTTGCGTCAAAGGAGCTCAATGCTATATTTGACAAAGCATGGGTAAACCCTGAAAAGAAGTTTCAGATCCCTAAGAGGATTCTGGTGGCTTTTCCTTTCCCTGCGGAGGATAGGAAAAGGTGGGAAAACCCGCCGATTGTTGACGCATCTGTATCCAGACTCTCAAAAAAGGTGGTTTTCTCTAACGTCCTAGAGGATGCTGGGGACTCCGTAAGGACCATGGGGATAGACGGGCTCCGCAGGAGACATGGGCACTTTAAGAAAGTCTTTAGACCTGGGTGTGCACTGGCTCCTCCCTCTATGCCCCTCCTCCAGACCTCAGTTTGATACTGTGCCCAGAGGAGCTGGGTGCTTTTCAGTGAGCTCTCCTGAGTTTGCTGATAGAAAGTATTTTGTTAGGTTTTTTATTTTCAGGGAGCTCTGCTGGCAACAGACTCCCTGCATAGAGGGACTGAGGGGAGAGAAGCAGCCCTACTCTCTGAGTGCAGGTCCTGCTTCTTAGGCTACTGGACACCATTAGCTCCAGAGGGATTGGTACGCAGGATCTCACCCTAGCCGTCCGGCCCAGGGCCGCGCCGCGGTTCCCCTCGCAGAGCCGGAAGATAGAAGCCGGGTGAGTATGAGAAGAAAAGAAGACTTCAGAGGCGGCAGAAGACTTCATGATCTTCACTGAGGTAACACACAGCACTGCAGCTGTGCGCCATTGCTCCCACACACCTCACATACTCCGGTCACTGTAAGGGTGCAGGTAGGGGGGGGGGGGGCGCCCTGGGCAGCAATATAAACCTCTTATTTGGCAAAAGGAGCATATATACAGCTGGATACTGTATATATGTATGAGCCCCCGCCAATTTTACACTTTTAGCGGGACAGAAGCCCGCCGTCGAGGGGGCGGGGCTTCTCCCTCAGCACTCACCAGCGCCATGTTTTTCTCCACAGCACCGCTGAGAGGAAGCTCCCCGGACTCTCCCCTGCTTATACCACGGTAGAAGAGAGGGTTTTAAAGAAGAGGTGGGGCACTTAATTCGGCGCAGATAATAACAGCGCTACTGGATAAACATTAAATTGCTGTGTTTTTTCCTGGGTCATATAGCGCTGGGGTGCTGGCATACTCTCTCTCTCTGTCTCTCCAAAGGGCCTTGTGGGGGAATTATCTTCAGATGAGCATTCCCTGAGTGTGTGGTGTGTCGGTACGTGTGTGTCGACATGTCTGAGGTAAAAGGCTCTCCTAAGGAGGAGATGGAGCAAATGTGTGTGTGAGCGGTATCTCCGTCGACAACGCCGACACCTGATTGGATGTGTGAAATTAAGTGCTAAGGTAAATTTATTGCACAAAAGATTAGAGAACAGACAGTGAATCTACACATGTCTGTCCCTATGTCGCAGAGACCTTCAGAGTCTCACAACGCTCAATATCCAAAATAATAGACACTGATATCGACACGGAGTCTGACTCCAGTGTCGACTACGATAATGCAAAGTTACAGCCAAAACTGGCAGCAAAGTATTCAATATATGATTATTGTAATAAAAGATGTTTTGCATATCACTGATGACTCCTCTGTACCTGACACGAGGGTACAAATGTTTAAGGGGAAGAAAGCTGAGGTAAATTTCCCTCCTCTCATGAAGAAAAAGAGCGGGAATCTCCAGACAAGAAACTGCAGATTCCCACAAAGAATTCTCAGGGAGTATCCTTTCCCTACTAGGGCCAGGATACGATGGGAATCTTCCCCTAGGGTGGACAAAGCTTTGTCACGTTTACCCAAAAGGTAGCGCTGACTTAACAGCTATCCTCAGGGATCCTGCAGATAGCATGCAGTAAAAGTACTTTGAAGTCCATTTACACACATTCTGGTACACTACTCAGACCGGCGATTGTGTCGGCATGGGTTTATAGCGCTGTAGCAGCGTGGACAGATACCTTATCAGCGGAGATTGAAACCCTAGATACGGATACCATGTTATTGACCCTAGTATATATATATATATATATATATATATATATATATATAAATCCAACAAAAAAGGCAGGAGCACTCACCAGTCTTCAAAGTAGTAAAATTGGTTTTTATTCAGATCATTAGTGCAGGAATCAAATCGACGTTTCGGTCTGCATGTAGACCTTTGTCAAGATAATTACAGACTGAACAGAGTGCCCTTATATACCCCCATAGAGACCCACCCACTAGTTAATCAAAAGCAACGCCCCCACACCCCATATAAATATAACAACAACAATTGTAAAAACGTACCCATTGTTTATACAAGACAATAAATGAATAGGTACATAGAGTACCAAACACCATCCTACCTAGATCCAGTCAGGTCCAAAGAAGAGATCACAGAGCTGTGTGTGTTTGATATTACATCAGTGAGGCGAGCGCTCCGGCGTGCGTTCCAGCGGCCTCCTCACTTCCTGCCAGTGGAACGCATCACCTGACCGGATGTCGGGCGCTGCCATAGAAACTAAACAACAAACCGGATAATAGAATTTACACACAGCATATCCGGGATCAGACACCCGCAAGTGGTCCCAAAGTCCTATGTTGTATTGTGGACATTAAAGAATCATAGTTAAGTATGCATTCTATATTAGATATATCCAACGAAGTTGGTATATAGCAATTTAGCAATGTAATGAATAGCTTGAACCGGACTGGGTAGGTAGGGCGGAGCTGTAGGAGAACCCTATAGCAAGTATACCACATGTACAACAGGATATAGATATATAGTCCTGTATACATGTGGACAAGCAATACAACTAAATAAAGCATAATATTATGGTATCCATCAAAAATAGAAATAATCACCTAATTAGGTGAACATTTCTATTTAAACCATTGAAAGGACCAAATTCAGGAATACAGAAAAAAGAAAAAATATATATACACATATATATGAGCCACCATCACAGGAACAAGAAAAAATATATATAAAGATGAAAACGTAAAAATAAAAATAAAAAATAAATAAAAAATTAGAAATGCAAAAGAAAATAGATAGTCCAGATTTAATCCAAGAAAATGCCATAATGAATATTATCATTAAGCCCACGAGGTTTTATGGTGTCTAGGCGGTATATCAGCGGAGATTGAAACCCTAGATACGGATACCATGTTATTGACCCTAGTATATATATATATATATATATATATATATATATATATATATATATATATATATATATATATATATATATAAGATGCTGTCTTATATATATATATATATATATATATATATATATATATATATATATAAAACATGCCCAAAGAGACATTAGTTCAATACTTTGGCATCTGATGATCTGAAGTTCAGTCTACTGGGTTCTAGAGTCAACGCTATGTCGATTTATGCTAGACGTGTCCTGTGGAACATGCAATGGACAGGTGATGCCGACTAAAAGAGGCATATGGAAGGTTTACCTTACAAGGCTGAGGAATTGTGTGGAGAAGGGCTCTCAGACCTGGTCTCCACAGCTATAGCTGGTAATTCTGATCTTTTGCCTTATATTCCCTCACAGCCTAAGAAAGCACAACATTATCAAATGCAGTCCTTTCGGTCGCAGAATAACAAGAAAGTACGAGGAGCGTCCTTTCTTACCAGAGGTAAGGGCACAGGGCACAGCTAGTTCCCAGGAACAGAAGTCCTCCCCGGCCTCTACTACATCCACCGCATGACGCTGGAGCTCCGCTAAGGGAGTCCGTCCCAGTGGGAGCACGTCTTCGACTCTTCAGCCACATCTGAGTTCACTCACAGGTGGATCCCGGGGCAATAAAAATTGTTTCTCAGGGTTACAAGCTAGAATTCGAAAGGTGCCTCCTCGCCGGTTTTTCCTTATCGGACCTACCGGCTTCTCCCCCAGAAAGGGAGATAATATTAAATACAATTCACACATTGTATCTCCAACAGGTGGTGCTCAAGGTTCCCCTCCTGCAACAAGGAAGGCGATATGACTCAACCTTGGCTGTAGTCCCGAAACCGTACGGTTCGGTCAGACCTATTTTAAAATTAAAATCTCTGAACCTATACGGGAAAAGGTTCAAATTTAAAGTGGAATCGCCCAGAGCGATCATCGCCAGCCTGGAAGGGGGGGATTTGATGGTGTATCTAGACATAAAGGCTGCATACCTTCATGTTCCCATTTATCCACCCCATCAGGCGTACCTGACAATTGCGGTACAGGATTGTCATTACCAATTTCAGGGTAATTGGCGGAAATAATGGTGCTCCTACGCAAGGAGTCACAGTTATCCCATACTTGGACGATCTCCTAATAAGGGCGAGATCAAAAGAGCAGTTGTTGAACAGCGTGTCACTTTCGCTGAAGGTGTCACAGCAACACGGCTGGATTCTCAATTTCCCGAGGTCACAGTTGGTTCCTTTTTTTTCCCCTTCTTGGACATGATTCTGGATACAGACCAGAAATGGGTTTACCTTCAGATAGAGAAGGCCCAGGAACTCATGACTCTAGTCAGGGACCTATTGAAACCAAGACAGGTGTCAGTGCATCACTGCACTCGAGTCCTGGGAAAAACATTCCCTTCGGCAGGTTCCATGCGAGGACTTTCCAATGGGACCTACTGGACAAGTGGTCCGGGTCACATCTACAGATTCATCAGTTGATCACCCTATCCCCCAGGGCCAGGGTATCTCTCCTGTGGTGGCTGCAGAGTGCTCACCTTCTAGAGGGCTGCAGATTCAGCATTCAGGACTGGATCCTGGTGACCACGGACGCGTGCCTCCGAGGCTGGGGAGCAGTCACACAGGGAAGAAATTTCAAAGGTCTTTGGTCAAGTCAAGAGACTTGTCTTCACATCAACATATTGGAACTAAGGGCCATATACAACGCCCTACGTCAAGCGGAGACCTTTCTTCGCGACCAACCGGTTCTGATCCAGTCAGACAACGTCACCGCAGACGATCTCCTGATAAAGGCATCGTCCAAGGAGAAGCTGCTGCAGTCCATTGTTCTCACAACGCGACTGCTCCAGAGTCACGGGTGGATTCTGAATTTTCCAAAGTCACATTTGGAACCAACCCAGAGATTGTCATTTCTGGGAATGATCCTGGATACGGAAGTGCAGCGGGTGTTTCTTCCACGGGACAAGGCGTTGGTGATCCAATCCATGGTCTGGGATGTCTTGAAGCCACCCCGGGTGTCAGTTCATCAATGCATTCGCCTATTGGGAAAGATGGTAGCCTCCTACAAGGCTCTCCAGTACGGGAGGTTCCATGCTCGGCTCTTCCAACTGGATCTCCTGGACAAGTGGTCAGGATCTCACCTCCACATGCATCAGAGAATTCGTCTGTCGCCAAAGGCAAGGATTTCTCTCCTCTGGTGGCTCCAATTGCCTCACCTCCTAGAAGGCCGCAGGTTCGGGATTCAGGACTGGGACCTGCTAACAACGGATGCGAGCCTCCGGGGCTGGGGAGTAACCTTCCAAAGACAGTGGTCAAACCTGGAAGCCGGCCTGCTCATCAACATCCTGGAACTAAGAGCCGTCTACAACGGTCTTCTTCAGGCGGCCCCTCTTCTGAGAAATCGGGCCATCCAAGTGCAGTCGGACAACGTAACAACAGTGGATTACATAAACCGACAGGGCGGAACAAAGAGCAGAGCGGTAATGTCAGAGGTGACAAGAATACTTCTCTGGACAGAAAAACACGCGTTAGCGCTGTCAGCCATCTTCATTCCGGGAGTAGACAACTGGGAAGCAGACTTCCTCAGCAGACACAATCTCCATCCAGGAGAGTGGGGACTCCATCCGGAGGTTTTCAAGGAAATAACAGATCTTTGAGGATTGCCCAAAATAGACATGATGGCCTCTCGTCTCAACAAGAAGCTTTGGCGTTATTGTTCCAGGTCGAGGGACCCACAGGCAGTGGCAGTGGACGCCCTGGTGTCTCTGTGGGTGTTCCAGTCAGTGTACGTGTTTCCACCACTCCCACCCATCCCAAGAATCCTGAAGCTCATAAGGAGAACAAGGGTTCAAGCGATCCTCATTGCCCCAGACTGGCCAAGAAGGTCTTGGTACGCGGACCTTCTGAATCTACTGCTAGAAGAGCCGAGGCCTCTTCCTCTTCGGGAGGACCTGCTGCAGCAGGGGCCGTTCGCCTATCAAGACTTACCGCGGCTACGTTTGACGGCATGAAAGTTGAGCACATGATTCTTGCTCGGAAGGGCATTCCGAAGAAGGTTATTCCTACCCTCAGACAGGCTAGGAAAGGGGTAACGTCAAAACATTACCATCGTATTTGGAAGAAATATGTTTCTTGGTGTGAGTCCAAGAAGTTTCATGCGGTGGAATTTCAACTGCAAGCAGGAGTGGATATGGGTCTTAGGTCGGGATCTGTGAAAGTCCAGATTTCAGCCTTATCCATTTTCTATTTCTGAAGCAATTGGCTGCCCTCCCTTAGGTTCAGACCTTTTTGAAGGGAGTTCTGCATATCCAACCTCCGTTTGTACCGCCTACGGCGCCATGGGACCTTAACGTGGTGTTGCAGTTCCTCCAGTCGGATTGGTTTGAGCTTTTACAGGAGGTGGAACTCAAATTTCTTACATGGAAGGCGGTCACTTTGTTGGCCTTGGCTTCTGCTAGACGTGTCTCCGAGCTGGGGGCTTTATCCTGTAAAAGCCCTTACTTGATTTTCCATGAAGATAGAGCTGAGCTCCGGACTCGTCAGCAGTTTCTTCCAAAGGTTGTGTCGGCATTTCATATCAACCAACCTATTGTGGTGCCAGTGGCTACTGACTCCTCAATTACTTCAAAGTCCTTGGATGTCGTGAGGGCTCTGAGGATTTATGTGAAGAGAACTTCTCATCACAGGAAGTCGGACTCTCTGTTTGTCCTATATGATCCCAAGAAAATTGGGTGTCCTGCTTCTAAGCAGACTATTTCTCGCTGGATTAGGTTCACTATCCAGCACGCTTATTCTACGGCAGGACTGCCGTGTCCAAAATCTGTTAAGGCCCACTCTACTCCTAAGGTGGGGTCTTGCCCGGGGTGTCTCGGCAGTGCAACTTTGCCGAGCTGCAACTTGGTCTGGGTCGAACACGTTTGCAAAGTTCTACAAGTTCAATACTTTGGCATCTGATGATCTGAAGTTCAGTCAATCAGTTCTGCAGGAGCCTCTGCGCTCTCCCTCCCCTTCTGGGAGCTTTGGTACATCCCCATGGTACTAATGTGGACCCCAGCATCCTCTAGGACGTAAGAGAAAATAGGATTTTGGTACCTACCAGTAAATCCTTTTCTCGTAGTCCGTAGAGGATGCTGGCCGCCCGCTCAGTGCTTCGTTTTCCTGCAATTGTTATTTGGTTGAGTACTGCATGGTTACTTGGTAAGTAATGTTTCAGCTGTTGCTGAGTTGTTCAAGCTAGTTGTCTTGATGTGCCTTGTATCTGTGAGCTGGTATGAATCTCACCACTATCTGTGTATAATCCTTTTCTCGAAGTATGTCTTCTCCTCGGGCACAGTTTCTAGACTGAGTCTGGTAGGAGGGGCATAGAGGGAGGAGCCAGCCCACACTTTAAAACTCTTAAAGTGCCAATGGCTTCTGGTGGACCTGTCTATACCCCATTGTACTAATGTGGACCCCAGCATCCTCTACGGACTACGAGAAAAGGATTTACCGGTAGGTACCAAAATCCTTTTTCTTTTTTTTTTTTACACCTATGGTACAAAAGGCAAAGTCTTCAAAGCTGAAATAAATGAGGATCCAGGCCAACTCTCATGCCTTACTGTTCTTTTGTAGCGTGCGCTATGTTTCTGTGCTCACTCCTGGGCAGTGTGCGCGCTGTTGGACAACAAATATGTTGGATTAAGGAAAAGTGATTGTATCCCTTGTTTACACTTTACACCTGCAAAAGTCTCTTTGCTACCATAATGGTTTTTACTACATTTTGGTTACTGTCTGTACAAAAAGTAGAACTAGAAAGATATTTAATTTAAGGTTTAATTTAAAATATAATTAAGAAATTACACTTAAAACAAGATATTTTTTAAAGAATCAGATTAGATGTGCATTTTTCTTATCAATATAACATTATTATTTTTCTTTCCAATGGCAGCTTTAAAAACCCTGGGTATAGATGTTTCCAACTTACCAGCGCCACCTGAGAAAATCACACTGGAAGTCTTTAAATACGATATGTAGGTATTACACATATTCTATTGAACACATTTTCCTAAATGTAGCTGTAATGCAATTGTGGGCCACTTTTTTAGTCTCAGAATTCCAATGAAAAATTATTTGTCACAGTTCATTATGTCCTTTTATCAAAGCTAGAATAGTCAGACGCTTTATTAGAGCTTAGGGCACCATTACAGCCGCAGTAATCAGGCGACTGTGGCTCTCCACTGTAACATAATGTACGGTTGATGAATCAGTAGTGAGAAGAGTGAAGTTGCCCGTAGCAACCAGTAAGCTTCTACCTATAATTTATAGCGTGTACTTGATCGATGCTTGTTTGTTGCTATGGGCAACTTCTGCACTGGTCCACTTCTTGATACATCAACATGGCCACTATGAAAGGGTGAGGAACCATTTTCCACTACTGAATAACATCATTTTCATGGCATATAATATATAGAAAATATGTAAAACAAAATGACATTCAGTGTAATACTGAGAGTATGAGGAGGAAGCAGGAGTAGATCATGACACCACAGCAATATCCCTCATGTAATGACATGCTATCATGGAAATGTATGCAGACATAGCAGCCATATAATTTCCCAGCATACTGTACTAAGCAGCGTTGTA
Organism: Pseudophryne corroboree; assembly: GCF_028390025.1. Lineage (NCBI taxonomy): Eukaryota > Metazoa > Chordata > Amphibia > Anura > Myobatrachidae > Pseudophryne > Pseudophryne corroboree. Next base: position 428,984,077 of record NC_086449.1, on the reverse strand, counting down.
CATTGAGGGCATCAGTATATAATCTAATGACTTAATCACAAGGTAAATATGGCCCCAGCCAAAAAAGGTTACATTCTAACGAGTTGTGGTGAACTGCTGATACATCAGGTATCGGCAGAACAATTGGAGTTGCTCATAGGAGTAAATGTTCATGTACAGCACCATTTCCTGGCTCTAGGCAGTCAATAATCACTTGGCTCTGAGCACTTAGTGGCTGCAGGTGCTGTGCTAGTTCCTTCTGTGCTCCACACAGTTGCTAGCCACAGGTGCCGCGCTACTTCTTGTGTCATTTCAAGTAGAAATTCCATGCAATCCTTTCCTCTTGAAAGTTATGGGTGCTGTAACTTTTAGCACATGGTGCGCCTTTCAAGGTGGCAAGTTTCCTGGTTGCTAAGGTAACCAGCTGCGGCCATCTTCGTGATGTCTTCCGGGAGAGTCACGGTGGAAGTGTCTGCGGAGCAACCCCGTTCCCCCGTCCCAGCCTTCACACATGGCGGGCTTCTTCATTGTTATCAAGTAAGCCTTTTACCAGTTTATTGTATTCACCGTGACAAAGTGATAACTATGCCCAGAAACGCTGGTATGTCACCACTTTTTTAATACCCTTGAATTGGAACATCTCTATACTAATCCGGATCACACCGGAGCAACCGCCAGTTGGAGAGAGGAGTGCCAGTCTATTTAGATAGATATATAATGTAATGTAAATAAATAACAGAAATATGCTAGAAATATATGCTATTAAATAGGTAAAATTAGGGCCGGATTCAGTCAGCTGTGGCAATTAACCGTGGGTTAATTTGTCTGCCAGGGTATTTAATTATAGTCCGTGATCAGCGCTTAGGCTGCACTTAATGTAGATTTCTGTTTGAGCCTGAGGGAGGCTCGAACATAAATCCGTGGTAAGTGCCCTTATCTCGGGTGCCACAAATGCATTAATCCATAGCTGCAGATACTTATCCTGGAATGTGTTATGCAAGGTTCAGAGTCCCTGCCTTCTTTGTTACCACAATTAGCCTGAAACCTTATTTTAAATAGTACCCATAACTATGGCTCTAGCTAATACACAATTCCTTTCTCCCCTTAGGAGGATCCAGCTGAAAAAAAGCTGTGCAACATTCAAGGCATAATTCCTTCATGTTATAATGTAAGCTATGGTTACTGACTACAATAGTTGTGTCCTGTATTTAATACCATGTCTGTTTATAAGTAAAATGCTTTTCATGCTGATGAAATTGTAATTTTTCCATTTAATATAACACTGAAACCTCTTGTCTCAAAATCAAGTGCACTCCTTTGAAGGAGCACTCCCAAAAAGTCTAATATAACAATAGAAGAAAAAGAGTAACTGTTATAATTATGCCTCATTTATATAATCCTAGTACAGTCTGCAACACTGTGCAAACAACTTTATTCAGTGTAGTGTAGAATCTAGTTTATCTACCACAGTGTCATTGATGACAGCTGAGATGGAGGTGCAGATAACACCAACCACAGACGTAATAGTGTGGTTGCATCCCATGCAATCATGCTTACCTCCTTTCCCCTACATTTGATAGATTAAATCTATACTGTAAATGCGCAGAGCGGATTTTCTCACGATCATCTGTCCCCGCTGGAGTGATGTAGCAGTCTCTGACCTCTGACATTACATGCCAATTTTCTGCCCCAGAATGCCGTGCAAACATCATTCTGGAGCACATATTCCAATATCAGAAATAATATTCTCAACTGAGCTCCATTACACTGATCATTGTGACTGCTGTGAGGTAGTAATGCTAACAACTATGCAAAATATGTTGTCTAAGTTGTGTACTTAAGGATAGTTGAAGAAATGTTGCATAGATATTTTAGATTATTGACTTATGAAGCACATATATATTTTTTAGAAGCTATATTAGTCTTCATCTCCTGCTAATCCATTAAATCTTCAGTTGTGAAGTGGACAAGAATATACAAGTCTGCAATCAGGTGAAAATATCTAATACATTGTAACAGAAGTGTCTGACCAGAGGTTTGGTGTTCAAATCCCTTGCCTGGAGTATTATGTATTTTAACACTGCAGGTTATTATTAACACAGTGAAAATACATACTATAAAATCACTGATCACTCGCCAGTTAAATGCCCGACTATGGTACAGGTTGTGTGTAGTTTGAATCCACTAAAAGGATGAACTATGAATGATGTTCAATGGCAAGTTATTTTATTATATTTGTATTGTAAGAGTATGGAGGAGTACTGACTAAGATGTGGGAAAAGCCAGGAATCGAAAAGGGAGGAATCTTTATTAGCTGCTAAACTGCCCCCTAAAACAAAAGCCAAAATCCGTCCCCGACTTTGACTGCATGCCCTTTCTCTCTTTCTTTCAGTTTCCCCAAGGTAAAGGTGTTAGAAATGCATACAGACATAATTATACACTTTTTTGGGAGGAGTGCATGAGCAGCACAAACTTGCAAATTTGACAGTAAGCAGAATCGGATCGGTGTACGTCCAACTCAACCATGAGCCACATAGAGTGTAAGGTGCCAGCTCTGTAGCACTTCAAAGTAATAAGTGACCGTTTATAAAGGAGACAGATAATTATCAGAGAATGAGACCGTTAAACCCAAGTAAACACTTATAACTGCTGAATTTTTATGTTTTGTATGGAAAACAAAAATGGAAAAAGCAGGTGGATTAGGAAAAGGGGTTATAGGGAAATAACTCTATTGCTACATTGTTATTGTCAATTACCTAACAGGTAAATTTGGGCTTAGTAGAGAGCTTCCCCAGGGGTTAATATTTTTCCTCATTAAGTTTCCTTGCTAAGCTTAAGTTATTAACAGCATACTTGGGGCAACATCATTTGTAAACAAATAAAAAGTAATTGAATTGGCTGGAAATACACTTCATAGATGTCACATACCATATTCTGTCAATGATTCACTTCTACCAATCCTCATTTCTTTTAAATTTAGTTGTACTGGATATATTGTCAATTAATCAGTCTGCAGTTTTACTAAATGGCTTCAAAGAAGAGTACAGTAAGTTACATTAGAAGGTCATAGGGAAGGTGAACGTTAGTTGTGTAATAAAGGACAATTGGAGAAATGTATCAAATCTATGAAGTCGTGGAAAATAAAATGTACTTGATAAATTCTAGCAAGAAGCTGTTTGCTATGGGCAACTCCTCCACTTGTCTTCATCTCCACTTTGTAGAAGGTTTAATACATTTTCCCCTCTATTTAGTTCCACTATCCATAAATCAGTACAGCATGCAGTCTCACAAGGTGGATAGGGCTGATGCAAGTGTGCACTAATAATGTTGGAATCGGTATGTTTTACAGACAGACGGGATGACGGCTGTCAGTATACCGACAGCGGTATCCCGCCTTTCGGAACCCTGGCAGCGACTCCCCTCGCTATGCTCGCCAAGCTTCGGGCCCATTGGCTCGCCACAGGTTATATTCCCACTCAGAATACCCTGGAGAGGTCGAGATTCCGCCCTGCGGTATTTCACCGGCTTCCGGGACTCCAGCGTCTGTCTCCTGAACGCTGGGATCACCACAGACGGTATTTTAATTGTATACCATAATGATGAATGCCATGAAACCAAGCAGCAAGGCAGGTGCCACAGCATCTAAAGACTGCAGCTGAAGAGATGAACGTAAGTCTCCCAAATGGCTTCCAAAGATGGATGTAAAATAAAAAATAATCTCATACACTGAGTTTAGTGTACTTTGTACCTGACGTGCCTGAGGAAACGGTTGAGCTGTGAAACATTGCAAGACTCTGTATAAGTGAGACTTTGTTTTTATTATGTTGTTTTCTTTTGATTTGCATTTTTAGGTCTTTGTATTATCTGACTTTTTAGTGCCTACAGTCTTTTAAAATGTATATATTTATTTTTTCTATTAGTATGGTCTGCTATAAGAACTGACGAGCTCCAAGAAATATTTGTATCTTATATTCTGTATATTATATAAAATGCATTTCTTTTACACCTAAACCAGTGGTTTAGAAACTGTGTGCCGTGGCACCCTGGGGTGTCTCGGGACACTTGCAGGGGTGACCTGGTTTGGTGTCCAGGACCAATTCCAATTATTTATGGTCCATGTGATCACCAAAACCAGTGCTGGTGGCTGCCAGTCATAAAATATGTGGAGAAACAGAAGTGAATCCTGTCACTCAGCACATAACTGAGCCTAAGGATGACATATAAACACAATTTAATTATTGTAATATTTGTTTTCTAAATTTATCAATAAGAAACGTTTGGCCTAGGTGTGCCATGAAAAAAAGTCTGATACTCTAGGGTGCTGTGATTCCAAAAAGTTTGGGAACCACTGATCTAAACTATTGTAGTGGACAATTCTCCTTTTCTTGTGAGCACAGTTCAGGTAAAGAGCGTTAACAAGCAGGTTGTTTATTAGACAACATTATGGCCATACTGGGTACTCTTTATCAACATTTATGGTATTTACACAAAGTTACATTTCTTTACCCTAAAGTCAGCGCTGGAGATTATCTTGTACAGATGGGGGCAGTCGGACTGCAGATAAAATATGTAATTACAGACAATTTATGTTCAACTCTGAATCAACTCCTAAATATTTTTAACATTTTCACTGGGAGATGTTCTGTCTTCCGCAACTCTTTTACTCTTAGGGGTGTATTCAATAAGTGTCGGATCCATTCCGACATGCATTTGTTGGAATAGATCCGAAAGGGGCTATTCAATGAACAGACAAATCAGACTGTCGGATTTGTCCGTTCCCAGTGTCCTGTCGCTGCTGTCAGTGGCTGCCGGGTGCGCTGACAGTGGCGAGGGGGAAGCTGATATCGGCGGCCGGCAGGGGGGGGGCGCTGCAGGGAGAGAGGTGCCTGGCCGGGGGACAGCCATCAAGGTACCTCTCATCCCCGCTCCCCATAGCCGCTGCTCCACTTCCCGTCTCCTCCCCTCAATCCGACTTGTTTTCAAGGGGTTTGTCGGAAAGGGGGCCAAAACCTGTATGATTTGGCCCCATTTCCAACAGAAGCACATGGATCGGTGGCTATTCCGCCGATCCACATGTTTTCCGACAAGTCAGGAATTCCCGGCTTGTCGGGAAAAAAAATGCATATTTTGAATAAGTCGGAACCCCTTCCGACCAAAATCTGACGGAAGCTGCCGCCTTTCCGACAAGAAGGCAGCCTCCGACAGCTATTGAATACACCCCTTAATAGGTATATTGATATTGCTCTAACGAGGCCTAAAGTATGCATTTTCCTTCCTTTTTTTTTTTGTGTTTTGTTTGGTTGAGGGATAAAAAGATGGTAGCATAATCTGATTCAGGTGTGATGAACATACTGCTTTCAGAAAAAAACCCAATGGATTTGTTCTCAATATGACCCTGTCTAGCATAATGTTCATTAACGGCTCTTCTGCAAACAGGGCCTGCAATTCACTCACTCTTCTGTCTGATGTGATTGCAATTAATACATTTCATTTCAGATACTTCTGAGAAGTTTCCTTCAAGAGCTCAAATGGAGAGGACATAACGGCATTCAAGATCAAATTTAGATCCCATGGGGCTACAAATGATCTAATCTGTGGCTGAATTCTTTTTATTGCTGGACAAAATTGTTTAATTAAATCTTCTTCTGCTAACTTCATATCCAGAAGAATACTTCGAGCAGATAGCTGTACTTTCATTGTTGTCACAGCTAAACCTTTCATAAAACCATCATGTAGGAGGTACAGGACCCAGGAAGTCTTCACTTTCAAAGAGTCAAACATAGGGCCTAATTCAGGGTTGATCGCAAAAGCAAAATATTTCTCTAATGGGCAAAACCATGTGCACTGCAGGGGGGGGGGGGGGGTGCAGATATAACACGTGCAGAGAGGGTTAGATTTGGATGTGGTGTGTTCAAACTGAAATCTACATTGCAATGTAAAAATAAAGCAGCCAGTATTTACCCAGAAACAATATAACCCACCCAAATCTAACTCTCTGCACGTTACATATCTGCCCCACCTGCACTACACATGGTTCTGTCCATTAGAGAAAGATTTTGCTTTTGCGAACAACCCTGAATTAGGCCCATAGTTCCTATACAGGAGATAAAGGTCTTCGAGATTCTGCAATATGCCTGTAATGGGACCTGAATTATCTGGTCAGAAAGCCCTTTTTCAGCAATGTCCACTCAATCGCCATACGTCAAACTGAGCCCTGCCAGTTACAGATGAAAAAGTGGCCCCTGATGCAATTGATCCAACCTGACAACAGGCAAGATTCTTTTGTGCCCATTTCCAGATAGGTTGAAATTCATGCTCTTCTTAGCCACATTTACCTGTTCATCCCTGATTTTCTTCAAAGTGCAAGTTTTCAGGCGAATGGAGGGAACACATAACCCAGACAAACAGCCCATCTTGGTGAGAGAGCATCCTGGGAAGATGATGCCTGGCAAAGAATTGAGGCAGCTTTGTATTCAGGTTTGTTGCAATTACATCTATTTATAGGCAACCAAATCTCTGCACTATAACTTGGAATATCGGTCTCTTTATTTAATTTTCACTCTCCCGGACCCGAGCACCCACCAGCACAGCACTACTTGTGTGGGTGGCTGGCCGCACAGCCTACCCGTCATCATGATCCATCTGGTTTGCAATGTGACATGCTGATGTCACACCGCGCTCCCTACCACCCGCCCTGCGCAGTCTTCCCACCCTTGAAGGCACTGAGATACTGTATAGTGCACCTGCAGCGTTGCCTGGAGGAAGAGCAGGAGAGAGGCCGCCGGGCAGCGGACACTCACAGCACTTCACTTTTTCTACATTTTGTTATGTTACAGCCTTATTCCAAACTGGAATAAATTAATTTTTCCCTCAGAATTCTACACACAATACCCCATAATGACCGTGAAAAAAGTCATTTTGAGATTTTTGCAAATTTATTAAAAAGTAAAATCTAAGAAATCACATGTACATAAGTATTCACAGCCTTTGCTCAATACTTTGTTGATGCACCTTTGGCAGCAATTACTGCCTCAAGTCTTTTTAAATATGATGCCACAAGCTTAGCACACCTATCTTTGGGCAGTTTTGCCCATTCCTCTTTGCAGCACCTCTCAAGCTCCATCAGGTTGGAAGCGATGGTGCACAGCCATTTCCACATCTCTCCAGAGATGTTCAATCAGATTCAGGTCTGGGCTCTGGCTGGGCCACTCAAGGACATTCAGAGTTGTCCTGAAGCCACTCCTTTGATATCTTGGCTGTGTGCTTAGGGTCGTTGTCCTGCTGAAAGATGAACCGTCGCCCCATTCTGAGGTCAAGAGCGCTCTGGAGCAGGTTTTCATCCAGGATGTCTCTGTACATTGCTGCATTCATCTTTCCCTCTATCCTGACTAGTCTCCCAGTTCCTGCCACTGAAAAACATCCCCACAGCCTAATGCCACCACCATGCTTCACTGTAGGATGGTATTGGCCTGGTGATGAGCGGTGCCTGGTTTCCGCCAAACATGACACCTGACATTCATGCCAAAGAGTTCAATCTCTAAGAAAAAAAACTAGAAAAGCGCTGACAGACTGAACAATACTAAAATTCAATTACTTTTATTAAAATATAGATATAAAATACATAAGAAGACTGTCCCTAAACCACTTTTACTGACTAGATTGAAAAACAGCAATCAAAGATCCTAATAAATCCCTGTCATATTTTTGTTTTCTATGCAAGCAGTTTTTTCCCCACACTAGTTCAGTGTACTTTTTAGCAGAAAAAAGTGTTTAAGAAGACAGAAGTAAAGTGACGGCTGAGGTACCGCGCGGCTGCCGGGAGCGCAGCGCGCCATTGCTACCCACACATACACAGGCACTGCAGGGTGCTGGGGTGCCCTGGGCAGCAAATAACCTTGTAAACTGGATAAAAGGGGGCATAAGATGCCAAGGCACAGCCCTACCCCCGCCAGTATAAATATTATGTGAAAAATCTCTGAGGAGAAACGCTCCATTGCGGGGGCAGAGCTTCCTCAGGAAGCCAGCACTGTTCAGCGCCATTATCTCTCATTCACAGACTGCAGAGAAGACGCTGGTCCTCATCCACTTCTGAACAAGTATCAGGGTGACAAAAGGGGGGGCCTGGGTGCTAAATCATATTGTTCATAATATAATGGCGCTTAAAGGTTTCTGTGTACGGAGTACACGACACGGGGATTTTGTCTTTGGGTACAAAGTACGCGGCACGGGGACTTTTTCTTTGGCGCTGGGTTGTGAACTGGCTGCTCCTAAACTATGTCCCTCTGACAGATTTTACTGTGGGTCTGTCCCCTATAAGTCCCAGCGTGTCTGAGAGTGTGTTGTACACGTGTGTGACATGTCTGAGGCAGGGAGTTCCTCCCCGGAGGAAGGCATTTTAGGGACACAGAGTTGTAATGTGGTGGCGCTGCCGGCACACCAAGAGCCTGCATGGGTGAAAGAAATACGTGATAGTATGCATCATATCAATAGGAGATTAGATAAGTCTGAATGTCATGCTGAGTGCTGGAGAAAATCTGTGGAAGATGTGATTTTTCAGGGCTCTGTTCTTCCATCCGCAGGCGACCCCTCTGGGTCACATAAGAGACCATTTGCGAATATTGTGAATACTGATACCGACATGGACACTGATTCTTGTTGTCGACGATAGTGACTCCAGAGAAATAGATCATAAATTGGCAAAAAATATACAATATATGATTGTAGCTATAAGGGAAATGCTGGAAGTCACGGAAGCCACCCCTGTACCTCAGGAGAAGGCTAATTTATATAAAGAAAAGAAATCCAAGGTCACCTTCCCTCCTTCCCACGAGGTTAATACTCTCTTTGAAGGGATGTGGGTGAATCCCGAAAAGAAATTTCGTATTCTCAAGAGAATTCAGATAGCTTATCCTTTCCCGGTGGAGGACAGGGAAAAATGGGAGACACCCCCTGTGTTAGACAGTGCACTGTCCAGGTTGACAAAGAAGGTAATTCTCCCTGCACCTGGCACGGCTTCACTAAAATAGCCGGCAGACCGAAATATGGAAACTACATTGAAATCCATTTATGTTGCCAATGGTACGCTGCTCAGGCCCGCTATTGCTTGCGCGTGGGTGAGTCGCGCTATTGAAAAATGGTCAGAAAGCGTGTCATCAGAAATTGACACGATTGATAAAGATGAGATACTCCTTAAGTTTGGGAATATAAAAGACGCTGCCGCATACATGCTAGAAGCGATGAAAGATATTGGACTCTTGAGTTCACAAGCTGCTACCATGGCAGTATCGGCTCGGCGGGTGTTGTGGATTCGCCAATGGAACACGGATGCAGATTCCAAAAGAAATATGGAGGCTCTCCTATATAAAGGTGAGGCCTTATTTGGCGATGGACTGGATGCGTTAGTCTCGGCGGCTACCGCAGGTAAGTTGACATTTTTGCCCTCTCCACCTGCACCGGCAAAAAAGACATATCACCCACACATGCAGTCCTTTCGGCCCAATAAATACAAAAAAGCAAGAGGTTCCCCCTTCTTTGCAGGAAGGGGAAAGGAAAAGAAGTCCACAGCGACTTCAGGTTCCCAGGTGCAGAAGTCTACCCCTACTTCGGCCAAATCTTCAGCATGACACTGGGGCTCCTTTGCGGGAGGCCGCTCGGGTGAGGGCACGTCTCAAACTGTTCAGCCAAGGTTGGATTCTGTCTGGCCTTGATCCCTGGGTATTGCAAATAGTATCCTAGGGATACAAGCTGGAGTTTCAAGACGTTCCCCCATGCCGATTTTTCAAATCGACCTTGCCAGTTTCTCTTCTGGAAAGGGAAGCAGTAACAGCGGCAATCCAAAAATTATGTCAGGATCAGGTCATAATCCTGGTACCTTTGTCACAACAAGGAGAAGGGTTTTATTCAAGCCTTTTTGTAGTTCCGAAGCCGGACGGCTCGGTCAGACCGATCCTAAACCTAAAAAATCTGAATCTCTACTTGAAACGATTCAAGTTCAAAATGGAATCACTAAGGGCAGTGATTTCCAGTCTGACGGAGGGGGACTACATGGTGTCTGTAGACATAAAGGATGCTTACCTGCATGTTCCCATTTATCCTCCTCGCCAGGCTTATCTGAGATTCGCGGTTCAGGATTGCCATTACCAATTCAAAACATTACCTTTCGGTCTCTCCACGGCGCCAAGGGTATTCACCAAGGTGATGGCGGAGATGATGGTTCTCCTGCGTCAAAAAGGAGTCAATATAATTCCTTATCTAGACGATCTCCTGATAAAGGCGAGATCCAGGGAGCAGTTGTTACAAAACATCACACTCTCCCTGCCGATACTCCAACAACACGGTTGGATCATAAATTATCCAAAGTCACAGTTGGAACCGACAACAAGATTGTCTTTTCTCAGGATGATTCTGGACACAAAAGTTCAGAGAGTTTTTCTTCCAGTGGAAAAGGCTCTGGAAATCCAGAAAATGGTCAAACAAATATTGAAACCATCAAGTGTGTCGATCCATCAGTGCATTCGGTTGTTGGGGAAGATGGTGGCGGCATACGAGGCCAAATAGTTTGGCAGGTTCCATGCCAGAGTATTCCAGCGGGACCTGTTGGACAAGTGGTCGGGATCCCACCTTCACATGCACCGGAAGATAATCCTGTCATCAAAAGCCAGGATTTCGCTCCTGTGGTGGCTTCACCTACTAGAGGGACGCAGGTTCGGGATTCAGGACTGGCTCCAGGTAACCACGGATGCAAGTCTCCGAGGCTGGGGAGCTGTCACTCAGGGAGAAAGCTTCCAGGGAAAATGGTCAA